>NC_142714.1:20146515-20449545 GCF_055471065.1 Atractosteus spatula
ATCGATGGAAAGGGTCTTGATGTGAAATTAACAAAGCCGAAAATATCTCTGCCCAAATTTGGAATTTCAAAGGCAGATATGAAAGCCCCAGAGGCTGAGATTGATGTCAGTCTCACAAAGGGAGACATTACTCTGCCCGAAGGAGCAGTAGAAATCAAAGAGCCAAAGGTGGATATCAAAGGTCCAAAGATTGAGGCAGAAGTGAAAGATAAGGACATTGATATTGAAGGCTCACATGGGAAATTTAAAATGCCTTCTTTTAAAATGCCCAAATTTGGATTTTCATCTCCAAAAGTTAAAGCAGAAGCACCAGAAGTCAGTACCGACATCTCGATGCCTGACATAGATGTTCCATCAGGAAAAGTAGGTGTGGACATTGAAGCACCACGTGTAGACGTTGAGAAGCCAGACAGCAAATTTCAAATGCCCAAAGTCAAAATGCCAGACATGGATATATCTCTCCCCAGAGTCAAAGGCCCAGAGATAGACATTCAACTACCTAAAGCACAGGCTGGTGTTTCTGTGTCAAAGCCAGATCTTGACGTCAAGGGGCCTGAAGTAGAATTTAAAGCTCCAGCTTTGGAAGGGAAGGTTGATGTTCCTGAAATTGAAGCCAAAGGTGGGAGAGGAAAATTCCAGCTTCCTCACATGAAATTACCATCTTTCGGGATTTCCACACCAGACATCAAAGCCCCTAAAATACAAGGAGACATAACCTTACCTACAGTGGACATTACTCTTCCAAAAGCAGACCTGGATGTTAAAAGCCCTGAAATCAGCACTACAGCTGACGTCAAGATTCCCAAACCCCAGCTAACAGTGTCAGGAGAAAAACCTGCTTTTGATCTCAAGGGCCCCAGTATGGACATTGCAGGTCCAGATCTAAATGTGGACCTGAAAGGGAAAGGACTTGAAATAGAAGGTGAAGGAAGCAAATTGAAACTGCCAAAGTTTGGGATTTCCCTTCCAAAGGTCAAAGGAACAGGACTGGATATTAGTGCACCCAAGCCAGATGTTGATATTACGCTTCCAGAGGCTAAAATACAAGCAAAGGTTCCTGAAGTAGACGTGGAGGCACCCTCAGTGGAAGGCAAAATAGAAATGCCAGAAATCGATGGAAAGGGTCTTGATGTGAAATTAACAAAGCCGAAAATATCTCTGCCCAAGTTTGGAATTACAAAGGCAGATATGAAAGCCCCAGAGGCTGAGATTGATGTCAGTCTCCCAAAGGGAGACATTACTCTGCCCGAAGGAGCAGTAGAAATCAAAGGGCCAAAGGTGGATATCAAAGGTCCAAAGATTGAGGCAGAAGTGAAAGATAAGGACATTGATATTGAAGGCTCACATGGGAAATTTAAAATGCCTTCTTTTAAAATGCCCAAATTTGGATTTTCATCTCCAAAAGTTAAATCAGAAGCACCAGAAGTCAGTACCGACATCTCGATACCTGACATAGATGTTCCATCAGGAAAAGTAGGTGTGGACATTGAAGCACCACGTGTAGACGTTGAGAAGCCAGACAGCAAATCTAAAATGCCCAAAGTCAAAATGCCAGACATGGATATATCTCTCCCCAGAGTCAAAGGCCCAGAGATAGACATTCAACTACCTAAAGCACAGGCTGGTGTTTCTGTGTCAAAGCCAGATCTTGATGTCAAGGGGCCTGAAGTAGAATTTAAAGCTCCAGCTTTGGAAGGGAAGATTGATGTTCCTGAAATTGAAGCCAAAGGTGGGAGAGGAAAATTCCACCTTCCTCACATGAAATTACCATCTTTCGGGATTTCCACACCAGACATCAAAGCCCCTAAAATACAAGGAGACATAACCTTACCTACAGTGGACATTACTCTTCCAAAAGCAGACCTGGATGTTAAAAGCCCTGAAATCAGCACTACAGCTGACGTCAAGATTCCCAAACCCCAGCTAACAGTGTCAGGAGAAAAACCTGCTTTTGATCTCAAGGGCCCCAGTATGGACATTGCAGGTCCAGATCTAGATGTGGACCTGAAAGGGAAAGGACTTGAAACAGAAGGTGAAGGAAGCAAATTCAAACTGCCAAAGTTTGGGATTTCCCTTCCAAAGGTCAAAGGAACAGGACTGGATATTAGTGCACCCAAGCCAGATGTTGATATTACGCTTCCAGAGGCTAAAATACAAGCAAAGGTTCCTGAAGTAGAAGTGGAGGCACCCTCAGTGGAAGGCAAAATAGAAATGCCAGAAATCGATGGAAAGGGTCTTGATGTGAAATTAACAAAGCCGAAAATATCTCTGCCCAAGTTTGGAATTTCAAAGGCAGATATGAAAGCCCCAGAGGCTGAGATTGATGTCAGTCTCACAAAGGGAGACATTTCTCTGCCCGAAGGAGCAGTAGAAATCAAAGGGCCAAAGGTGGATATCAAAGGTCCAAAGATTGAGGCAGAAGTGAAAGATAAGGACATTGATATTGAAGGCTCTCATGGGAAATTTAAAATGCCGTCCTTTAAAATGCCCAAATTTGGATTTTCATCTCCAAAAGTTAAAGCAGAAGCACCAGAAGTCAGTACCGACATCTCGATGCCTGACATAGATGTTCCATCAGGAAAAGTAGGTGTGGACATTGAAGCACCACGTGTAGTCATTGAGAAGCCAGACAGCAAATTTCAAATGCCCAAAGTCAAAATGCCAGACATGGATATATCTCTCCCCAGAGTCAAAGGCCCAGAGATAGACATTCAACTACCCAAAGCACAGGCTGGTGTTTCTGTGTCAAAGCCAGGTCTTGACATCAAGGGGCCTGAAGTAGAATTTAAAGCTCCAGCTTTGGAAGGGAAGGTTGATGTTCCTGAAATTGAAGCCAAAGGTGGGAGAGGAAAATTCCAGCTTCCTCACATGAAATTGCCATCTTTTGGGATTTCCACACCAGACATCAAAGCCCCTAAAATACAAGGAGACATAACCTTACCCACAGTGGACATTTCTCTTCCAAAAGCAGACCTGGATGTTAAAAGCCCTGAAATCAGCACTACAGCTGACGTCAAGATTCCCAAACCCCAGCTAACAGTGTCAGGAGAAAAACCTGCTGTTGATCTCAAGGGCCCCAGTACGGACATTGCAGGTCCAGATCTAGATGTGGACCTGAAAGGGAAAGGACTTGAAATAGAAGGTGAAGGAAGCAAATTCAAACTGCCAAAGTCTGGGATTTCCCTTCCAAAGGTCAAAGGAACAGGACTGGATATTAGTGCACCCAAGCCAGATGTTGATATTACGCTTCCAGAGGCTAAAATACAAGCAAAAGTTCCTGAAGTAGACGTGGAGGCACCCTCAGTGGAAGGCAAAATAGAAATGCCAGAAATCGATGGTAAGGGTCTTGATGTGAAATTAACAAAGCCAAAAATATCTCTGCCCAAGTTTGGAATTTCAAAGGCAGATATGAAAGCCCCAGAGGCTGAGATTGATGTCAGTCTCCCAAAGGGAGACATTACTCTGCCCGAAGGAGCAGTAGAAATCAAAGGGCCAAAGGTGGATATCAAAGGTCCAAAGATTGAGGCAGAAGTGAAAGATAAGGACATTGATATTGAAGGCTCACGTGGGAAATTTAAAATGCCGTCCTTTAAAATGCCCAAATTTGGATTTTCATCTCCAAAAGTTAAAGCAGAAGCACCAGAAGTCAGTACCGACATCTCGATGCCTGACATAGATGTTCCATCAGGAAAAGTAGGTGTGGACATTGAAGCACCACGTGTAGACGTTGAGAAGCCAGACAGCAAATTTCAAATGCCCAAAGTCAAAATGCCAGACATGGATATATCTCTCCCCAGAGTCAAAGGCCCAGAGATAGACATTCAACTACCCAAAGCACAGGCTGGCGTTTCTGTGTCAAAGCCAGATCTTGACGTCAAGGGGCCTGAAGTAGAATTTAAAGCTCCAGCTTTGGAAGGGAAGGTTGATGTTCCTGAAATTGAAGCCAAAGGTGGGAGAGGAAAATTCCAGCTTCCTCACATGAAATTGCCATCTTTTGGGATTTCCACACCGGACATCAAAGCCCCTAAAATACAAGGAGACATAACCTTACCCACAGTGGACATTTCTCTTCCAAAAGCAGACCTGGATGTTAAAAGCCCTGAAATCAGCACTACAGCTGACGTCAAGATTCCCAAACCCCAGCTAACAGTGTCAGGAGAAAAACCTGCTGTTGATCTCAAGGGCCCCAGTATGGACATTGCAGGTCCAGATCTAGATGTGGACCTGAAAGGGAAAGGACTTGAAACAGAAGGTGAAGGAAGCAAATTCAAAATGCCAAAGTTTGGGATTTCCCTTCCAAAGGTCAAAGGAACAGGACTGGATATTAATGCACCCAATCCAGATGTTGATATTACGCTTCCAGAGGCTAAAATACAAGCAAAGTTTCCCGAAGTAGACGTGGAGGCACCCTCAGTGGAAGGCAAAATAGAAATGCCAGAAATTGATGGAAAGGGTCTTGACGTGAAACTAAAGAAGCCAAAAAAATCATTGCCTAAGTTTGGAATTTCTAAGGCAGATATGAAAGTCCCAGAGGCTGAGATTGATGTCAACCTCCCAAAAGGAGATATTTCTTTTCCTGAAGGAGCAGTAGAAATTAAAGGGACAGAGGTGGATATCAAAGGTCCAAAGATTGAGGCAGAAGTGAAAGATAAAGACATTGACATTGAGGGCTCTCATGGGAAATTTAAAATGCCTCAATTTAAAATTCCAAAATTTGGATTTTCAACTCCAAAAGTTAAAGCAGAAGCACCAGAAGTCAGTACCGACATCTCGAAACCTGACATAGATGTTCCATCAGGAAAAGTAGGGGTGGACATTGAAGCACCACGTGTAGTCATTGAGAAGCCAGACAGCAAATTTCAAATGCCCAAAGTCAAAATGCCAGACATGGATATATCTCTCCCAAAAGTCAAAGGCCCAGAGATAGACGTTCAACAACCAAAAGCACAAGCTGATGTTTCCATTTCAAAGCCAGATCTTGATGTTAAAGGGCCTGAAGTAGAACTTAAATCTCCATCAACACCAAGAACATCTAGAATTCATCTGCCTACATTTGGAGATTTACTTAAGGGATTCGATCTAGAATTCCATGTCCCTTCATTGGACACTGAAGATCAATTGGTATCTCCTCAAGCAGATATTTCTCACTCGAGGGTGAATAAGGGTGACAATGAGGGTAGTAGTGTTCTTACAGTCGATCAAAAAGAACAAATTTCTGCTGACGTCATTCTCCCAAACCTACAAACTGGTGACCTCGGTGCTAAAGAATGCCTTGAAGCCACCTCTGAAACCAAGGAAACAGACATTCTACATAAAAAGGAGAGGTCTGGGAAATTAAGGTTTAGGTTTCCCAAGCTGGGTTTTGGTGATTCATCACACGAAGACAGTAAGACAGAAAACACTTCCCTTATCAGCAGAGCAATGGAAAAGCCACTTGTAACTCCAGAAAAAGCGGAAACCATACGAATAGAAACTTCAGCAAAGACTGATAAAGGTAGTTGGTTTAAGTTTCCAAAACTTGGGATTTCGTCACCCTCAAAAACTGCCAAAGATCCTGACAACCAGGTCATCCAGCCCTGTGGGGATACAGGTGAGAGTGGGGAGGGCGGTGATACTGCGGGAGATACTAGTTTGACTTCTTCTTTGAAGTCATCTGATGCTTATGCTGATGTTAGCTCTGAAATGACTAATGAACAAATAGCCCCCTCCGGTGCCTCTCCTACAAAATGCAGGGTGAAATATTCAGAGCCTACTGTCATGACTGCTGGCAGTGGGTTGAAATCCCCAAGCCATATTATTACTTCCACAGCAAGAACTGAATTGATCCTTTTGGAACCACATTTACCAGAGAAAATGGACACTGCCACTTCTCCTCCCTCTGCCACTGTCATTTCATCATTACAAGACACATCAAAAGTGCCCGCATGGCTTAACCCATTGTCTAAAACTGCACAAGATATCACTTCAAGAAAACAAGAAATAAGTTACACTGAAACAAGCCCAGTGCAGACTCTGCCCATACAAAAAGTGACTGTAAAAGCAGGTTCGGCACCTTGGACAACCAATCAATCAGCCAAAAGTATTACAGAACCCCCAAAAACACACATGTCTGTGGAGAAGCATGTAGTAAAGGAAAAATCTGGTAACGAGAAGGAGACAGTTGTTATAACCCAGAGAACTGAGCTACATCAAACTGCTGAGGGGTCCACTGAACTGATAACTGAAGGGACAGCGTCTGCAATCAAAAGGCTAAGAGACACAATGCACTCAGAAAAGATGAAGTTTTTTGAAGGCGCAGAAAAGCCCACAACTTCTGTAAGCAGTCACACGTCAGAGGAAGGTGAATTAAACAAGAATGCTTCTGCTGAAAGTAAATAATGTTGGACATTTACACTTCCTTTTGCATTGTCTTGTACCTGTTTACTGGAAACTTGTGTATTTATGTAAGGACATTTCTAACGTATATAAACAGATGCTTATATAATCATGTTTTATTTGCTCACAAAGATTCATTTACTACAGTATGTATTAATGTGTTTAGCAAACATCTTATCTAACAGTACACCTGATTTGCAAAACATCATACCATTATTCCAGGTCTACTGCCAAAGGAACACAGTCATCATAAATACACAGAACAGAATACAGCAGATATGAACTTCAAAAGTTAAACATACTGACAGGTATTTGTCTTCCTAAACAAGAACTGGAAAGACATATTAAGCTAACAGTTTTTCTTTTCCTGTATTTTAGCTTTAAAGACTCACTTCTTAATGGTGATATGCACATTATGCAATATGCAATATTATAGAAGAAGTAACTATTAATCATTTTCTAGTAGATTCCACTTGGTGTATGGCTCATATTTAGAGGATTTAGAATAACAGCAAAACAATTTAGCATAATATTGAGCTGAATTCAGAAAAGCTATATGAGGTTTGTTCCACTTTATTTTGGGGAAATAGAAGTAAAAAGAAGGATAGAAAATTGTAAAGTGTGAAAATGTATGGTGTAAATATATTGTATTTGCTACTATATTTTACTTAGCCCATTGCAATTTCTTTAATGGTGGCACCAATACTTTGTATCTACTGTAGCTTTGGCTGATGCAATCAATGTATTTGAACAAGATCATTCAATAAATTTTGAAAAAAAGAAAAACAATGTATATACTTTTTAGTTTCAAAGTCTTATTTTCCTTTAGCTGGATGGCTCAGTAAAAGGTTATGAACATACTTTTTGACAGAGAACATTTAGAAATGGTACATTTAAACAAACTCAGAAATAGTAACTTCAAACATGCTTTTTAAACAGAAATGAATCCATGCCACCCACAATATCAACCAGCTTGAAATAAAATTTGTGCATTCTCCTGTTAAAAAGATATATTATTTTTATTTTTAATGGTCAGAGTGTGGTGTCAAACAAAATTTTAACAATGCATTCTTTATTTGCATAATCACCAGACTCAGGCAACCAGAGTCAGGCAATATGCATTTATTTTATCGTTAACTTGTTAACCATCTCAATCAACACCCCTTCACCAGCAAGGGGGCCATGTTGTCCATGCAAACTCTCTTCAGCACACCCGGTCATCACTGAACCAGTCATCATCTTTCATGCCTGAAGAAGGCTCCACAGCCGAAATGTTGTGTTTCTTTTCAGCATGGAATGTACCTTTACTTGTTCCTTTGCAGCCAACGCATGCTGACGCAGCTACCCACCTGAACTATCATCTTGCATGCGACAGGCCACACTGCTCCTTGCACAAGTCTCAGCTCAATCAGCCACGCATCTCTCAGCAACAACCCTGCTAGGATGGGGGCACCCAGGTAGTCCCAGTATTCAAGACCCTTCCAGCCCAAGTGATAATTGGTTATTTATACCCAATAACTCGGGAGATGCTGGTATTAATCTGTTCGTGTAGTCCAGTTTTATCTGGACTATGGAACGTAACCTGGCTAACCTGACGCAGCTACCCACCTGAACCATTTCTGTAAGACGTTATACATCTTGTGTATCCTTTTATTAGTCATACTTATTCACCATTCACACACGGCAAATGCAGTTATATATAAATGCAACTTCAATGAAACAAATGTCAATCCACGTTTTAGGATCGGTGGAGACATTATTTATTTAAAGCATTAATAACTGCAACGTATTTTTTGACATTTTGGTCACGATTCATTTCTTATTTATTTCGTTAATTTCTTATTGATTTTATAGCCTACACACATTTTATCAATGCAAATTATAGTAGTAGCACTTCCGTTCTTATTTGAGTCACAAAGTGGGAGGGGTGACAACTGTTTTCACTTTAAACAGTTACAAACCATCACTAAAGTACTGTACTGTAAATAACATTTTAAATACATAATAAAAACAATTAACTTAAGTATTTAGCAAACGCACCTCTCCTGTGACCTGTGAATCCCAGGTGGCGCAGGGATCACTACAGCAGCAGCACAGAAAAAGGCAATACTGATTTGTTTATATTTTAACCCTATCGTTTTTTTCACACACAAACTGACGCTACAGTATGTGGCAAAACCGCACTCAGGGTCGACCCAGAGGTTGTGGACTGTCAAGTCGAAACTGGGCTCCCAAAGCGCCATCTTCTGGTCTACGGGGAAAAGCTGCCTCGCCCGTCCCTAACACCTGGTGGGAAAATAATTACTGTACCATTCTTGCAAAATTTGCAAGGAAACACTCAACATAGATTTTACTAGTTTTGTTTTATTATGCTGTGCATACAAAACGTTTATGTCCTTCCTACTTAGTCATTAAAGATCCCCTGACACTGTTCATAAGAGTAGGGATATTAACCCTGGCATCACGACTGAATTCCACTTTGGGTTTGCTCAGTCTGTTGTGCCCTTAATTCCATCAGTGAAGTAATTTCTTACCTCCAGGCCCTCCGTGAGCTCAGATGAGGCCTGGGCCATTTCACATTGTGATGCCCCCTCATTGTTTGGGAAGAAGGGTAAAAAATATTTTAATGTCAAGAATGGCATGATGGGAAGATTATGGCGGGCATTTTGAAACTTCTCAAGAATGGTAGATTCAGCACTGAAAGGGGGGTGTTTTTTCACAGCTGGGGACTTTAGTCGAGAATCACAGTATGTGGTAAAAGTTCCAAATTCGACTCAAGTCGAGAAACACAGCCAAATGGTTAAAGTGGAGGACCATGCACCCTTGGCTTAGGTGAGGCCCCCCTGTGAGGTGAGGCCTAGGCCACATGGTGCTATATATAACTTCAAGGAATTCTGTATTTAGCCAGCACAATTTACAGTATATTGTGTTCTGGCACAACATAAACAGTTTTAAAAAAATGTATATTTTACATGAAAAATGTTGTTTAAATAAATATATTATAATAAATACATGTATTATAAATATAAAGTCCCCAAGAAGCTGGACATCCCTCAAACCCAAGTTGACCTCAACTGTTTCTACCACAGGATTCAGCTCAAAGGTCATTTTGCTGACAACTTCTCCTCACCAGTAGCGGACAACAACCCGGTCACTGATGCCATTAACAATATTAATCCTAAACGGAGCTCTTGGACTCCCCCTTCAGGCTGCTTTCCACCCATTGATTACTTTATTAACCAATGCAGCATTCAAGTTCCCAAGACCCTTTCCACACCCAGGAAACACAGGTCTAACCTCACCCAAGGAGAAATTCAGGCGCTCCAATCTCTCCGCAATCGGGATGGTATTGTTATCAAACCAACGGACAAAGGAGGAGCTGTTATGGTGTGGCAAAAAGACCTTTACATTAAGGAAGCCTCCAAAAAATTAACTCACACTTCTGCCTATCGTCCTGTCCAACAAGATCCTACCACAGACTACCAGAAGGAAGTGGTATCCACTATATCTCTCTTTTTATCAGCAACCAGGAGCTCCCCTAGGAGGCGAACCGTCTCATCGTCGAACATCCCCAGGTATCCCAATTCTATCTCCTTCCCAAAACCCACAAACCCGACACCCCTGGACGCCCTGTTGTTTTAGCATGCAATTGTCCTACCACACTCATCTCTGCTTTTCTCGACAGCCTTATGAGACTGCTGGTTGGAATGCTTCCCTCATATATAAAGGACACCAACCATGCCCTCCAACTTTTCAATGATTTCCAATTTCAGGGTCCAGAATGCTACACTTTTACCATGGATATCACATCTCTCTACACCGTCATTCCCCACAATGACGGTCTTACAGCCCTCAAGCACATGCTAGACAAACGCGCAGAGCTCAATCCACCCACCCACACTGTAGTGCATCTTGCAGAATTCGTTCTCACACTCAATGCCTTCTCATTTAATAACCTTTTTTATCAGCAGGTTAGTGGAGTCGCCATGGGCACCAGGATGGGACCTAGCTATTTGTCGGCTGGGTAGAAGAACGCTTCTTTGCTTCCTATACTGGCTTTGTCCCTGACCTCTACAAGCGATACATCGATGACTGCGTCGGTGCTGCTACATGCTCTAATGACCAGCTAAAGAACTTCCTGCATCAATTTACTAGCTCTCACCCATCCCTCAAATATTCAGTTAACACCTTCCACCACTCTTCCGTTTATAGACGTAAATTTATCTATTAACCATCCATGACTCTCTACCTCGGTCTATTACAAACCCACAGATTCACACAGCTACCTCCTGTACAGCTCTTTTCACCCCACTCACATCAAAAACTCTCTCCCTTTTTAGAAGTTCCTCAGGCTACGTCGACTCTGCAGTGAAGACATGGATTTCCAGAACCAAGCACTCAAAATGCACTTCATTTTTCACCAACAGAGGATACCCCACCCGTGTTATCGATAGGGCCCTCACGTGGGCCAAAAACAGCCCTCGGATCATCAACTCAACAGGGAAGTCCCAGTCTCACAACCGCATTCGTTTGGTGCTTCCCTACCACTCTAACGCACTTTCTACCCCCAGGACCATTATTAACAACTACTCCATTTTACAGGACGATCCCTCCATCTGTACCCTTTTTTCCGACCGCCCAATCATCTCTTACCGCCGACCACCCAATTTA
Source organism: Atractosteus spatula (assembly GCF_055471065.1). NCBI lineage: Eukaryota > Metazoa > Chordata > Actinopteri > Semionotiformes > Lepisosteidae > Atractosteus > Atractosteus spatula. The sequence goes on from NC_142714.1 coordinate 20,157,562, forward strand.
CGTAAACTTCTGGTTCACAGCTCTCTTGACCTCCAAATACATATCTAACAACACGCTCATTCAGTGCCTCTCAGGTCAATTCTGGATCACCCAGCATCATGTACCTCCAGCAACCTCATTTACTGTATCTCCTGCAAAAAGTGCCCAGCTATCTACGTTGGGGAAACCGGAAGGAGACTAGGAGACTGCTTCAGAGAACATTGTTAGGGCTGTGAAAATCAAAGATTTCTCCAAGCCCATAGTTTCTCATTTCACCTCTGATGGCCATGATCACACTGATCTCCCTGTCTCTGTTTTTCAAAGAAGGGTTTCTCAACTCCCATAGCAGAAAGACTACAGAAACTAAACTCATCCTGAAACTAGGTTCACAACTTCCCCCTTCTCTCAATTACTGACTTATTTTCGTGTAATCTTCTCTATTCTCATGCAGGTTTTTGACTTCACACCTTTCTTCACCCCTCTCCACTTTGCACTTTCTGAGTGGCCTCTCTGCTTCTCTGCCCCTCCTGCCTCCTCCCCTCTCCCAGGTTTTGTTCTTCTGTGCTATTTAAGCTTTGCTGTCTGCCCTCTTTCTTACACCTGAAGAAGGATTCACAGCTGAAACTATGTGTTTTCTTTCTTCTCTTTTCAGCATGGAATAAAGCTATTACTTGTTCCCTTATAAATATATGTATTTATAAATACATATAATAAAAGTATATGTGCATATAGATTCTAGTGGGGTGCTGCATCAGTATACGTTGCCTGCAAAGGAACAAGTGAAGATAGCTTCCCCACTGAAAAAATAAAAAGAAAGGAGGACAATTGTTTCAGCTGTAGAGAAACTCTTGACACAGTACATGAAGAAAACGTCACATTTCTTCTTTCTGCTTTCTACTTCTTCCTTCTACTATTCAGGAAACAATTATTGTCGACTTGGATTTTCATTTAGCAACCAGGAGAAAAATCTGCCCTGTCTGAAGGTGTCAGAGAATCAGGGAGCCAGGTGGCAGCTCCAGACAAGTCATCTGTACACCTCCATTACCAAGGAATAATATACCAGTGACACTACCATTGACCTTACTGCAGCATGCATAAAACAACACTGAAAGGCAAATGACCGCACAAAAACACACAGATTGCATTACAAACAGTCATCTATAGGTACTGTACTGTATGTTTCAGTATGCTATTGTTTATGACGTACAGTACATATATGCCTGTATTATATGTCTAGATGCAGCATATTCTCAGAGCAATAAAGTAACTCCTGAACCAGTCGTTCCGAAACAGATAAGTTAATACGTTACTTCCAGAGCTTCAGTAAAGTGTGCCTTTAACTTCTGGGACTTTTAATACACAAATCCTCTTTAGAAACCACTGCACTTTACCTGGGTCGCGCATTGTCCTGCCGTTGACAATCAAGAAAGGTATTCGATATCATTTTGTGTAACAAAGGAGAACTAAGATCGCTGCTGTCCTGGTTCCAGAGTACGGTAAGGGACTACAGAACATTTTGAATTTCAAGTGAGCTTGCTGTGATTTCCCAATCTAAGCATGTTTTTCAGCAGGCAGGAGAAAAGGTTAACGCGTTTGGGTTTTTTGACCCCATTGCAAACTTACCTTTTCTTTCTTCCACGAAGACCGCAACAATGTTGTGCGCCAAATCCCTGCAACATTCCCACCCGGCAGCTATCCGTGCACTCATCCGAAGCAAAAACCATGGAATCAAGAACACATCTGGGATAGCTGCAGGTAATGCGGAGCCGCCTTCTTTAATCTGGGGGCGATTTCTGCTGGTAATTTTCTTTACTCCCTCCCTTTGTTTTCTCGCTTTATCTCGCTTTCTATTCAAACGCTCCTTCTTTGGTCAGATTATGAAATATTTTCAGAGGTCGTTAGTTGTAAAAGCAGGACTCCGATTCAAACTGTGTCATTGAAGGATACAAGCAAGCCAATATTGTGATCCTGCACAAGACGTTGGCCGATGATTTTGAAGCTTTCAGCCGTGCCAACAACGGCCCCTTGCCTCTACTGTACCGGAGCCCGCCAGGAGAGTGGACCTGCCCGAAACTGGCAGAAGATTCTGATATTAGGTATGTGCTTTACAGGTACACTGCACAAGGTGCAGAAAAAGCAGCAACAGCACAGTAATTTCACCATGTAAATCATTAAGCACATGAAGATACCACAGATTCCTTATTTTTATTGCTTTTAAAATAATGCGCAACCTTGCTATTTTGTTATATATACAGTAAGTACAGCACAGAATAAAATCATAGGCAAATGCTGAGTTACAATTCTTTGCCAAAAACTGGAATCTCTAGTTTAAATTTCACTCTAGGAAGGAATTTAAATTTCCAAAGGCTAAAATTTGACTATGTGGGTTAAAGTTTGACAAGGTTTAAGGTTGTTTTCCTTCTGTAAAAGACAGAAAATGTTTAACATTAACTGGGGAGAGGATACCTTTGGCTTCATATCTGTAACAGTGTCATTTACGTATAAATTTCAGTAAAAGACAAAGCAGTTTCTGAACAGTATTACTAATGATATTTTTAACTTTGAAATACCTGTAATTAAGTACACGGACTGTCCAGCCATGATCAGAATGTCCTTCATTCCTGGTGAGAAGGACTATGTAGAGTAACCTAGAGAGGACACTCATACCCTACTGATGATGTGTTGCAGCAGTAGTAATCCAGCTCGGTATGAGAAGAGCTGTAGGTGTGAACATTTGGTGTCTGTGAGGAGCCTATGGTGCAAAGCTACCATTTTTTGGACTATGCCTGAACGCCTCAAAGTCAGAATCAACCCTACAATGTTTTACCCCACATCATCTGTAAGATAAACTTTTTCTATGAATTTTGAGAACAAAATCAGACAATAAAATTCTAGAAATGAGTAAACAAAAGTATTTTTTTTACTTATAAAAACCATATGCAAAAATGTCTTAATAATCAGGCGTTGATTACACATGAACTGGGTTCCAGCCAAATCTGTCCCATGAAAGAAAACCTTTACTTTTCCAGAACAGACTGCCCTGAGTATTGCATGTTTGAAAATGGGAACTTTGCTGGCAGCATACCGAGTCTGATGTCACACTCAGAAGAGTTTGAGGATATGGTGACTTTCTACTTGGGCTGCAGCTTCAGCTTTGAGCAAACCTTGCGGCAGGCAGGAATCCCGGTCCGGAATGTGGAACAGGACCGTAACGTCAGCATGTACAAGGCAAGCTAAAAGGGACGTCTTCTGAGCACCAGGACTGCCAGTTGTAAATCTGCACAAAATCAGAACATTCTTCACTTTTTTACCTTTTGTTTGTTGTTTCAACTTGATGAGCTGAGGCTTCAAATTGAACAACAGCTGCAAAAATAATACTGAATCAGTTTTTCTCTCTAGCAGGAGAACACAATTCCATCAATTCCAGCCAATCTTATTTAAGTCTAAATAAAAGAATAACATCCAATTATTTTGAAACAGTTGTTACTGATGATGGGTGGCAAGATGGTACAGTGGTTTGGTTGCTGGTTACAATTCCCCGGGTTGCTTCAGTATCTGTGTGGAGTTCAAACAGTCCAAAGACATGCTAGTAGGTTAAGTGGCTTCTGTAAAAAAATAACCCTGATGTGTTTGCATTAAAAACATATATACATACAGTACATAGAATCAATATAAAATTTCCCTTCATTGTGTTTGTGTCAGTTTGCTCCCTGCAATGGACTGGTGTCCCATCCAGGGTGTATCCTGCCTTCTGTCCAATGAAATAGGAAATACTCCAGGGCACTTTGACTCTCTCTCTCTTTCCTAGCGTTAATCCCGCATCAGCAGGGTCTGCTTGTCGGCACACCAGTCTCCATTTGGTGTTGAACCAAATCTTTGAGCTGACGTTGCCATTAACTGCGACTGAGAAATACTCCAACCAGCGTGTTGCTCCGCCTGCCATTGGAGTGGGAGGGGGGGGGGGAGGAGAACAAAGTAATGTAGCCAATTCATAGAGGGGGATTATTAGGAGGCATGGGATATTTGGCCAGGACGCCGGGGTCTCTTTTTTAAGAAACACCCTGGGATTTTTAATGACCACAGAGAGTCAGGACCTCGGTTTTACGTCTCATCCGAAGGACGGCGCCTGTTTACAGTATAGTGTCCCCGTCACTCTACTGGGGCATTAGGACAAACATGGACCGCAGGGTGAGCGCCCCCTGCTGGCCCCACTAACACCTCTTCCAGCAGCAACCTTAGTTTTTCCCAGGAGGTCTCCAGGTACTGACAAGGCTCACACCTGCTTAGCTTCAGTGGGTTGCCAGTTGTGAGTTGCAGGGTGATATGGCTGCTGGCTCCAGGGCACTTTGACTGAATTAGATTAATAGGTACTGAATGTGTATGTGATGTTACTGATCATATACTATATTCTCAGTAATACACCCGAACACCAGAGGTCTTATTATACTCTGCAGAAACCTGGACAAATTTAATAATGATTTGTTTAACAATTTACAGGCAGTTTGCAGACAATTCTCTCTTTTGACTGACATCCTCTGTGTTCACAATGAGACTACGTCATATTAAAAGTAATTTTAAGTGATTTGTGTGCACAGAAATTTATTTTACACATCCTTACATATCTGACGCACGTTTCTGTGCTTTCTATCACCCAGTCAAGCAAAAATTTGAGTAGAGCCTTTTGAATTGTAGATATAAATGAATCTGTTCTGCCTGTGAACATGCCATGTGCATTTTCTTTCACAGGTAAGAAATGAAACTTGCATGTAGAGACTGGGTCTTTAAAGTTCCAGTCTCTGTAGCTTCCTTTGGTAAATTTCTGAGCTGATCTGAGGTGGCATCATTTGTTTTTTTCTCTCCTTGTGATATTCTGATTTCCAGATCAACAATAATTTCCGCTTCATTATATTGAAACTAAACCAAAGCAAGGAAGAGATGCAGTCTATGAATGCGAAAATGTGTCTGTGCAGACCTCAGTGCCTTGCTGTGGGGTGGGCAGATTCCAGTGCCCCCTGGTGGTGACCATGAGGCCGGTGCCAGAGGGGATGCTGGACGCGGCAACTCAGGCTACACACCCCGCCAGCGATGTCCATGGAGCTCCAGTTCACATCGGATACCCAGGTCACCAAAAACTTCCTCTTCCATTCTGGCATGCCCGGACACACACCAACGAAAGGTTATAAACAAGAGAAAGTCAAGCAACCCATCTTCCTTGTTTGAATGTTAGTAGTTTAGTCACAGTCTAAGCTTCTTGTGTAGGGAACGCCTATGTAAAATTTCATTGACAGAGAGGATGCTGCTTGTATGCCGCTCTGTTTTGGGAGCTGCTCTCTTTTTCTCTTCCCTTTCCCCAGGCCTGATTGGGGTTGAGGACTTGAGCAGACCAGACTATGGGGACGCAGTGGAGCTGCAGCCCGGGGATGTGCCCGTGTTCTGGGCCTGTGGGGTGACAGGAGTAGAGGCTGTGCGGAACTGTAGTGAGTACGGGGCTCACCCAGCACAGACAGAGGTCTTCGTTCTTACAGTCCCAGTACAAAATTCTTCTAAATTCTTCCCTGAAAATTTACAGAGGCAAATATGTGGAAACTTTTCACGTTTGTGTTGTTTGTCCTTGCCTTTTGGTTTGGTTTCCTCAGATCAAAACATGCTTTCGCCGTGTTTTAAGCCCCAGGAATCCCATAGAACAGTTCTAAGAAATGTTCATTGGAGTGCATACTTTTTTACCTGTTAGAGTGGGGAAAGTATTATGCACCTCACAGCTCAGACACCAGAAGAAGGCCCAAGATATACTTCTTCATATATATGGAAGGCATTAGTGAGGATTTGACGTAGCACCTTGGCTGCAAAAAAGAACAGGCTGAGACTGATTCCATGCTAAAAAGAACAGAAAGAGTGAATTCCTCAACTGCAAATGGCTGGAAGGGAGCTGAAAGGTGGGGGGCGGTGTTTCACTTTTATTTTAGTGTGGCATTATCCTCCACTTGCATATTGAGCACCTTTAGGAACACATTGTAAGTGATTATATAACTATTATCTTTTGAAATGAGGCATTTCATAATTTATAAATTTCATAATTGGAAAAAAAAACAATTTGTAACCCTTTTGCTGTTCCTGCAAAACCCTCAGCATTGTAATATGATTAATAAAATGGTTATGAATTGTTCATAATAATAATTGCTTACACAGTGCTTTACAGGTAATAGGGACTCCCCTCCCCTACCACCAATGTGCAGCCCCCCACCTGGATGATGCAATAGCAGCCATAGTGCGCCAGAATGCTCACCACACACCAGCTATTGGTGGGGAGGAGAACAGAGTGATGAAGCCAGTTTGGAGATGGGGATTATTAGGAGGCCATGATTGGTAAAGGCCAATGGGAAATTTGGCCAGGATGCCAGGGTTACACCCCTACTCTTTTCTAGAAACACCCTGGGATTTTTAATGACCACACAGAGTCAGGACCTCGGTTTTTAATCTCAGCCGAAGGACGGTGCCTTTTTACAGTATAGTGTCCCTGTCACTATACTGGGGTATTAGGGTCCACATGGACCGCAGGGTGAGAGCCCCCTGCTGGCCCCACTAACACCTCTTCAAGCAGCAACCTTAGTTTTTCCCAGGAGGTCTCCCATCCAGGTACTGACCAGGCTCACACCTGCTGAGCTCCAGTGAGTTACCAGTTGTGAGTTACAGAGTGATATGGCTGTTGGCTCAGAGAATCATTTATAAAGTCTACAGTTTTTAGATGTTGTTACTCGAAAGGAAAGTGTAATACATATTTCAAATGTCAAAGACAGCTGAAAACCTTTTTTTATTTAGAACACTTACCTAAAACTTTTACACTGCCTTGACCAAGCAGAATAGTAACATGTCCAGGTGTCATGAAGCAATGAAACCTTAATATATTTCTAAGAAATTCTTGTAATGAAATCCTATATATCAGAACTATGAAACGTGTGTTTAGTTATTTGTCCTCGGTTATGTCTTTCTCCTGTGGCAGGGTCCCCCTTGGCCTTCACTCACTCCCCCGGCTGCATGTTCCTCAGTGACTGTGAAGAGGGGGCCTCCGCTCCCAAGCCCAGTGCCGCTGACAGCCCTCTTGCCTTTCGCGTTGCCCGGGAGCCCCTGCACTACAGCCTGGCCTCGGCCTCGGCAGTCCAGCAGATCAGAGCCCTGGAGACACTTATCAGGACTGACCCAGGTGCGAAGGCAGTCCCCCTGCTTGTAGGAAAACAGATCGGCTATTGGCCAGAGAACACGCAGAGCTTTACCCCACGGCAGTAGCCTTGACAGAGACATTATGTGTTTAACTCAACCTACAAGAAAGCATGAACCTATATAGAAACATTGCTTCATCCAAGTTGATCAGCCTCATGCAAGGTTCGAGACAGTCATGCAAAGAGCCTATATGCATGTCCCAGATACTAATGCTATAGACAGATGGACAATCGCACCTCGGGTGGGTGGACATACACTGTAGATACATATAGATTGGCTCTGCACTTAGAAAAGTTCAACAGGAATGGATTGAAACTTGTGTCCATATGTCCATAGCACTTATATACCCAACAGCTTGTTGTGTCTACGATCACTCAGTAGAGAAGGGGCTACAGGTGTTATAACATTAAACTTTTTGAGAGGGGAGCAGCAGCAGCATGCAAGCTGCAAAGGAAAAAGTAGAGGTTAAGATGAAAGCCAGGTGGCATGGTGGTTAGCATTGCTGCCTTCCAGAGCTGGGGCCCTGCTCTGGACCCCACATGGGTTTCCTCCTACAGTCCAAAAAATACTAGATAAGATGACACCCCCTACCTATTCAGGACAGCATGAAGGGGGCTACCTCAAATAATCTCCATCTCTTTGCTTGTTATTTTCCAGGTCAGAGAAGAAATAGAGCTTTGTTCCTTCCAGATGAGCTCCTCAAGGCCTGCCTATCCCTGTCTCATGCAAACGCAGTCCTCATCACCACTGGCTTTCCGGCCCTCTACAATCAGAATCCCCCTGAGGAGACTGACGGGCTTCCTGGGGCTCTTGCCATGGCAACCATGCTGCAGGTTTTAAACAAGCAGGTCGTCATAGTAACTGACAACCGGGCCTTTGACTTCAGCAAAAGAATTATACGTGACGCTGTTGATCAAGGTATTGTCAGCCGCTCTCTCGAAATCTGACACACAGCTGTGATCTACAATTACCTTATCACCTACAGAACCAGACACCAGTATCGATCACACATCCCCAGACACAGTGAAAATATGCAGGCTTTTCAAATACGCGAGATAGAGCAGAATGAAAAAACAGAGCTGTTCGGCTCCTACATAAGAGGAAAGCACTGGGTATATCCCAAAGGCTAGTTGAAAGGATTGGGAACTTAGAGTTTATACTGCTGTTAACTATAGGAAGGAAGAATTTAAACAGGACACACATTTTTACACGTTTTACCAGACCACTCAAGACAGCACTAATTTTACTTAGGAAACATAACACGCAGCCCCGTACATGATGTGGTTAAGAACATGAAAAATGATACTAGTAGAGAACAGATTGCTGTACTATCTTAATGCATGTGTCTCATACTGTATGCTCCCAGATTGATTCGAAAAGATCTTTCATCAGATTTAAATCATTTGTGGCTAACAGTAAGACTCTCTAAATTAGTCCAAAACCTTATTTTCTGGTAAATGTCTACATCAGATTGAGAATTCTGGTAAGAACTCTGGGGCTGAAATGTCACCGTCTGTACTTAATTAGCCTTAAATACTGTACAATAAATCCAGGACTTTCTGAATTTCTATTAATTCTTTTTTATGTATTTACATCATAGAAATTTGTAGGAGCGCAACAACTACACAATTTGTAATTTTTACTGTCAAAGAGGCCTCAAGAGAATGTGTCAGATAGTGAATATCTTTGAAAACAAGAAACAGTACTAAACGGGTGATTGCCACAACAAGTCTTGGGCTTCTCTGCTTGCATACTTGGTGTTTCAATTCATATCAGTGGCCCCAGGATGTGAGCTTGCAGCTCTGCCCTGTTCTTCCTCCCAGGTGTTTTGAACAGTGAAGTGCCAGTCCGCAGCCTCCAAACCAACAGCCCAACATCCGTCTTAGGCTTCCTTTGTCAGGAAGGGGAGACTTCGGCTCCTAGGTAGCAGACAAGATTTTGTACTTTTTTAGTTAACAAAAAAACATTCAAATTCTAGGTGGTTTACAAACAATTACCATATGAGCGTATGGTTTCAGTAGTTCTGTTAGATCCTAAGGAATGCAGCAAAGAGACAAATATGTCTGAAATATGAGCATGCTGAGGGAATGGCTGCCTATCTGAGAGGATATGCTGCCCAACCCCTCCCCCCTCCCTTTTAGTATTACGCACAGTGAGCTGGGGAGTTGCTACAAGGGCTAAGATGGGGTGAAGGGGGGGTGCAAAAGAATTACGCAAAGCGAAGGTCTGGGTAAAGACACATATGTAAGCGAGAGTTAAAAACTCCTCTTCTGTATTTAACTATCAGTACAACAAATAAATATGATAGATAACTAACAGCACTTTGCATTTATACAGAAATTTTCATTTGAAGTCTTCAGGGGGTCTACAAGAATCATTGCATCTATTGCCTAAGGTCTAGATAAGAAGCTCCCTGATAGCAAATTAGCCAGCTGAAGTAAGAACTTGAAATTGAAACTTGAACCGAAGCAACCTGAACTGAAAATTCACCACTGTTTTTTGTAACCTTTGATGAAAATTTAAAAAACAGCTGCCAGGACCGGCAGTGCCTTGTGTGTAGGTTGCTTAACAAGTGTGTTTTTTGAACATGTGTGTTTTTCTATATGTGTAATTTCATTGCTTGAACAGTAGCTACACTAGAGGTCGCAGGGTCATGACAAAGGATGCATTTGGTCTTTTCAGTAAGAAAAAATGGGTTTTGCCTCTGAACTGACAGGTGCATTTATGAATCAATTAAAACTGCCTGCCAGAAAGCTGTTGCAATATGACTGAATGGGATTAAACCCTTGTCCTGACTAGAATGGAAAGGTATTTCATTGCCATTCTCAGGTATGACCACTTGGTGGCAATAGAGCGTGCCAGCATGGCTGCAGATGGGAACTACAACAACGCCAGGAAAGTGAATGTTCAACACCTGGTGGATCCCATTGAAACTCTGTTCACAACCGCCAGGTCCATCCCAGGAATCACCACCACAGGTATGGGAAGAGAAGCAGCATAATTATTTTAAGCAGTCTTTAATTTCCCTTGACAAATGTCTCCTATTAATCAATAAGATCATTTTTAAAAGAATTAAGCTTTATAAATGTAATCAGCAACTATGGGGCTCCCAGGTAAGGAGGCACCTTGGTACAGTGGGCAGCAGTGCTACCTTGCAGTGCTGGAGCCCTGGGTTTAATTCCAGACCTGGGGTGCTGTCTGTGTGGAGTTTGTATGTTCTCCCCATGTTCGCATGGGTTACCTTCGGGTACTCCGGTTTCTTCCCGCATTTTGAAAACATACCTGGAGGTTAATTGGCTCCTGGGAAATTGACCCTAGCTGTGAGTGTGCGCATTTACTGTGTCTGCATGTGTTCTACAATGGACTGGCATCGGGTCCAGGATATACTGTACCCTGCCTTGTGCCCATTGCTTGCCAGGGTAGGCTGCAGCTCCCCCGCAACCCTGAATGAGAAGACGTGGATTGAAAATGGATGGATGGATATCTTGTTAAAGGACCCATCGTTTACCCATCAGAATAATTGTGATGAAGTTGTGAGTTCCTGTGTGTGCTGTGTTCCTCCGTCTACAGCTGGAGGAAATGAAGCTCATGAAAACTTGCTTAAACCAGAATAACATTCATCAGTGGTATCACACAAGTGACTCTTTCCCAGCCCACACTCAGTGCAGCCTGAGGGATCTGGAACAGGTCAAAAGATCTTCTGCACATTACACATTACATGTACAGTACATTGTTAGTCACTGCAGGTTGTTACATTCAGTCAGTGACAGTGAGACAAGTACTAACAGGATTCTATGTCCAGTGCTAACGGAGTACAGAGGCCTTAGGACAGAAGCAAGACTGAAATGCTTTTTGATTATTCATAGTATAACTGAAGATGATGTGTCTGACTGTGAGACTGTTCCATGGAAATGTCTTAAAACTGAATTGAGGAATTGTCTCAAAATCACCTTTGGTGGACATCCGTGCTCCTTCAAATTAATTTACTGAATTTCAACTCACCTATGTAAAGTAGGGCAGGTGTTCCAGTACACTACACATGGTCATGGCTTCGAAATGCCACAGTGTGGCTCCAGACAGACATTACTTGAAGGGGAATTGCGGTCCCAATTTCTCAGACCAGTTATTAAATCTGTTTCAAAATAAATTAATTGACATTCTAGAAAAAAATTACAAATTTCAAATTAAGCGCAACTTTGTGAAAGTCCTGTAAGTCGCCCCGTTGTCACAAACTCGCATTTGAGTTCCCACAAATTGTGACAAGAAGCTGCCCTTCCTGCTCGCTAGTCACTGTAATGACTAATGGAATGTGATGTTCGAGCGTATAAGCACAGGTTGTGCAGCAGACATCTCACTGCAGAAACATGCCAATGTGATCTGTCTGCCGAGTTAACAAGTAAGTAGTATTTGTCGCCATCTTGCCATCAGCTCCACTGTTGCAGCACAAGTAGTTGCTAAAAATACTGAATGAGAGGAAACATGGTGGGAAACAATGTTGAGAAATGCATTTTGTGTTGCTCAATGCTTTGAGGCAGCTTTGTAAAAAAATCAGGACCCAATGGAGTAGGATTTCTCTACCAGCCACAGGATTTGAACAGCAACAGACACAGATCCTTAGCCACAGAGCCACCACTCTTAACAGGGGTCCTACTTCAGCTGGTCTGTTAGAGCTTGTTTGCAGTCATTTTCCAAGACTAAGACAGCTTCCTGTTTGAGACTTTCAGTATTTGTACTAAAAATTTGGCTTGCAGTAAATTTGAATTAGAGGTCTCAGTCACGGAGAGGTAAACAGTGATTTCCATACCCACAATTAAAATGACTGCAAAGACAAAATTATGCTGATTTGAGGGTAACCACTACCTCTATTTACTGTTGCAAAGCCTGGAATAGATCCCATTACAAAGACATAAGAATAAAATATGGTTCCTGAGAAGTCTGGAGGCTGAAGGGCTACCTCTCATTTGTAAAACTGCCTTTACTGGACTATTAAACATCAAGCTACAAAACCAGCAGATAAAACCAGAATCTGAAGATAACAGATAATTCTCTAAACATTTTGCCCCAGTGCAAAATATGTCCTACTTTTTTCTAACTCCAGAAATACATAGTAATCGTTGTTTTCTACACATGCATAGTCTCTCATTCAAAAATGAGTTTAGAGAAATGAGATGCCTGTTTGGAAGCATAGTGGTGAGGTGGTAAGTGCTGTTCCTACCCAATTTTTGGAGTCCCGGGTTCAATTCTGTGAAGAGTTGGCATGTTCATGTCAAATTTAACTAGGTCCTCCAGTTTCCTCACACAGTCCAGAGACATGCTGTCTAGGTGAGTTATTGTTTCCAAATTCCCTTCCCCCTCACCTAGTCTGTGGGCTTAGCAATAGACTGGTGTTCCAGGCAAGGAGTGTTTGGCCTTGTGCCCATTGTCTGCTGGGTTAGTTTCTAGCTCACTTCAAACCTGTATGAGATTATGTTGTTACTGATAACGGATGGATGAGAATTAGTTTCACTCCATGAAACAACTTTTAAAATGATCACCTGTAGACAAGAGAGAAAAAAAAAGTGAGGGGCTAGTTTCTCATGTCTGTATCATTTTACAACCAGAAAGCTTACAGGAACTGAAATTTAGTTTCTTCTTTACACATCATCTTGCCCAATAAAATGCAGTAGCTACTTTCTCAGACTCATGAGCTTGAACATTAGGAAATTAGGTTCCACAAAACAGGAAATTCGCAGACGCTTTGTGTAGTTTCGAAGACGAAAGTTCTTGTTTTCCCCTCTTTCCAGGAGTGTCTAACTGGGGTGGCTATGCGGTGGCCTGTGCTCTGTACATCCTCAGCTGCTGTCCTGTGCATGATCGCTACCGCAGGAAGGCTGTGGGGTTCCCCCAACACACCCAGCACAGCTCATGGGCCTCTGCACTGCCCTCTGTCAGGAAGGTAACTTGCAGCCAAAGGAAGATTTCTAAACAAGTGAACTGGGAAAGGTGGTTAAGAACCACATGACATAGCAGTTTAATCCACTACCGTACAGGGTATTACATAAGGTAGCACAGGCTTCTAGATATTTCAGGTTTGCTTGGTGGGATTGAACGGATTGGTTGCTATGGCGGCACATTAGCACAGTAGTAAGCTTTGCTGCCTTGCATTGCTGGGACCATGGGTTCAAATCCTGGGGTGCTCTCTGCATGGAATTTGTATGCTCTCCCCACATTCGCATAGGTTTCCTCCAGGTACTCCAGTTTCCAAAGACATACTGGTAGGTTAATTGGCTTATGGGAAACAATGGCCATGGGGCAAGTGTATGTGTGTTCATGTCTGTCTGCCCTGTGATAGAGTTACTTCCTGTCCAGGGTGTATCCCGCCTCAAGGTTACACCTCCCACATACTGGTAGGTTAATTGGCTTCTATAAAAAATTGGCCTTGGTGTGTGTGTATGTTTGTCTGTGCCCTGATCCAGGTATCCCACCTTGTGTCTGTTGCTTGCTGGGATAGGCTCCAGCTCCCCACAGCACTGTATTGGATATGGAAGTTAGAAAATACATAAATAGACCTAGGGATTATTGATTGCTTGGACAGCAGTGAGAAGATATCATGTGTTAGTTTCATGCATTTCTCAGATACAGAAAGTGCACTGTAGTGCCATGAAGTGCACTGCTTACAACAATCATACAGTTTACAGAAAGAAAAGATGTGGGCAGTTTGTTTCAAACTTACTTGATTTGGCTTACTCGGAAGCAGCTGGTCTTCTCTGGCCCATGGTTAAGTACAGCAATGGCAGAAATTCTATCTGTCCAGCCTCTTGCTCCTACAGCACAGGAACAATACAATTAACAATCAAAACTACATTTCCAGAATGGAAGCCCTACGTACAATTGCATAAACAGAACACGTTAACCATTTCTATATAATAGCACCTTCCCTGATCTTTGTTTTGAATGGTCTGTATGGGATTATTTTAAGATATGGTGGGAGAATGGTGGATGTGGTCATTCGATATGGGAGTTCGGCTTTAAGTAACGGGTGATAGATAATCATAAGTTACATTTATTAACAAGGCTTCCAATCATGCTGCTGATGTCGAATTCACAGACATCTCTGATAGTGTAAAGCCAAAAAAATATGGCAGTATGTTAATGGTAGTCTGATTTTAGGTAAGAGAGACCAGTACAACTTCACAGGGACTTACAGTACAGAAACAAAGCAGCCTCCATCCTCTATAATTGTAATTAATCAGCAAACATAGAGTTCCAGCTGGCTTTGCCCAGGGACATTGAATTACAGGACTGTGTCTGGTTTTATTCATGACATTTATCTGCTTTTTGGATTGATATGGAGCAAACAGCTATCCAATGGGAGTCTTTCATGTTCGATTGATTACTAGATTAGCATCTATTTCTATTCCTCCCCTTCATTCCTTCTTTTGGATATGCATTTTAGTGGCAAAGTGGTAATTGCCAGATTTTAAAGACATGGGTTCAACCTTTTAATTCCCCATTTTATAGACTGTACATGACTTTCACTTTTAAAAACATAAACTAAATTAGAATATGTTAAGAACAGTGTTTGAAGTGATATCTACAGTTAACTACTGTAGTCATAGTTAATAATATGATGATATTTACATGGTGTTTTCTGGAGAGTCTGTCTTGTAAAACTCTGATCTGCAATCAGAATGTAAACCTCGTTTATTGCTAAAGGATTTAAATCTGAAAATTTGATTAAGGTGGTAAAATTACACAAAGTGTAAATGTCAGCTCAAATCATCTTGAACCAAGAAAGGAAAAATTGTAAACCTGCAAACAGAACCCTCCTAGGAGACCAGAAATTGAGTACCAGGTGCACTATAGAAATGTGATGTTCTAATGATGTGGTGTCCTAGTGACTCGGTAGGAGCGGTCAGCCTCTATTTCACACCGATAGCCTACAAAAGGTTGTGCCTCCCTTGTGCAGGAAGAGAAGCTCCTGGAGATACTGGAGCAATATGATGTTCGCAGTGGAGCTGCTGGGAATTTGGAGCTGGAGGTGGACGGCCTGCGTTTCCATGATGCTCACTCCAGTATGATCCAGCGGCTGGTTGACATCGCCCTGCAGCCCACAGCATCGCTCTGCTGAACCCACTGACTTGGCACCCGAGAAAGCAAGTCCCATCACAGGGTATCACTGTCAGCAACCTGCTCATAGTCTAGGGAGAGGTAGCCTAAAGAATAGCTTCTAGGATCATCCTTTTTTGGTTTGAAATTGAACGAAACCCCGAGATTCAAAAATCCTTCAACACCATTAATTTCGCTTTGCCTTTTTCCATCAGCCATGGCTTGTAGAAGGGATACAAGGTGCACTGTTGTTGAACACTTTCTTTCCATTTATCTGTGTGTCTGATTAGAGGCCAGGCCTGTCGTTCTGGAGTGCTGAGAAAAAGTTTGTGAATCCACGATGTTGTTCAGTGTGCTCGTCTGTTTTAGACTGTAAAGGTAATTATTCATAGAAGTGTTAATAAAAGATGAAGATAACTTGATTAAACATACATACTGTAGTACAACGCAAAGACATAAGATATATTTGCATTCTTTCATCAACAGAATGATCCAACAGTAAATATCCTTGTCAACAGGTACACAAACACTTGAATTCAGAAAACTGTGTGACCACAAACTTGTTCATATTCTTTCACATACCTCCTTCTGTTGCCATAACGTCAATTAGACACTTCCTGTAACTTGTATCTTCCTGTCCCGTATCAGTTGTTAACCAGAAAGTATTTAAATTGGGTTAAGCAAACAGTTAGAAAAAAAGAAGACATGCTCAACTACAACTACAAGTAAAATCAGACTACAACGCACCACTTTTGTTTATGAAATTATCGGGTTTGCTGTAGTGTGCCTCCACATACAGTATAAACCAGTGCAAAGAAAAAATGTTTCAATGACTCTATCTAGATATTTAAAGTTTGCTTGCTTTACATTTACTGTACCATTCTGTGCTAAGATACCTCCCGACTTTCAACACTGCCTTGCCAAAATGCTGCTCCCTGAGAAAATCTGCACACTAATTAAGGACATTAATCATGTTGTGCAAGTGTGGACTAAACAAATCTTTCTTTTTTTGTTTTTTTACATAAAATCTTAAGGAGAGTGTTTTTTCCTCATTGTGTGCTTCACATACTTTACAAACTTTACCGCCAATATAAAGTCTCACTTTGCAAATAAGCAACATACAGTATCACAAAAGCACTACAGTTACAATTTTTCCCTTCCCTTTGTTAGGCTAGCCAACGACAAATCGCTAGTTCCAATGCTACTATACAACTACGTAATATATATGACTATAGAACAAAAATACTTATTGGCTTTTTGTTAAAAGATGGTAAACAGTTCATGGATTTTTATCTTTTAGTTAAAATTGACAGATTTTGAGTGTTCAATGAATGTTCAAAGTGTTTATTACAGAGAAATACCATGGTTTTTGAGCTGAGTCTTGTCTGCCAGATTAAATCAAAACACTGTTTAGTAGCATTCACACATTCACACATTTGAAGATGGCGTACCAAAATCATGCCTACTGATGTGATTAAATGTGTTTTAGTGCACACCCGGCATGTTAGTGCTTGCAGTGAGTATACGCTGGCTCTTAGGGGAGTATTCAAAGATTTAGCATACCATCAACAGGTGCTAGTGTCAGCATTGACTAACCCATGGAAACTGTGCACATCTTCCAATAAATCAATAAAAATATCTCAACACATAGATATGAAAGTCTAAGATTTGCTCAGCAAAATTAATTATCTAGCCAAAGAGCCTGCTCAAAAGCAAAACCTGTCTGATACCCAATATTAACAGCAGTTTTCACCCAACAAACAAACATCACCGTGTCACGCTGAGCAGGAAGGAGAAATGTTGAGACCGCTCAATTTGCCTGTAGGATTACTAAACACTGATGTATTCCATCGTACTGCAGCTTTACAGGCAGTCTGAATCATGTGAAGTGCAAGATGTTACTGCAGGCAGTGGAATTGGTTCATTTCTCACAGGTTCCAACAAAAAAAAAAACAGCCGTTTTTTTAGGAAAAGTGGATTTTCTCGTGTCCTGGGAGCCTGGGATCAGTGGCACACAGCTGCAGTTATACACAACGGAACAGAATAAACTTTTACAGTATAAACTGTAAAAGGGACCTTTTCTATAAATGTGCATGTACTGAGTGTCACAAGCAGCTACACCATAATCATGCGGCACAGTTTGTATTTTCCCTTTTCAAGTCTGAAAATCCCTCTTAGAGGGAAAGTTGAATTGTTATGGGTTGTTAATCTTACTCCCCCACTGGGAGGACTGTTTCATTCACTACCGATGTCATTGCCCACGAGTGAGACCTGACTTCTAAATAACCAACACGCCCACCTTTGTGGCAACATGAGTGGCACATTTGTTAAAAATGCAGTTGTTTTTGTAAAGTGACTGCAAAGAAGTAACATCAGACAGTGGGAGTGATCACCACTGGAAGAAATGACCAAACCACAGAGGTTACACCAGTTGCTAGACGCAGGAAGAGGCACAGTTCAGACAAACCAAACAAACTGAGGCCCAGCACAGTGCTCTTAGCAACTCCTCTTGAAGAAGCATTTTTGATATTTCTTTTTTTTCTGTACGCAGATTAAAATGTGTGGTCCGAGAACATTTGGTCAGGAATTCTTTAAAGGGCCCAGTTGAATCAATATGAGATGGTGTGGGAGAGCAGAACACAGCAGGGCATTGCCACTTACTCATAGACCCAGAGAATCACCAGCTTTCAGAGTCCATACCTTGACATGACAGTGGAGTCCTGCATGGCAGGAATCCAAGTGCTGAAAAACCTGTCTCTTTAACGCTGATTTTGCTATGTACTGGAATATGTGTGGAAGGACTTACTGTATGCTTTAAAGCACATCAACTGGGCCTCCTCTTGCAGAAAAAAAAATATACATACTGCACAGTGAAATCAAAGGCACAGCTGAAAAGCAAAGTATTTTGTAGAATCCTCATACACAGACACTAAAGTTAGACATGAACTAGGACACAGTTGTTATGAGGCTCTTGGCTCTTGGAGAACTAGGGACCTGGTCTAACAGCTGCCTGCACGATCTGGAAGTGTCAAGTCTGATCGTTTCCGTGGAAGCAGACAAAAGCAGTGTGATGTTCTTGTGCATTTACAAATAATGGAAAAATACTTTGGTTGCCATACAATATTTGTATCATGTAAATCGGCATTCTAAAATTAGGTTTCATGCCAGTGCTATCTACAGTCGTGGCCAAAAATATTGGCACCCTTGCACTTTTTGCAAACAACTCACAATTCTCTCTAAAAATAAGATGAAATTGACCAAAGTATTTAGTCTTCACAATTCTTTATTTCACTGTTAAGATTACAGAACCTTTGTTTTTGATTCAGAACATATTATTAGAGAAAATTGTGAGTTATTTGCAAAAAGTGCAAGGGTGCCACGACTGTACCATTTATTATACCACAACATTTTTATAGACCTTCAATTGCAACATCTTCAACTTTTCTTTCACACTGTTGCTTGCAGATTTCAAATGTTTCACCATCGTTGTTCATCTTGAAACTCTGCATCAATTATTATTTACAATAATTAAAAGAAAGTTATCCAGTGTTCACAGATAAAACCAAGCCAGTGTAGCAAGGAAGAGAATTAAAATGGACATAAACTTGTTTATTTCGAGGTATTTTAATGGCTATACAAAATAGAGCCTGTCAATTGGGAAACTCATTTTACATTTAAAAAACACCACGAACAGGACAGTTAGAAAGCCACTCACATTTGTACTGTAAATCCTTGAAATGGTCACGCAATACAAGCAATAATTACACAGGAGAAATGGTACAGTATGGCTTGCCGTTTTCTTCACTGTTCTTGCTACTAAATTACAAGGAATATCATTTATAGACTGCAATTATCAAAAAATATCTGCCAAAGAAATGTAAACATCACACAAGTCCATGGCCAACTGCCAATACATAATTAGCTAAGCAGACAATATAAAAATAAAACTTTTAAAGTTCTTAGAAAAATAGACTTTTTTCAGATCCAGTAAGAGATAGTCAGATCACATATACACATGAGGAAAAATCAGACATGATTTCATGCATTGACTCTGATAGTTCCATTTCCTTCAAACACCCTAGCGTATATGGTATTTAGCATGGTTTCCTGCAAGGTTAAGGAGGAGGCTGTTTTGTATTTCATCAACAAAGTTTGTTTTATGCAAATATAGTAATAGCATAAGAAAATCTGCACACAATGAGTCTATGGTACTCCCTTAAAACCCATTCATGCATAGGGTTGGCATTTACTCTCAGTTAAAGTGAAAGAGACTAGCATTTTAAAATTCAAGCAGCTGTACTTTTGAGCTTCAAGGAGATTCAGTAATGGGATACCAATTTCAGCTACTGTACATTATACAGCATTCACATTTTCAGTAATAGTTTATGAGGTGGATGTATACTGTTTTAATGTAAGGTTCAAATTGCACTGTAGACTATAGAATTGTAATTAAATGGTCCATGTTATTAACACTTACTGTACATGTTTCACACTGAACTTCACCACGTTATGGAGAAAAAAAGAGGTATTTATGATGCGGCTGATAACCTTACTTGCATTACACAGAGAATCATTGACAGGCTTTACACCAGGACAAAGTTATAAAAATATGTGTCACTCTCTAAAATGTTTTTGAGAGTTAATGAGGGGCCTGAGGGCATATTCCCATAACATTAATCCACAGTTTAGCAATTTCCTTTTCCTATGACTGACGCACCTCGAACCTTCCACCCATTTTAACAAAGTATTTTTCAAAGGTTGGCAATCAGCATATATTCCTCGACCTCCAAGAGTCTGAGAGACTTTACAGCTTTGCAAATTCTTCTTCACAGTGAGCTAGACTGACATTGCAGTACATTATATTTGCATCTCTGAATCTGCATCTCTGATGATTGTTTCCTCTTTTGTACAAGCTGCTGTTACTGATGAGGAAGTATGGTGGCAACCGACACAGTTCTCCTTTCACTGGGAAAGCTGTGTAACATGTTGCCTGATACATCACGGTAAGCTACATATTTAAGGAGCAGTTAACAATTTGGTAAAAACTTAAAAATAAAAATGAAAAGAATGTTATCCAGTGTTCACAGATTAAACTGACACACTGAAGTACAAGGAGAAAACTGAAACATCAGGCAATCAGGTAGCAATACTAAGCAGCCTGCAAAGCCTGGAAAACTGACTTAAGCCTAAATCTGATTTGTCTTCCACAAGTTTTGTGTTTTACATTCAGTGATGTGCAGGGGTTGCTTTCATGCTGCCAAAAGAAGGATTTTAATTAGATGTATTATAAGAGATTATTTATACTGCATATGAGATAATACACCACATTTATTTTTTCATCCAGTGAGTCCAAATAAGACAATAATCGATAACAATATAATCATTGCCTATCCCTAACTCAAATGTCAGTATCTGTTACACGTACAGTATAATTCCTAATATAAAACCATATTTAATAAAACAGTAGCCTGCTCCTGTTCAGAGAGGCAAATATACTGGTAAATTTTGGAGTTACTATACAGAGAAGAATGAGTTGTTCTTTGCCCAGGCTTTGCTATGAATCATGGCAGTACAGCAGGCAGTGGTTCACTGTAAACATTAATAGCAGTATTGTAGACAGAAACAGTTATGAACATTTTTGTTTGGATTTTCCAATTCTTTAGGATGTTTTTGTTTCTCCAGGCTTAAAAAGCATTTCCCAGGTTTTACATGATATGATACGTCTGGGGAAAAAACACACTGTCAGATATTTTTGTGGGATTAGACTCCCTGAGGTTTCAAGTCCATCGCACATGAAAGCCCTTCCCTCCCAAAGAAACATCATGGATGGTCAGCATGTTTCAAATCAATGAGTTTCACAAAGAGCTCTCCTGTCTCAGAATGTATGGAATGTCCCTGCCTGACAGAATTCCAAGCAGCAGGAATGAGTCAGTGATTCATCAGTTCCCATACGATTATGATATGAATGTGGTCTGTGATGTCAAAAACTGACAATATTACATATCGATAGAGTTTAGACTTGCAGTTTCATTTATCTTTTTCCTCCCCATCTAAAGCCAAAACATTTTCTGAGTTGAACTTCAAGAGAAAGCCAAATTCAAATTCAGTTGTTTTTCCCCTGAATAAGACTTGAGTCCAGCTTTTAAACGAAGGACACAAGAGAGCCAGTCACTGCACACTGAGGCCAAAAGATTCTTGCAGTTCTTAAAATGTGATGGCAGATTGTTTTACCTGAATTGAAAATAACATCTCTGCTGATAATTTTATCTGTTTGCCCCGTGTTCTGAGGCATTAACTGTACTTCCATCAAATGTTCTTGCTAAATATTAGAAGTTCCCTGAGAAAAGAAGTTCAACACCAGCAAAGAGAAAACAAACACATCTCAAGCACACATCTCTGCAAGTGAAGATTTTGTAAAAAAAACAAGCCTCTTCTTGTTTGTAACTGTATGTCCTTGTGTTCTCTGGTGCCTAAGCACCCTCTTTAGTATTTAATAATATTATACCAGACGCTCCATTCTCATGCGGTGTGTGGGTGTCACTCAAGTCTGTGGTGCCTTCCCTTTTGCAGCAGAAGAGTTGGATGCAGAACCCTTTCACCCACTGCATGTCCCTCTGGGCATGTTCACTGACAAAACAGTAAAGCACAGGGTCTGCCAGGCAGTTGAAACTGGTCAGCATCAAGGAAAAATGATAGTAGTTGAAGATCATATCAATAAAATCGCAGTTCGTCTCAAAAATTGTCCGAACCAACAGGAAGATGTGGTAGGGAGAGAAAGAGCACAGGAATATCAAAATTGTACTGCTAACAAGGTGTCTGATGCGGCTTTTCTGAGAGGTCTGGGTGCCAGTACTCTTGTTCACTGCCATCAGCACTCTGCAGTAACTCCAGGAGAGCATCCCGAGGGGAAAGAGGAAACCGATGAAGAAGCGGTAGTAGTTCACCGGCTTTTCCCAAGGTCTCATAGGGTAGTGCTCGAAGCAAATGGAGTGATTGGTTTTGTCCATGCTCAGCTCTTTCCTGAAAAAGAACGCCATGCTAATGCCAATCTCCTTGATCCAGATGAAGATGCTGGCCAGAGCTGCGGCCTTCATGGTCCGGAGGCAAGAGAAGCGAAAGGGATGTACCACCGCTAAGTAGCGGTCAAGCGAGATGCAGCAAAGAAACCCGATGCTGATGTAGATGTTCTCATACAGCAGAAACCCACACACCTTGCATAGCCATTCATTGTGTCTCCAGTCATCCCCCAGAAAAATGTACTGTAGCCATAAGGGCAGGGAGGACAGGTACAGCAGATCGGAGACAGTTAAGTTGATCAGATAGATTCCCAGCTCATTTCTGGCCTTGAGCTGTTGCAAAGCATGATATAATGAATAAAGATTTGTGGGCAACCCAATTATTAGGACAAGGATGTACACCCAAGAGAACAGATATTGGTGAATGTCGTGCTTATTGGTACAGTTAATTAAATCTTCCTGCGACATGTTCTTCTGTTCAGTTGTATTATTGAAATTCAGAGCCATGCGGGTCTCAGAGCTGATCAGCAGTTTTAAATGGCTTCCTTCCCAAATAAAAGTCAATCTTGACTCCCATTCCAGGGGATTCTGTAAAAGACAAGAAAATATTAAAGATACCATCAAGCTCATTAAAATTGGACTGCAAATACAAAACAGCTGTACTACATGAAAGTTTCAACAGTTACCTTGCAATGAGGTGTGAGTCATAATGATATTACTCATGCATTTACTTTTTCAACCATTTCAACAACAAAATCCTGATTTTTTAAAGGAACAGTAAAGAGGTATAAATATTAAGATATTAGCATCAGTAAGGTTTAGTTTGCTTTGATTTATACAACCATTGGTGTTTTGTTCCACAGTTATTGCCACACTTGGCAGGGTACAGGTGGTCAGCACAAAACCTTCATCACTAAAGAGGGCTGGGCTCCAATGCTGGAGAGTGGAGAAAGAGACCTCAGGTGTTCCTCCAGCATAGATGAAGGAATGAAGGTGTGATTTTCTTGATATGCAGAGTACTGTTAATTGTTAACATGTTAATTGGCTCCTGTCTAGGTTTTGATTGATTTTCAACAGGCTTGGCATTCAACAGGTTAAATCAGTTCATCACCTGTGCCCCATCAACTCTCTCATTCAAAATGATGCCAAAAAAGCATTTAGTCATTACCCAAAATCTGTACACATTATTTTTTTTTGTAAAAACATCACAAATCCATGTGAACAATGTTTCTTTCAATGCTCAGTACACTTTCTTACTAAAAATAAATCTTAGCATTCAAAACCAAATTTCATGCCAGACCTCTAGAACAATTCAAAGATGTTTTTAGAAGGCACATATTGCCCAGTTATTTCACATTTTCATCCATTAACTAAAAAAAGGAAGTGAACTACTTTCTGGGGCTTCTACAATCACTTCAGTGCTATGAATCAAAATGACTAAAAGATTAAACAAAACACAACTCTAAAGCATTTAAATGGCATTCCTAAAAAGATAAAAAGATCATGTTGTATTTGAAATGTATCCTGCCACAAAGTGCTGAAGACCTTTAATGTATATTAAATAAATATACAGAGCCTGTACTTTTTCAGTGCTTCCTTTTGCACTTCACATGAAATGACCTGCAAAGCAAGCACCTCTTTCATGATAAAAGCACACACAAGACATCCCAATTCAATGAATGTCGGTTTACATTGAAACATTTTTTCTGGTTTCTCAACAGTGTGCTTTGGGCTAAAGATTGCAGTACCAAAAAAAGCAAAAGTCAAAATGTTTAATTTCCTACCCTAATATCCTGTTTAGACATGCCAACCATATTTCACGTTCTACAGCATTTTCAAAGAAAGTTGTTAATAATAATTCGTTAGACTTACTGTATATAGCACTTTTCTGGACACTCCACTCAAAGCACTTTACAGGTAATGGGGACTCCCCTCCACCTCCACCAACACCAATGTGCAACGCCCAGCTGGATGATGTGACGGCAGCCATAGTGCACCAGAACCCTCACCACACATCAGCTATCATTGGGGAGGAGAACAGAGTGATAAAGCCAATTCTGAGATGGGGATTATTAGGAGGTCATGATTGGTTACAACCCTACTCTTTTCGATTAATACCCTGGGATTTTTAATGACCACAGAGAGTCAGGACTTCAGTTTTACATCTCATCCGAAGGACAGCACTTTTTTACAGGACATTAAGACCCACATACAGTAGACAGCAGGGTGAGTACCCCCTGCTGGCCCCACTAACACCTCTTCCAGCAGCAACCTTAGTTTTTCCCAGGGGGTCTCCCATCCAGGTACTGACCAGACTCACACCTGCTGAGCTTCAGTGGGAGTTGCAGGGTGACATGGCTGCTGGCTATAAGTTCCTTGTGTATGGTCTAAATATAAAGTGAAATTGAACATGATTCTTAAAAACCAAGGAACACATTTTTGTTCATGCAGCAAACAGAGATCATATAAAAGAATCCATGGTACAGACTGTACTCCCTGGCCGTACTGCACATTATCTTTTAGTCAATTTCTGAAACACCACTCCTACTTTTAGAGTGACATTCATTAGATCACAGATACAGAATACTGAATCTTGATACCAGGAACATAATGTGGGTGTAGTACAGTATATATGGCAAGCTGTCATGCCGCTCTGCAGAAATATTCTAGTATGAGAGATTAGTAATGAAAAATGCATGTCATACAATCCTGCTCACCATCCACTGTAACTAAATAATAAAAATCTTATCTAAGTGACAGTAATAAAGTCAAACTCTTATCAAGCTTGCTTGGAGCATGAGTGTGAGATGCACTGCTTCTCCAGTCACATCTTTTTTTACTTAGTAGTAAATAAAATTATATATATTTTATTATATATATATATAACTCAAACTGCTCAATTAGGCAAATGGGGTTTGAACAAATTCAGACCCTGCCTTGTTTCCAAAATGCCTTGGTGCTTTGAACTGGCTTCAGAGAATATGCGTTGGGAAGGGAATTTCAGGTCCCACAACAGATATGGTTTTAAAGTAACTAAGCAGCAACCGGCATCACACTGATGTATTACCCCTGATTCCTGGAGTTCAAATACATGTGGAGGAAAAAATTGACTTCGATCGACTGTTGATTTATCATGGCAAGAGGAAATCTGCAATATCACCCAGGCCCATACAGTGTAATAAAAATTCAAAACATGAGGTATGTGTGCAAAGCCTAAATGAGCCCCCCTTAGCGATTGCGCCATAGATCCTGTGAAACTGACAGCTTTGCTGTTGCACCAGGCACCAGGAACTGTATGTCACAGAATTTAAACAGGCCTGGGAAAAGTGGGTGGGTAAAGAGTCACGATGGATTTCTGGACTAGATGTTGCATAATGAACAGACAGTATGATTCACAATTTAACTGGAATATTGTTATGATATAGCCTAATTATGCTATAATTGCTACTTTGTTATTTATTTTACTTAATTAATCAGTCAGTATAAAAACATAACTTCTATCTCTTATGATAAAGTAATTACTCTTCCTAAATAATTTTTAAAATCTTGTTACATGATTTGAAAACATACACATATGGTTAGCATCCAAAGAGTACAAAAGGACATTTTAATTTAATTAATAAACTAATTAAGGTGTGTTGTGTGAGAATTTAAAAGAGAAAAACATATTTATAAGAACAGTAAAGTAGAAAAAATATAAAATAAGAGTTTTGTGTCTATTTCTGAAAAATACCTTCAATCCTGCTTCAGGATGCTTAAAGAGAAATGTCAATGAACAGTTCTTGGGAAAGTACTCTTTTAATTACCAGTCAGATACAGTCTCAGCAAAAATTACTGTAGGTTACGTCTTTGGGCTGATAGATGAATCTGTTAAATATAGCCGCAATAGACATACACACAGGAAAAGTAAAAAAAAAAAAAGAAGTTGAATTATCTCTGTGCAGTTTTCCTGACTTGAAATTGTCAAGGTAAAATGAAATGGTTTGGTTCTCTGTTCCTCAATCCTCAGATTTTTGCCTTCCCATTAAACAAATTCTTCCCTCACAACTGAACTGTCTGATAGTCTATCAGATCCAATCAAACCCTGTTCCAGAACCTTCTCTTCCAGTCTAGTCTGCTTGAGGTCAAGACGTGCCTGCTTTCTTTTATTGGCAGCTGTCTATCGGCTCAGGCTATCTGACATTGAGTCATCTTGCATTTAGTACAAGATAAGGGTTTTCTGCTTCCTTGTTTTTGCATTCTTCTACATTACAAGAACCAATGTATCCGGTTATATGGGCCCTTTGTTAATACATCTACTACCTTTTGACGCCTTGGCTTTTTTCATTAAATTATTCTTGTACCTGGCAGCTGGAAAGAGACTGAAGGCAGGCTGTGACTAATGATAGCATCACAACTCTACACTCATCACTGATTAAGACAGAATTGATCTATGCTGAAAACTGGTGAGGTAACTGGACAGCTATATTTATGGCCCCTGACACATTACAGTACTTCAATAAGAGGCACTGTGGTTGAGGGAGGGAGAAAACTTTTACAATATGTCAATATTTAGATATACTGTAGTAGCCTGAGGGAGCTACTATACTAAAGGAAGCCTGCCTCATTTCTCCTCAAAAGTTTTACTACAGCAAGAGTAGGATTTAATTTTTACCACTTCTGTGTTTTAGGACAATGTTTTAGGATTGTGCTGCTGTTCCTGGAACTTACTTCACTTTTGAACATTCTTGTACTGTTCATCGAATATTAAATTTAATTTACTCAGATGCAGCCATGTTCTAAAAGGAGGTCGGTCTAGCGACCTGCTTTTCATTTATTTTTTTTGGTCTTCAAGGAATCCTCAGCCTCAGAAAGATTACCAGATCAAGTGCATCTTAAAGCCAGGCCTTTTCCAATTACTTGCAACAATAGGAACTTTAGCATAAAATATTAAACAAATGCAACATATGATAAGTCTGTCTCACTGATGTCTTCTAGCGGAAGATGCCTCAGTGAATGAGAGCAGGTCCCTGTAGTTATCGAATGAAAAATGAAAAATCTTGTTGGACGGGCAGGGTTTTCTGCTATGAATTGTAAGGACAGAATATTAAATCTAATAGAACAAACAAAGAAAAACAGAAGTAAAAACCAATGACATCTGTACATGTGTAGCACTCACAATGCATATGTATCTCACATTATTACTCATACAGAGGAAAGCCTGAGTCAGGGGCAGGGAAAATTAGGCTAAGAGACAGTATTCCGTATTTATGGCTGCCTGTCATTTGCAAATGTGCACCATTTTCTCTCCTAGTGCAATACTAAGGAAGACAGAAGTGCACACCTTTGCTTTCAATAGCAATGCTCCAACATTCTCCAGGCTGAACAGAATGTAAGCAAACTCAAAACAGGCTCTTCCAATGTCATAAGGATCCCTTAAGGACACATGGCCATAGAATTGTATAAAGGCAGATCTTGGAGGATCAATTAATTTTTTACCTTTTCCTGAAAAGAATTAAGAAAATATTAAGTTTAACTGTCTCCTAAATCTAAAGGAGAGAAAATTCTTTGATAAATCATAAAATATTATAAAATCACCCAAAGTTTGAGCAAATTAAATCACATAGATATGTGGCAGTATCTACAAGAAAATAGCCAACATTCAATTTTTGTATATACTGCCTTAATGTAAGCAGATATTTAATGATTATCATATGATTGAAACTACATTTTAGCTATGTTTATTGGCTATAGATCATGCAATATAGGCTAACCAGTTCTGAAACCACTACTCTTGACTTGTTGAAGCTAAGACTTCTATTAGTATGAATCATCCAAACCAAAATTTTAAAAAAACAGTGTCTTAATTAACTAATATTTTCTGTTTGATTGTATTTATTAAGGCATGAGAAAAATCTAGTTGATACAAACTACAATCTAGCAAGGAATGACCGAGTACAGTCAAATTCAACAACAGTGATGTAGGAAGTGATTCATGGGCTAGTTTCACATCTCTACTTTTTCTGGTTGCCTGCGTCACCAGATTTCTACTACTGCTGCTTTAACCCCTAGTGGAAAGACAGGTGGAAGTGTGAATCCCCTTGTAGTACAGACTCATACAAAGCAACGTCTTTATATTTACTATTAAAAGCATCAGTCTGTTTTTGAGACCATCTAATTTTCTGCTACATTTTTGCAGAATACAACAAAAAATCATTTTGCGCCTTTCATACTGCAAAATAATGGCAGTACAAAAACAATGTAACATCCCTACATTTATAGCCTTTTAGAGGTGTACTCAGTGCTCTCAAATCCTTTCAAGAGTGGTCTCAGGCTCCAGGCTCAAATGTGACAACTCATTCACAATCTTCTAAAAAAGTCTAAGACATAAGATATAGTTCTGTATTCCATTCGGGCTCCATTTCATGTGAGAAGGGCCACACATTAATAATTTAAATCAAGCTTGAGAATACAGTTGATTTTTATTATTATTTCTAAAATGTTACAGTATACTGTGTTATTTTTAACATGAGTCACTCTTAGATGCCCTTCACAAGAAGAGCTCATAACATACAAAATACTGGTAGAATATCATAGCAGGGAAAACCAGAGTAACTCAAACTAGAGGAACACTTTTCAGAGAATATTTGCAAACCACCAGCGATAACAATTATGAAACGCTGGTCAAGTCTTCTAGAGAAGGTAAAGTTGGTAGCTGCTTTCTTAAATCACACAGAACAGTATCCAATCTATATCCACAGTAGTAAAAATGGCTCAGCACATGCAATGTCCCATTATTCTTAAAAGCTGTAAAGTAGCACCAAACTATGCCTTTTCATCAGTATGCTGTGCAATGGAACAGAAGGTCACGTGATCTCAAGAGAAGAAAGATTATTGGTGCATATGCTTCTAATACACAACTGAAGGTACCAGCAGACCTGGCTAGTATGTCAATTCAGACATACTACATACATATATAGGTGCATATGCTTCTAATACACAACTGAAGGTACCAGCAGACCTGGCTAGTACTGTATGTCAATTCAGACAGCTTCAGCTTCTTACAAACATCAGTAGAAAAACATCAATGCAACATACTAATTAATAAAATGATACCAAAGACAAGTTTCACATTTTGTGGGAGTAGGATTAATGGTCCCTTATTTCTACAGACACCTGATAACATCCAGTTGAATCAATACCATGACATGTTACCACTGGACGTAGTCCATTTCATTATTAGGGGTATTCTCAATTGTTTAAATACTTGCAGTGGAAACAGAAAACAACTTCTAAAATCCAATTATATATTTAATCCCAATTATATATTTAATCTGTATTGTGTAGTTCCATACCATTGCAAGCAGCCATGTCACCCTGCAACTCACAACTAACAGCCCACTGAAGCTAAGCAGGTGTGAGCCTGGTCAGTACCTGGATGAGAGACCTCCAGGAAAAAACTAAGGTTGCTGCTGGAAGAGGTGTTAGTGGGGCCAGCAGGGGGTGCTCACCCTGCAGTCCATGTGGGTCCTAATGCCCTAGTAGAGTGATGGGGACACTATACGGTAAACAGGTGCCATCCTTCAGATGAGATATAAAAGCAAGGTCCTGACTTTCTGTGGTCATTAAAAATCCCAGGGCATTTCTCGAAAAGAGTAGGGGTATAACCCTGGTGTCCTGGCCAAATTTCCCATTGGCCTCCTAATAATCCCTATCTATGAATTGGCTTCATTACTCTGCTCTCCTCCCCACTGATAGCTGATGTGTGGTGAGCATTACAGGTGGATGCTGCACATTGGTGGTGGAGGGGAGTCCCCATTACCTGTAAAGCGCTTTGAGTGGAGTGTCCAGAAAAGTGCTATATAAGTGTAAGCAATTATTAATTATTATTATTATATCAGGCAAATTAAAATATTCCATTCTCCTGTCTACCACATCTTTTCGAATCACCTCCTTCACTTTTCAGACTGAGTGGGTCAACTTCTACGCAAAAGGGCAGATTTATTTAAAGTTTTTTAGTATATTTCAAAATAAATATAATCAGGTTACCACTGGTAAATACAAAGAAATTTAAAACATTTGTTAGGCATTTCAGTGAGTATTTTTTCCAGTGTGAAAAGAATCACACCATAGTCAGGAAACCGTAGCTTGAACAAAAATAACTGTTATCTCTTTTCTGTTGTTATCATTATCTCACAAAAGAGGCAGTTTTGCAAGTTACTTCAAACAAGTCCAGGACTTTCTAGCAATTCTACTTGTGTAGAACACCAACTCAGCCAAAGTCTTAGCTAAAGCAACTGATGAAAAATTATAGTTTGATTACCTATTCTTAAACAGAAGAATGGACCACCTCACAGACAACCAGACTGTTTAGATAAATCTAGGTGTTGAACGAAACACAGCATAAAAATGACTGAACATGCTTGTCAGATATACTCCACATGGTAAAATCAGGGAATGCACATTCATGTTCAACTCACTGATCGTCTTAAGAAGTGAATAATACCTATTATTTTCTATGTTTGCAAAAATGTAAAAATACTTGAGCAGCATTTAAATCTCTCTACCCAAGAAATCTATCTTGGGATCTAACCTTCCAGCTGGCCTACAAACCTGCAATTCCTAAAAAAATGAAAGAGGGCGAAGCAGGGGTCTTTTATCACACACATTTACTCTCGTTTCTGCAATAAGACATGTCAGCAGAACATCCATGATGCCTTCCAACCAACTAGAGGGAAGTAGATCTCAAGGCTGGCTGTACAGAAGCTGTTTTTGGGAGGTAACAGATTTACTTTAGGGAGATCAGTTAGACAGGATAACATGGATTTCTGAAATGCGGAGCTGTCCATTGTTTCTTGACAGGAAAGTATCAAAATGTCAGAAATGTAACCATGCATGGGTGTAGCACTTATCCAAAAACACAGTAGCTCTCAAAGGATGCTACAGTATATAAACCTGTTTCGAAGACTGTAGTCCGCGGAGAATTCGCAAAATCTGTTCTGTTCTAGCATAAAACTAATTACACACAATCAAGCGCTCCTCTACGGCAATATTTAAAACTAATCAATACCGGACGGCAAAACAAGCTTTAGTCATACTGAAATTACATTAATTTCCACTTTATGTGTAGGTGCTGGCTTCAAAGCTCTGCAACGACAGCTGTCGAACTTCCAAAGCAACTATACCAACTACGAACACAACGGCTTGTCAAAAATATACATTTAAACAAGAGTTATTAACATATATATTGAAAAACATTAATATATTTTTGCTACGAATTCGTGTGAAATCCCCCAAAACAATATGAAACATGCACAACTCTGTACAATGCAAAGAAACCACAAATCATTGAAAACTACGTATAGGAAGCGTGTAGTATAACCACTGTAAAACCATGGGGGAATTCAGGGGGAATTCTCTCATGATCCCCTGTTAACGAAAAGTAAAATCCTGACATAAAACCTCTCATGATCACGAGATGACAGAATAACAGACTTAGGCAGACTTTGCCACCGCGTGTAAGATATTTTATCCCGTGTGTATCAGGACCGCGCTGATCACTTTGATGTCTCATGATTACCATAACCTCACAACAGAACGTAATCCTTTTTTTTAGTTGAGTTCTGCTTCACGTTTCTCATCGGTACCGTTTTCCCCTCTCAAACGGTAAGCACAGGAATAAGAACGGGCATCCTGGTTGCAGCACGGTTTCCATATCAGCAATTTGCTGATATATGACCAAGGAGCTTGAGGAGAATGGGGAGGCTTCTCAAATGTAGGAAATTCAACACAATCGTTAAAAAAGTTATTAAAATGTATACTGATCAAATAAACTAATATCAGAAAATAAGCAATATAAACTTTCGTGGGTTGTTTCTAACCTTTCCAGATTTTCATTTCTCATAGAATTAGAGCATTGCAGTTTGGAACTTGGCTTGGCAGACTTGTTAATACCGTATGTTGATTAAGCAACAAACACGATTAAGCAAAAAACACGACCCTTCCTGAACCTCCTTACACATACAGTACACATGTGAAAAGTAGTTTACTTATTCTCTCGGTGGGAGACATAAGAAAGCCCCAGTGGGTTTCACTTTGACTGTAGGAACTACCGAATCAATTGAAAGCTCAAGTCGCATAAAATAAAAGTATGTATCCCACTGTATTATTAATAAATAACAGACGTACTTCACTCCTTCAAGAAAAGTAAAATACCAGCATTATGTTCACGAGAAGGACCAACAGGATTGCCAATAGCCTGTCGTGAAGGGTGGTCTACTGCACGACTCCCTAACTCACCGACATTAACGCTATACTTTATAATAAAGTGATGTCCACTTCAGCGTTAGCCATAAAAAAGCGGAACAGAGATGTACCTTAACAAATTAGAAAGAAATGCGCCGAAATAACGGGTAGGTATAAGGTACAAGACAGCTCCATCACTGATGAGTACTACAGGGGCCGCTGGTAAATCAGCATTTTCTTGTTTTTTTTTAAATATGCGCAAATCAATTTGTAATTAATCTGGGCTCAGTTGGTTTCTGAAACCAAAACCTCCTCACAAAAAGAAACCATCCTCTGCAGGCTATAAAATGATATTAAGCAGAATGTATACTAATCCCAGAATTTTATTTTCTAGAAGTCTGATTATTTCGGTTGTTCTGAATAAACTATGCCTCTGGGCAGTTTTGACAGGTAAGAATTAATAGTGTGGATTATTATAGAATCTTATCAAATCCTTGTGTTTTGCAAAAAATAGTATTAATGACTTAACCACTTTTAACATAGCCGCCAGGCAGCACTTGTCATTTGATAATGTGGCATCTTCTTTTTTTTAAAGGGCCGATCATCCAAATCTTCCCTTACCTTAATTGCTCTGCCCGCAGTAGCTTCTACAGTGTATCCACCGAAGCTATAGCTCGATAAATCCGAGGGTGCAGAGGGTCTCCTTTCCAGGAACCTCTGCACTTATTCCGATGGCGCCTTCTCCGCTCAGAGAGCAATGCCAAATGACTGATCGGATCTGAGCGCAACCGATATAAGCAGAGGAGGACGTTTCACAACCCTGGTAACTTTCGCTCCAAGCGCCACATAGTGTAAAACCCGAGACATACACAAAACCTCATTCTAGTCCTGTAGATGTGCAGGAATAACAACGCATTTTTTCTTCTTCGGCAGAAGCACAATCTTAGCTACAGGGGACACTCCGGCAGCAGAGAGGGGTTAGACTGGCGACGTATCTCTACAATTAATAGTAAATTTTAAAACACTACTCTTATACCGGACTTATCATTCTGTATTTAAAAAAACAACTTGTCAAATTAATTCTAACTATCTCGTTGGGTACTCTCCTGTGGCTATAAAATCAGCTTCACATCTTACTGTTCACAACAGAAAAGCTAAGCAATTTTTCAATTAAGTGATTGACCACTTCAGTAGTAGGTGCTGTAGTGCAACAACTCTTAAGTCAATAACATAAATGAGATAATAAGTCTGTGTAGCCTTTTAATTACTTGCTTAATGTTAAGTAAAGATGAAAATATGACTTTGTATCTAATTCTACATTATGACATTTTGCCCTAAAACCATCTGGTTTTAAAAGGCTCTAAATCCATTGACATGGGGTAACATTCCATTTAAAATGTTCTGATTCCTTGCATTTATATGGCAAATTTCTATCCTAAAGGAGTCAGTGTCCTTCATAGGAAAAGATCTGCTTCACCCACCTCTTAAGTGCAGCCCCACCTGGTTGGTGCATAGTCGCCAATATACACCAACAGCTCCACTACACAGCAGGTCAGAGGGGAAAATGAGAAAGTTAAGAAAATTAATTAAATTTACAGAGGCCAAGTTGCAGAGCCCAGGAAGGAAGGAATTAGGTAGAGACACCGAAAATAACACTCCTACTTTTACAAACAGTGCCATGGGGGCTCTAATGACTCAAGCAGTGAAGACCTCTGTTTAACTCTTCAGAAGGATGGAACAAACTACAGCACAGTACCCCCAATAATCTGGTTAGGAAACTCTGTCCTGAAGAGTTCCAGCACCGGTCCACCAGCATCCATCATGATAGCAACCTGGTTTTCTTTAGAGATCACCCATCGCAGTACGGACAAGGTCCAGCCTAACTTTTCTTCTGATATCTGACACAACCAGGCTACAGGCAATACCATTATATATATATACTGTAATCATATTTTTGCTCCTATCCTACCTTCTTGAACTACTTTTTGTTCCTATGGTTTTCTTCTAGGAAAACATTGAGTTAAATAGATTTAGAACATTCTTGTTGAAAAGACCTCCATTTCAATAGTGAAGTTAAGTTTAAAATGGCATGATTAATATTGCTAGCACTAAGAACAGGACTCTCTAGCAAATTGAAATCACTGACAAGATATTCTGTTTAGTTTAGATACTTGCACATCTGTTAAATTTGACAAATACAATTCTCAGAAACAGAATTCCCACTTTAATGACAAAATAGAAAATGACACATGATCTGGAACAGGACACATAATAGAAATGATCCGTAGTAGTTCATAACTTCTCAAAAATATTTGACAATTTGGAACTCATAAATTAAAGAAAAACATACTGAATGTAAAACAAGACTTTATAAACCTGACCAGTTCAAAAATTAAGTATGTATTTAATCCTACCTTATGAGGATTTTTCTGAACCCTGAATCACAAAGACGTTAATTTCTTTAATTCATAAAGTTAATGTTTTTGGTTTGATACCAAAAAAAAAAATGAAAGCAGCATCCATATTGGTGGTTTTAAAGTTATTCTACCACATTAGATCAACACAAGCCAACTTAATTTTGAATTTTTATTTATAGTTTAAATCACCTTCCCAATATAAATAAACTGAAACTGTAATTCACAATAAAAAAGCCTTTAAAATGACAAATCTATAAAAAAAAGTACAGAGGTTAAAAAATATTTTAAGGAAGCAAACAAAAATACACTAAAAACCACCAAGGCATTTTGTAGTGTATAAAAAGCTTTATTTGAATCCCTACCAATCCAATGTTTTAACTTCTCCCATTCCTATTTTTAAAGTACCTCAGCACATTCAGTGTATCTTCAGGGGCCCTATATCCTTGTGCTTTTAACATGTAACATTTAAGATGGGTGTCTTCTAAATACATCTTCAAAGAAAGAGTCTCATCTAATGGAAACTAAAGACTCAGTACTGTATCACAGAAACCTCTGAAACAGCACTACTGTTTATTTGCGACGCTGGTGACACATTCAGTACAGACTTTAAAGCCTGGCCTCCTCAGATTGTGATCCAGAGAACAACTCAAAGGGAAAAGTTAAAGATAACCCTGCCATATTAAAATGGACACTCAGTGCCTGCAAATTTCACTGAAGCACTTGAACTAATTGGTTGGATAACAGTCTTAATTGGAACAATTTTGTAGGCACAGGAGATGTGCTGAAACCTATAACGTCTGCTGAACTGTGTCCCCCTGATCTAGAGAAACTGCTTGGTATTGTCATTTCCATGGCTTTTGTAGATGTCATTAGGTATTGCTGTGTTTGAGTGCTGTGTCAAATACATGTTTTATGTGAGGCACATTTATATTAATATGGCAACAAAACCATAGGGTGAAGGTAACAGAGCGTTACAAGCACACAGTAATCATGGGATTACAATAAATGTTAAAGTGGACTATGCACTTCGATATTGTGCTTCAGGGGAAAAATTTGAGGCAAAGTTCAAAACGAATATTAATGACAAACCATTAGAACATACAGTAGAAAGCCCATTTTGTGTTGTCTTTTTTTTCCTTTAATTTCAAAGACCAAGGAAGATAACCATTGTTAAAACATTTTCCTGCCTTAATGTTTCAGTACTATCAGGTGTTACTCACAGTGACAGTGCCCCTACCTAGCCCAACATCTGCTCTCTGTATTTAAATGCTTTAAGACATTTACAAACTATTTACATATATAAAACAGACTTATTTACACAGTTATTTCTTTTCCAGTGTCAGTGAAAGAAAAATAGAATGACAAGATGTTCAGTATCATCATCAGTCACCAAAGGGAGAGACACTTCAACAAGATGGCTGGAGTCAAATCTGTAAAGGGATGCAGCCCTCTTCTGTATTTAGAAGAGCCAGCATTAAATATGCATATTCATAAAAGCTTGTTTAGCCTGAGTGAAGCCTACCATTAGCCTTTAGAGACCATTCATGTTGTTCAAAGACAGCAGAATCACCACAGACAACTTCTGTGCTGGCAAGAGCTCAACACTGGCATGTATCCATTCAGCAAGCAATCTCTCCCTGAGCAGCAAACAAAGAAGTTCCCATTTAACAGGTGTTCACTGGCAGAAGGTTCCAGTTTTTTCAGCAAACTCTTTATACACCACCTCATTCCCTGGAATTAATTCATATGACGGCATTTAAGCCACAAATTTGTACCACCGCCCCCCCACACTCATCTTCAAAATACCACTGTAGTTAGTCATAGTTAAAACAGAAGTAGTGAAGACCGAACACCAGGTTTTTGTCAGGCATCATGTACACGTATAAAATAACTCTAAAGTTAGCCGAGTAACAGCAGCAAGGCTACTGAGAGTCTTTGATGTCCCACAAGGAAAGGAGACACTGAAGGTAAAAATCATTCGGTAAACTTGCTCAGTGACAAATTCAGGCAAAGACGTGCTGCAGGAAGGCATCCTGGGTAAAGTGCAGGTTGACTGCTTAGAATGGAAATCTTTGAGACAAGACACCCTTATCTGAAGGCAACTGCAGGCGAGTCTTCGGAAAAGTGAGGAGGTCGGCTACACTGCCAGCTGCCTCCGAACACAGGGCTTTGTCAACTGGACAAAACAACAACTGGCCTACAGACACCGAGAACATATAAAAAATATTACACCAATAAAAATAAACTCCTGGCTGGGCACGGAGGTGTTGCGTTGGAGAATGCCATTTTGGGGGCAGTTCAGGTTTTTATTTACACGCAGCCGTATTCATACCACACGGTCTGAGGGTCATTATTAGGGTCCGGGGACGCTGGGGTGCTCTTGGGCGTGCTGGAGATGTTTCGGTTCAGGTGGTCCTCAGCACTAAGACCTCCTGTCCCACCCCCTTCCCCCTGAGGCCTGGCCTGGCCCTTTGACGGAGGTGCGTCTGTCCGTCTCAGCTCTCTCACCCCTTCCTCCTGTTTTGGGGCTGCCACCGCTCGGACTGGTGTCACCATGGCAACCTCCCCGCGGTGCTGAGATACGGACCGCATCTGTTGTTGCTGCTGCTGCTGCTGCTGCTGCTGCTGTTGTGGGGTGGATCTGGGTGAGCCGTACTGGGCTGAGGGGTGATGCTGAGAGGCGTCAGTGCCATACCGCTCTGCCTGTGTCGGGGTGCCAGCGAGAGAGAGAGCAGAGGAGTGGTGCTGTGGAGGCTGCAGCACAGGGGACAGGGGTCTGTCCTCCCTGGGAGGAGCTACGGACAGCCGTCTGGGGTCCAGCGAACGATAGGTCAGCTCTTCACTCTGGAGCGACGGCCCAGCGACCCGGGCAGACTGCGGCCTATCGCGGGCGACCATGCCCTGCCTTCGGATCACCATCCCAGAGCTCTGCTCCGCAGCCGGTTTGGGGCAGCTCTCCTGTCGGAAACTGTCAGGACCGTTGGAGCGCAGAAGGTCAGCTGAAGCCAAGCTGAAGGTGCGGCTCAGGCTGCTGGTGCCGCCACTGGCCCTGGTGCCGGCCTGCTGGGGAGTCTGCATCAGCCTTTCTGGAGGCCCACTCGCCACTGTGCGGTTTGGCAACGTGTGGGACTGCCAGGGGGAAGCGGCACTAGGGATAGCCTGCGTCTCTGGGGTCCGGACGTTGGGTTTAACTGTCTGCCCCGGCTTCGGGGCTCGTCCCTCTGCAGGTTCCATCGGGGTGGCTTTAACTGTTGGCACGACATAGCTCGTGGGCATCCTGGCACTGTCTTTCAGAGCAGCCTGCCGGCTGGCGACAGGGACCTCATTAGCTTTCTTGAAGTAATCAGTCATGAGGTCCTCTCGGCTATTTGGCTGCACCTAAAACACAAGGTTTAATTAAAATAAACGACCAAACATCCTGGGCCATTTGTCAGCGCCAGCTTAATAGCAATTAGCTGACAATAATAAATTAAAATGTCGCCTTCACGGTTAATAGAACAGGAACAGGAATGTAAATTTAGCAGTAAAAAAAAATCACAGAATATTAATTAGAATATTATAGAATTGATAAAAAACATATGTGAGATATTGTAGGCAGTAAGTGTTACTGTATATGATAAGGTACTGTATAAATCTCATACATACTGTATGATAGATGCACTATATGATATATACAGTATGATATGCGAGGTACATAAATCATGTACCTCAAATTAAATCTAAAAACATAACTATAAAAATACACAAATCGAAATGTATTGAAAGATCCTGAAGAAATCATGCCACTAGCACAGAGAGATTTAACAAGTGGTGACAAATCCTACATTCAGCAGTGAGATCTCCCAGATGGATAAAGTGCTGAGGAAAGAGGGAGACATGCAGTACTAATGGAAGCCTTTCACAGAGAAAAAGTGCCTGTGGTATCTGAAACCTTATCCTTTTTCATCACCAATTAGATGACATAAATGTGCTTATTCCCCAAGATCCAGACAAGTGCAATACAACAATTGAGCAAAGTGTCTCTTTTATAATTCGAATATTTTGTTTGACCTGCTCTTCTAAATTTTCCACAAGTTATCTTTGTCTCTCTAAACAAACGCCATGGTAGGCACCTTCATTTTCACTCCTCGAACCTCCTTTAGGCCTAAATAATTTGGGATCAAAACCTTGAGCTTGACAACTATTATTGTACAGCTGGATTTACTGAAAACAGGACACATAAAAGTATCCAGTGAAGTGTCCAGAAAAGCTATCTATAAATGAAAGTTTATTATATTATTATTAATTTCCTTGCAAAATCATTTTCTCCAGTTCCCAATATTAGCCTTGGTTTTGAACCTGGACATAAGCACTTTAGATTTACTTAGCAACTTCCACACACCAAGGCTACTCACATCCCTAGGGAAAAGTAAAAGAGGAATTAGCATAGAATTACCATAGCAATATTTCTAAGATCTGCAGTCCATTGAAACAGACTATTTTAAGCAATTGGTTACAAAATACAAACAAGAAAAATCATAATAGTCAGTTATATG
Organism: Atractosteus spatula; assembly: GCF_055471065.1. NCBI lineage: Eukaryota > Metazoa > Chordata > Actinopteri > Semionotiformes > Lepisosteidae > Atractosteus > Atractosteus spatula. The sequence goes on from NC_142714.1 coordinate 20,197,036, forward strand.
CAATTAAATGATGGTCATAGTTTGCTGGTTAACAGGGCTTAATCCCCTTCTGCTGAGCTCTATCAATGAAAGTGACACTTTGGCTTATTAAAACAAACTGCCAAGTGAAAAAGTTTAGTGAATGGTGCCCTTAGTGACAGAAAGAGAACAGGTACCCTTGGAAGATAGAAGGAAAAGGGCCTCCTTCTGGGCCTGACAGCTTTTGGGCCCAGGCTGCGGTCAAAGCCTGGGTCTGGGGTATTAGCGGAATGGGGTGGGCGAGGCTCCTGCCGGGGATCCACAGGAAACAGGGACTCGGCCTCAGCCAAGAACTGAGTCAGGGAAAGGAGTTCATTCTCATGTAAGCTTCTCCTGCGCTGGAATATAACAAGCAGTGTGTCCCGTCAAGATCCTGTTGCTCTATTTGTTAGGGGTCAAAAAGAGGAGGAGGGGGGAGTTTCTGGAGGAGGCTTGGGAGCATTGAATTATGGTTCATGAAGCAAGGATTTCATGAATCATTGTCTGCTACTAGCACTACAAGCTAGAGTATGATCAAAGCGATTCTGGCAATTGTTCATGCTCTTACACGTGACTGTGTGTTTCCTTCTGGATTCCAGATTGTAATTTTTATATGCAGTGTTAAAGAGCTAGGCATAATTGTGGAATAACCCTCAGCTGGATACATGTTCTGATTCAACCTCATTTTTAATTGTCTCTGATAATGTTGCCTCATGTCAGAGGGTTAAGGAGATAACCTCAGATTTTCAAGTCAGAAATTGGTTTAATTAAAGGAGCACTATCTCTCTGCCTAAGGAGTCAATCGGATTCATCTATCTGCATTTCCGCCATTCATCTGTCCTTTCCGGACAGAAAGGTTTGATCGCTCCAATACATCTGAATGATGTGCCAAAAGAATCAATACATATGGATATATTTTGAAAACACACCCAATTATTTAATGCATCACACATTATCGAATCAATGCAATCTCATGAATTATTGGATACGACATGATAAAAAATGTGCCAGCAAGTAGTAATGTACGTCTGCATATATGGAGGTGATGTATGAAATATACATATTTATCATTTTCATTCATCACACTAACGATCGCGCAGCTCAGTAAAAGACAGAGGGAATGTACTCTGGAATATATGCAGGCAGGAACATCATAATGTGAAACAACACTGTGGACCTCCCATCCACTACTACAAGTCTCCAGTAGTGCTAAGGACTGACGGGAAATACCTGTGATCGACCCAGAAGCTGCCAGTCCTGTCTATGGACTCAATTAGACCATTCCCAGATTCAGACGGAGCAGCTTAGGGATCATTTCTGTATGCAACATCAACCACTGCTGACAGAACTCAGCATTATGGGAGACTGACAATCTGGATTACAACCTTTAGGCACCTCTGCAATAGTAATACTACGACTCCTGACTGGTGTACCTATATACTTCCTGACTGTGGTTTGTGCATTAACAAGGATGAGATCTTTTTGGATTCCTATCCTATACTAATTCCCTATTTGGAATCAAACTCACAAATTTGCAAGGCAAAACACAAGGCAAAAAAGAAGAGTTAGATTACCTTCAACACACTACAACTGAAAAATGACTGTAAGCCCATTTCCCATCTGACTGCAAGCTATAAAATAATGTTTTATTAACACTATATATAATTAAATATATAGCGTTCATTTATATAACACTATACAGACATATTGCGGGATGCTCATTGTGTTGATTATAATCTTAGGCTTTACAAATTCAAGATTAACAATGTACAAACATGGGGGCATTGCAGATGAAACCATTCCTTCCGTTTCTGCCTTGAAAATGACAGTAAACATCCCTCTTTTTCCTAATGCAGGTTTTTGCTCCAGAACACCTCAATGACGAGAGCAAACCGTGTGCTTCTGAGCTTACAGCAACAATCTCTTGGGATCTCCAAAAGAAATGCTCTTACAGTGGGTGGAGACAGCACATTGCTCTCCTGCAGAAACTCTTCCAAAGTGACCATCTCGCTGCCTGGGGAGGACGGCCTGTGGCGGGGGCGGCCGGGGGGCTGGACATGGCTGCTTTTCAGAGGGGTGTCATATGACAGCAAGGCGCCCCGAGAGAGAGGGGCAGAGTGGTGCTGGTAGCCGTCCCGGGGCAATGTTGTAACCTCATGGCCGACAATCACCTCGTCGCTAGACAGACTGGCAGGCCTTCCATGAGCCCGTTCCAAAGAATCTGGAAAGAGCAGCACAGCGTTACCAAGGGAAGGGCTGCCATTTCCTTCTGAAGAAACAGCACACAGAATAAACCGAACAGCAAAGCTTAGTACAAAACATAACATTCGATCCCGCAGTTCCATACTAGGGGTCCTGACCCAAAAGTAAGTTGTGAGCTATTGAAGAGGATTATGGAAAGTGCTTTGATAGCCTAAGATCTGCCATATTACATTGCAGTGTACATACAGCTAATCCTTAACAACGTCCTCACACATGTATTGTTCAGATTATTATTATTAATTAGCTCCTGCAGACCAGCTAATTTTAAAAGGCCCACATTCTTTAGTAGCACTAGCTTACAGTCCACACTGTTCACAACAATGTTTATACCGTACCTATCTGTCTAATAAAGGCCAATTAATGAGCTCTGGCATGAAGCCCACTCCAACAACAGTATCAGCCAGTTTATTTCACATTACATACGAAACTTAAACGTTTTTTTGTATGGGGCAAAAAAAGCAATGCTGAAGATGACATCTAGAAAGCCTAAATGCCATGCTTGGAATATTGATTAATGTATTTTGGCTTCAAACCTTCCACACTGTAAGTACCTCTGTCATGTTCGCTTATCTGCAAATCTCCTACTGATCATAAAAATATCATGTGTAGACACTGCTGGCACATTAATCACGGTATAAAGTGATGAAAAAGAAAATGAACGAATGCGGAGGAATAAAAGTTTTTTAAACATCTAGCATTAGACATAAAAACGTCTTCTATTCAAAGTTTAGGAATGTTCTTGTCAGAGTAATAGCATTGTGATATGGCAATGGTCTAAGTGATGTCTAAACAGTTAATAGAGTAAAAAGGAACCGTTGCTGTGAGGAGCACAGACCACTGCAATTGTGGCATGTGTGTGCCTGCTGAATATTTGTGTAATCCAAGCGAGAGTCAGTGAAAAGGTTGTGCCCATGGGGACGTCTCAGGCTGTGAGGCTCTGTGAGAGGATTCTGAGGACTGTGGTCCAGGGTATGTGTGGCTGGATTGCTGTATGCTGGCAGGCGTCCGTGAGCAACTGCTACTCAAAACTATTGCAACCAAGTTTCTGTTCTGCCCTGTGAAATGAGGTTTGGGCAGCAAGCCCTTTTGCTAATTGCTAATTTTATTCCTACAACCCACAGACCTCCTAACACATCAGACGCATTGACAGACTGTAAAACATGTGTTCACTATACAACAGTGGCCCATATTTGAGCAGGTTTACCTAAAGCCCTTTAGACAGGGTCAAAGTCAGAAAATTGTTCCAAAGAAAAAGAGAACCCCTGACCCACCCATCCACTTTCTAACTGTTTTATCCATTACAGGATTGAGGGGGAGGCAGAGCCTATCCCACCACAAGGCAGGATACAATCGGGATGAGATGCCAGTTCATCACAGGGCACACACAGTCACATACACACTCACACCAGAGCCAATTTTTTCCCTGAAGCCAATTAACCTACCAGTATGTCTTTGGATTGTGAGAGGAAACCAGAGCACATGGATGAAACCCACATGAACACAGCAAGAGCAGCACTGTGAGGCAATGCTTTCCACTGTGTCACCGTGCCTCCCCCACAACAGTTTTACACCATTTAAATCACTTTTCAAGGAAAAGGGCTCTCTGAAGTAAGAACAGGTTCACGACAATGTTAAGCTGGGAGGCCATACCACTACAGCCAGGTACTGTAACAAAGGCCTTCTTCAGAACAGACAAACCCACTTCTTTAAAAGCTTAATCTGGAAAATCATCAGAAGTACCTTTGGAGTTGACAGGAGAGCTGCTACTGGAGCTATTCCTACTGATCTCTGAGGAGCTTGGCCTGTGAGCTGCATGAAAGAAACAAATTTGGTTATAGGGTTTTCAATATCGCCTTTTCAAAAGAAAACTTTCAGAGCCTTTTAAAAAGCGTTGCTCTTTACTGCACTGCGTACGAAAGCACTCTGGTATCATCAGATCTCTAACACTAGCAAAGCGGAAATGAAAGAAACCTCTACACTCGACCTTCCACTGTGAGTATAACTGAGGTTTAATAATGCTTCATCAGATAAAAAGACATTTTTAAAAATCAAATCTGCATCAGTTAGAAAGAAAAGAATGCTTTATAACTTAGGTTTATTTCTGTGTGTATAAACCACATTTGCCTTAGTAAAAGGTCAAGACCCACACACGTATCAGTCATTGTCTGATGAGACTGTTCTGCTCAGGTCTGAATCTGAAAATGTCTCACAGACATACAGAAGTTTTTAGAAGATCTCAGGACCATACTTTGTACAATTGATCCTAAAAGCTCTGTGCTTGATTGTATCTCTCATGACAAACATAAATGTAAAAATCTTTCAGTAAGGTAAACAATATTTGTATTACTATTTCCACCACTTTCCTTGGATAGCTATTTGAGTATTTAAAAATAGACTTTTTCCTTGCAAATGGAATGCAGTAAAATACTAAATTTTGACATAATTCTTATATTAATAGTTATGTTGTATCCTAAGTGAAAACTACAATATATTTAAAACTAAAAACTTGTGTTCTTTTTTGTTGAAGTTCATACTGTGTGAATGATTCATATTGCAGTTAAAAGTAGGAGACCCTTTCTTTGGCATGAGCCATTGAAAAATGTCTTGGCTACAGAATTTCCACCTTAACTGGTGTTGTGACAACAGGTTTTTAACAGGCAAATGATTTCTTTATACTTGCAGAACTGAGTTTAGATGGAAACATTTATGTGAAAGTAATTACAAATGAAAAACGATTCAAAGAACATTCTAGACCCACCATTATATGGCATAAAAATAGAAAGATTCAGAGATATGTTTAAAACAAGGCAGCACTTGCTTTTAAACAGCTCTCTCTTTCAGATGTTATTGGTTATGTTTCCCTTTGATTTTTGACCTAAAGAACTGAGTCACTTTAGCATGTTCAGAGGCTAAAAGGAACATTTAAATCATTACAAGGATGAGAATGTTCAATTCATCTGAGTTTGCTCGGTTGTCTGTAGTTTATCGATCCAAGAATCTCAACCAGAGATTTGTCTTTTCAAAGGGTTCAGGGAGTTAACTTCAACAGCATATCTCGACCATTCGTCCCAGACATCTACAGATATTTGTACGAAAAGTAAAGTATCAGTCCTTAAATCATCCACACTTTATTTCTATTTGTTACCTTGGGTCATTATTTCATTGTTAGAATTTTAAGCAGTCAGCTGCAATGACTTAATTCATATCTTACTAGATTTTTAAATACTCAACTCAAACTCCTCATAAGTTGCTCTGATCTTTAATCCTGTCTGCACATGCCTTAAAAACCAAGAATTATTATTGACACTCTGTCCACAGCAGCAATATTGACATTCAGGTGTACAATCTTAAAATCACTGCAGAGGCATACAGTATATGGACAAGCACGACCTAACAATGAATCCATACCTTCCTTTCCATGGTAGCTGCTGACAAAAGCTATATCAGGTGATAGTAAATGCAAATCATCATCTGAATTAAACCCTGCCAGAGAGAGAGAAAGTCTGCCATAATGCCATAATATTATATGCCACAAAATATTATTTACAGTTATCGAGTTACATTTTTTAAATTGACAGAACTAATGACTACTGTACAAGTATCTTTGTGCAAAAGGTACACAACTTTAAAGAATTAGAACCATAAGTTCAGCTAACCCATATGAAGAGGAAGAGTCATGTCATTCAATGTGGGGAGATCTGACCAGCACGACCTTGACTTGGTATACAAACTCTTATCACTGCAGGAAGTGTTACTGAGTGACTGTGAGATGTCGGTGTGCTTATTCATCAGATAAACTGGGGCCTTCCTCTAAAAGGCACTAAGGCAGACAGACTCTTTTTTTATAGTTCTTCATAGAAATGTGGATATCAGACATGCATCATTCAGAGATGATGCTACCGTTCTGTAACATATTTGCAACTACAGACAACATTTTGTCCCATTAATTATGATTAAACATCTTAGGCATCTGGGCTTTACTACACCTCCAGCAAACATTAATGAAGTTGCAGCCAGCAATTCCATCGAGCGTGGAGTGATTCACATTATTTATGAATACATACTGTATGATGTATATACTCTGTAGGTGTCCAATGAGGTAGGTTATTTGTCCTTTCTAGTTTCCAGTTCGGTAAGTACTTAATGATTCATCTGATGAACCAGACATTTTGTGAGGGAAGCCATGGTACCAGTTTCAGCCATGGGGCTAGATAGACTGTATTAACAAGTGCACCCTCTTTTCTTAGTTCCCTATCATGTCCATTGTGGGTTAATGCTGTTGAATAAGACATTGGTTTCACCTTTCCTAAATACCTTTGAGGATTCAGTTAATAATCTCGTCTTAATTAAATCGCCCCTTTGTTCTGCAAAAAACAGACCAGGATTTGAATGTGTAACAGTACGCTTCCTTTAAAGAGGAAATGCAACGCTGTTTTTATATTTCAAGGTTAGACACAATTGGCATTGATGAGTGCATTTCAAACCACCATGAAAGTAAAATGTACACAGTAACGTCTAAAACCTCCTATTTACATCACAAAATAGATTCATTTTCCAAGTATGCACAACATCATGTTCTGAATCACAGAACAAGGCAAACTTTTGGTGATGTGAAGCGACCCTGTGACGATGTAAACAAGCAGGCTTGTAAACACATCTCTTTTAAGCCAATAGAAATATTGCTCTCAACTTCAAGATGGTTTTGCAGACAAATAAGTAACATTTCTCAACTCTGCATGCAGATCACGTTGAAATATTTAAGTGGTGAAATGCCTCCTGTGCAACCTGTACTTATTCTCTCGTACATTGCATTACATTAGTCACTACAGTGACTAGCGAGCAGGAAGAGCTGCTTCACGTCGCAATTCGTGGGAAATCAGGGGTTTGCGACAACATGGCGACTTACAGTACTTTCAAAAAGTTCATGATCTTGTGCTAAATTTGGAATTTGTCAAAGTTGGCAATACAGTCTATTTTGTTACAGAGATTTAATAACCAGTCTGAGAAATGGGGACTGCAGTTCTCCTTTAAAAACCCTAATCCTAGTCACATTTTTAAATCAATTGTAATAATCGGACAATGTGCTAATACAAAAAAAACATATGACACCTGATTAATTCACAAAAAATACATTTTGGGTAGCTTTTTCACCAATTTCCTGAGGTTAGGATTTCTAATGTTTATGTGACAGCAACAAGAATGTCTGCCTTCAAGTTTTTGCCGAATAGAGGACGTTACAGTTGTGTCACAGCAACACAGAACTAAAAGATTCAACGTGGCACTCCCAGTTACTAAAAACCACATCTAAAATGAACATGCTTACTACAGAGAACCATGCGATTTATTTTAAGCAAAATTATTTCATTTGCATCATTCTTCCAAAAAACAATATGCCACCGATTGGAAAGATTTTGTAATTATACAATTTCAATATGTGCTAATAAAAAAATCAATCAAGAACCTGGTATTAAGAGACTCCTATTTACAAATGTAAGACCTTTTGATAAGTGGCGATGTTTGTCTTGCTGAATGAGTCATTTCAGTCACTAGGAATTTAATACATATATATTTAACACACATACTGTATGTAATGCAATGTGCATTTCTGTTACCGCCTATGTGATTAGCCCCAAAGCTGATTTCCAATTTTAACAACTAGAGATACCTTGAAGGGACAAATCTAGGGATGTGTGGGTCTCTGATTTTACATGTTCAGGTTTTTTTTTTATAAAACCATGTTATGGAACAAATATGAGAACTGTGTACCTTTGGGCCTGTGAGCAGGCCTGGAGGTGGGGTTGGGAGTGGACATGGAGGCACTCGTGGGAATTGCTGAGGTAGAGTAGGTCATGGATCCCAGCTCCATGCGCCGTCGCCTAGCAACAGGGTCTTCAGGGCCTTCCACGCTTTCATTACTTCCTGTGGTCCTGTGCATCTCCCTTAGTATAGGGCTGGTGTCGTTGAAAGCTAGAGCCAACAGGACAAATTAACTTTTGACATTAGAAACAAAGAGATCTGCAAACAAAGCTGGTGTCGTCTAAAGCCATAGCTAAAGCAAGGAAGGTTCACGGCCGGTTGTGCAAGCAGGTGTACAAAAACGGGTGAAAATGCACAACAGCATAAGACGGGGCCCTGTGGTATTGGGTGCAACCTCCGATAGTGGCAACTGGAAGTAAATTGCGCCAAAGCAGAATAGATCACAGAGAAATTTTCTTCATGCCTGACTAGTAAGGGACTTTAAAAAGCCCAAACCAATACCCCCTAATTTGAGCAAAATAAGAATTCAAACTGCACTGCAAACAAGAGGCGCATTTATTTTACGGCATGCAAGTCAGAAAGTGCCTCATAATTAAAGAGTTCTAGAAACTGCCCTTTGAAATAATGATTCAAAAACATTTTTTGTGGGCCCACCTTCAGTATTTCACCTCTGGGGAAATATGCTGTGTAAATACAGTTTTGCTGAGCTTCCACAGCAATCTTGGTGCAATAGTCCTGACCTTTCCAGGAGCACTGCACCACAGTAAGCATAAGTGAACAGTAATGTAAAAGGGCAGTGTGCAGTAAAAGAAGATGACAAAAATGTCTGAAGCAGTGACTCCCAAAGATGACACAAAAGGGAGAATTATTTCCATGTTCCTTTAAATTAAAATATTACCATGACTAGACTGAGAACAGACAAGGATGCTAAACTTATATGTGCAATGTGAAAAGCTCTTGCATCACTCTCATCCAGACATGACTTGACAGCTTCACTTTATATTTTATTTTACATGAGTGTGGATTCAGAGAGTCCGAGAAGACTATTGTGGAAATGTCTTCTAAGACCATTCCTAAAAATGCTGAAGGCTATTCAATTTTTTCCAGCATCGGAGAAACTTAGCTGATTTTGGAAAGATGCACTCACCAACAGTCCCAACGTAATTTGGTTTGTGAGCTTTAACTTGGTCTTAAACAGAGGGAAGGGAAAGAACAACCACATATAGTTTTGTTTCTCAGCATGGCTAGTGTAGAAATACGGTGATAACCTTGTTTTGTCATAATGATGAGGATGTTATACGTCTCTGCTGCATAGCAGTATATCTATAACCTATCATTTCCAGAGGTTAGAGATTTTACTGACAAAAGAAACCACGATTAGTGCACGCACAGTCCTTGGTCGAGTTTCAGGCATACCTGCTGCACAAAACACAAGCAGTCAAGCATCAGTTTCTTCTGTGCAAAGGGGCAGTGCTATCAAACATGCATTAATCCTAAAATTTTTTGTGCTCTTAATTGCTTCCAGAATTTTAATGCTAATGGCTAAGATAAGCGCTTCCTTTCACAGAACAGCTGGTGAGTGGCTCTGATCAGTGAGCCTGCGATTCTTTAGACGGTGCTGACACACGATCAGGCCATCTATAATTCATGGATACATCCTTACTGAGCTGGCTAGCGGGGAGACAGAGATGCGCAGGCAAGTCGTGCCAGTGAAGGAAAAGGTGAAAGGCAATGATGCAGACAGCGAACGTGATGTAAAGGTACAGACAGGACAGGCGAAGAGGCTACAGCCACGTGTGACACTGCTGTTAAACAGAAATCTAGCCAGTGTTTGAGGGCATACAGGAGGAAGCATTCATGTACAAAAATCCTCCATATCAGAGAGTTAAAGCTCACTCTTACACCTGCTTAGTGCAAGTCTTAAATATTAAGAATTGCCCTCTCAAAGCAGTAAAGCAAGCAGCTATAGCTCTACTTTGTGATTTTAATTGATATGATATAATACCAATTTAGACTTGTATTTAGACCAAACACAACAGAAATAATCGATCAAATTGAACACGGTAAACCAGCTACACATATAAAATAAAACCCATTATCATTTAACATGATAATACTCCAGATCTAAAGACTAGTATTTAACGTCAGTTAAATGTTAGTATTTAAAAGATACTACTTACTGCAAGTACATTCAAGCAGATTCCAACTCAAAGCCTCAATGGCCAGGCAAATGCTGTAGTATGTCAGCATTTTCTTTTCATATCTATGCATATCGGTGTGGGGCTAGGGGATTTTTTAGGATTGGTCTGTTTTTTTATTAAACGGGCTAGATGAATGTTCTTGATTGTAACTGTTCCTACGTTGTTCAATGCTGAGCTTATCACTGATCACTCCAGTCCTCTTCCAGAACAGGGTTCTCTGTAGGTTGCGCTGGCCAGACCCTCCGTGACACAGTAGCTGTACACTGCCAGTTACAGGCTGTGTGCTTTGTGTTAGATGGAAAACAAAGGCAGTGGACAGAAAAATAAGACAGGACTGATGTGTTAGAACTCCCCGATTTCTGAGAAAGAGATGGATTCGTTAGGAGAAGATGGGATGTCAGAGGATGACCAGAACCGGAGGCGCTTAGTGAGAGAACGCCGCTCAGGGGGGGTCTTGGGAGACTTCAGTTTCTCCTGGCTTTTGCTTCTCAGAAAAGGGAACCGTTTCGATGAAGTTGGAGCTACAGGGTTATTGCACAAAAAAAGAGAAAAAGGGTTGAATGGAAGATTAGATCACTTAAAAAAAAAGAGTAAAAGAACACCCCAAAACAAAAACAATGCATGCATTAAATCTAGATTTTTACTATTAGAAACAGAAAGAAACACCTTTCACCCAAGAGTGGAATAAAAGCAGAGAGGCAGGTTTAGAGATCTAGCCACCTCAGCAATCTTTCCCTCTTCCCAGTGACAGAAACATTAGATGAAGGGATTAGTAGGAATAGTACATTTACATCTCTCTTACAATATCTTTGGATATTATGCCCTCTAGTGGAAAACTGAAATCTTGATTCATTTTAAGATCAAAGAGGTCCACTTGTTAAAGATCTGAAGATACTGCAAATCAGTAAGCTAGCAGTTCGCAGTGTTTTTTTGTTACAAAGGGGGAGTGGAGATGAGCTTCTTGAAATCATCCTGCTTTCTTAAAATATAATCCATGCGTGAAAATAATGAAAATAATGTTGGTTATGCTGTGTCTGTGCTTGTGAACAAAAATGAATTGTAAGTTGATACATCAGAAAAATGTACCGATATGAAGTTTTATTCAAATCAATTCCCATAAAAAATCATTGATGTTCTTTAGTAAGGAACAGGCGGAAAATGCATATAAAGACAAATTTACATATTCTTCAAGCAGCACAATCGGGCAGATATGAATATTTCTGAACTCCACTCCAAAAAATTAGATGGAAAATGGCTAAACTCTTCAACAAACAGTTTGTGGCACAGTAACGAAGAACTTAATCAACCGATTGTCAAAGTAATTCTATTTTAGGAACAAGGAAAGGTTTATTACATACTGAAAAGTGCAATAAACCTTTACTTGTTCCTTTGCAGCCTACACATGCTGACGCAAGTACCTATCTGAACTCTATTTAATGCAAACTGCATGCATAGTTCTTAGAATGTGGATATAATTGATTTGAAATACAATGTTAATGATAATTGATTTACAATTTCATGTGGCTTAATATTTATATTTCTTTGTGTGACTAAATTCACAGTTCATGGTAGCATACATAAATGCAAGACTCTATTAAAAAACAATGAAAATAATGTTGGTTATGTTGTGTCTTTGTCTATGAAAAGTGAATGGAAGTGATAGTTCTACAAAGTTAAATATCTGAGACAGGATTATTTATTTGCTAATATATATTTAGTAGCACGTCAATTGTTTTTCACAAGCCAAATTTCACTTCTTGCCTACCTCTTAATCCCTCTGTATAGAGAGAATCAACCCGGTTAAGTGATGCTTCCACAGACCTGACTTTCTCTGCACTGCCTTTTGAGCTTTTGAGCTGCAGCACAAAAACGATCCTTTCATCTTTTCAAATACCATACATATCCATTTAACATTTCCAAAAGTCAAAATTTTCTCAACACAGTCCTCATTTGCTCTTCGCTCTCTGGACTCACACCTTTAAATATTCACATTCAATTTCAGGAATCCGGAGGAGCCAGGTGTGCTGGAATTTATAACAGACCTTGTCAATGTGCTGCCCCAGCAAGTAATGCCAGAGAGGTCCGGTCAAAGCAAATATTTCTGTGATATTTCATCATACAGCCTTCTTTCTACCCACCTGCAGCCGCCAGGGATACTCAAGTAAATCACTACATTAAGACAAACAGTCGACCGCCGTACAATCTGGTGCTCTGAATCACCTGTGTGAAAGGGATCCACTTAAGCGCGTTAAGGCATTATTTTCATCTCCACGCTCTGCTTTCCTCAGCACAGAGGCTGGAAGCTCTCCCTTGAGGCCGGCACACTGAGCTTGGCCAGGCGGCCCCCTGAGCTTACCTTTGGTGATGCTCGTGTGGTTCTCCTCCAGGGACCGCGAGCCCACCGACTCCATGCTGAGACGGGAGCGCCGGGGGGGCAGGGGGGGCGGCGGGAGTGGGGGGGGCTCCTCCGGACAGTCCGACGGCTGCGGCTGAGGGCCCTCCGGGTTGGGCCTCAGGCGTTCCCGGGAGCCATCTTTCTTTGGCTTTATCAGTTTGACCAGAGCTCTCGCACCAACCCAGTGATTCCTCCTGTTAACAAAACAAAACAAACTGGATGAGGGAAGGGCTATAACGCAAATCCTTTTCAGCATGAGCATTTCAGAAGTATAGCTGTTCAGAATACAAAAAACAATCCAGTGTGTGCTACAACTTAGGAGGCAGAGAGGGGGTGCTTACTTTTTTGGAATTGGATCGTAGAATTTATATTGATCCATAATCTTCTCTTCTAGTTTCTCTTTTTGCCTCCGGAGGGAATTTAATTTGTCTCTGCAGCAAGAAAAAACACAGCTTCACATCAGTATTTCAGAAGTGGTGGCAAAAACTAAAAGAAAAGACAATGCCTCAAAAGCAGGCATCAGGAGATGTTGACCAAGAGGTGTGAAACTAAAACAACCCACATTAAAAAAAAACAAGTAAAGAGTCTTTACACATTAGCAATTTACATTCCTGAATTCCAACGTCTCAAAAGCAGCGCTCTGCAGATTTAGTTTCAAGACAATGTGTTGCAAGACACTCTAATTGTAACCAACATTCATCATTCAATTCCAAACTCAATTTAAAGTACTTTCTGGCTCCTCGTTGCTCTACCACTCATCATTAAGGGAACAAAAGTTCATTCCTAACAAATGGGTTTTAATCGCCTTTTTTTAGGTGAAGTCGAGTGTTTTGATTAAACAATCCATGTGTTGAGAAAATTAAGTAAAAGGAAGGAAAAAGGTCTTGTTAGGGCAAATTCCAAACAATAGAATCCAACTAAAAAATACAAAGAACAGGATTTCACACAAAAAAGAGGAAATGGGGATGATGAAGCATAATGACATAAAGACAAAACAAAATCATTCTCATGATCCTACTTATTGACCGGCAAAAGGTAATGTGACAACTTCTTTCCACAACATTTAAGAGCCTCTCAGGCTTCACCCAACTTTGCAAAATAAAAACTCTCAAAAGACCATAGTGAGACATGTAAACGTGAAGTCAAGTCAATATACCTGTTAGTATATACAATGGCAGCAAGAGCAGCCATTTTGTTAGAACCTTCTATAAAAAATGAACAGGATTATCTCCTTTAGTCCCCTTCACAGCTCACTAATAGGCAATGTGCATTGGCAGTTTCTGTCTTCTGATTCAGGATTCCCTGGAGGAAGACACAGCACCTACCATTCTCTATTCATCTCAAATGTGTTAAAAAAACTAACTCACAACAAGAGGGCTGGGGGGTCTGGAACAAGCTGCCTAGCTTTGCTGTTGAAGCCAACCCCTTGGCCTCTTTCAAAATACAGATAAATGAGAATCAAGACAGGCCAAGTAGCACCCTCTCGACTATAAGCTATCTCGTGTTTCCTAGTCTTATATTTTCTCTCCCCTGAGCTGCTCTTACATGTACTGTTTTTGCTCCTCGTGGTACAGCTCCTTGCTCTCCATGGTGTGCTCCAGCAGGCTCTGGTTCTGCTGGCTCAACATCTGGATCTGGCTCAGAAGGTGGTGGTTCTCCTCCTCCAGGTTCCCCTTCAGTCGCGTCAGGAGCTGGAGGGGAAAACAGAGCACAGCAGAGTTCTTTTACCACAAAAAAAAAACTGAGTTCTCAAAGTTAATTAAAAAAGGTCAACCCTAGCCTATTCTTGGCATGTTTTTTTTAAGTAAATAAAAAATAATGAGCTGCTTTCCCAGTTCTTCAGACTTTAATCACTGGCTTCCCGCCCCCCCTCCTCCTGCATTTAAAGGCAGGGCTTTTACTGAGTAACCTGCGGTGCTGACATACCTCGCAGTGATTGTCCAGCTTGGCGAGGGAGATGTCCATGTTTTGGTTCTGCTCCTTCAGCTCATCGAAGCGAGCCTGCCAGCGGTTCAGGTCCAGCTGCGCGTTGTTCAGCGCGGTCTTCAGCTCCTTGCCGTGCGCTCGCAAGCCCTCACATTCCCCCCTCAGCAGGTCGTGCGCCGCGGTCACCCTGCACAAGACACGCGGCACCGGTTACCCCCCCTCCGCCAGCAGGGATAGGCCTGGAGAGCCTTTCCTTGTGTAGAAGCAGGTGAGTGAGATCCGTCAACTTGAACATGGGGGGGGAAAGCTGTTTTTTTGCCTTTGGTCTGTAATCGCAGATCTTTCTTCTTTTTTTATGCTCTAGTTTTGGAAATTGCAACCTGTCAATCGTCTCGGCTCTCCGCCTCAACTGTCGTAACTGCATGGGAGAGGTAATGGACCTTTCAATAAATTAAGACGCTTCGTAGAGGTTTTTGGAGTTCAGTCCTCAACAAATGCTTGTAAACGTTTTCAAAAGAAAATTAACCCATAAAGATATGCAGGTTTCTGGATTGCTAACTCAGACGTGCATGACCGTGGTTTATCTATGAAGTAGACTTCTATCAGTACTGTACAAGCAGATCACAAGGAGGAGATGAGACAGTTCACTAGAATGATTCTGAACCCAAAGAAAAGTCTAAGGTTGATTAAAGACCAAGACTCTTGTCTGACACTTAAATATTTAAACTAAAAAAAAACTGAACAAAAAGTTGTCATACTGAACTGACATGATATCCATTAACACCTTAAGAGGGCTTTTGAACTCAGAAAAACCATTATACAAATTGTCCAGTAGAGGGAGACAGTGATTTACAGCCACCTTGCGGAGGGCAAATTAAGGTTTGAAAAAGCAAGAGGCTAGATAAAGAAAATATCTGTTTGGAACTAAACATGGTAAATGTACAATATAAAGGAAACTTTTATCAAAATAACATTAACCGAGCACATCTGTTTTAACACGTCATCGAATCAAAACTGGAGCTGAATAAACATGTTGTAATTTCTGTTTGCAGGACTTTTATACCGCTTGTTCATTCTAATAGAGGACGGGCAGCAGAAAGAAGGGAGTGGTCAGCACGTGGCAGAAATAAGAGCGGAGGGGTGACCTGTCCATCTGCTCCTTCAGGTCACAGTTCTCTTCCAGAATGAGGCTGTTCCTGTGCAGCTCCACCTCCAGGTTCTCCTTCTCCCTTTTCAGGGCCGATTCCAGCTCTTCCACAGCCACCTTCTGTTGCACCAGAGCCCCATACCTGCAAGACGGACAATACCAAAGGAAGAATGATATTCATTACTGATTGCGTTTAAATAGCATTTTTCATCGTACAAACTATTATTTATGGGAGGGTACTGAATCCAACTGAAGAGCAGCTTCATCTGGGTGATACGCAAAGTAAGAAATTGCTTCACTCAATTTTAAGGCCATTTTCCCACCTTTTCACTTAAGCTGACCAATACAAGGAAATCAGCAACACAATTCTGTTTTTGGCAAACTGTAAATGCATTGGAACTTGTGGTACATTCCTGTTTCGTGCTTCTAAGGTCCAGTGCTTGCCTGGGTTGATAATGTGTAAATAAAATATCAAGAAGAAATAACTTCTTTTTTTCCTATGAGGAGGAAAAAACTTCAAAGGAGGAACAAAGAGGAGAAAACGATTTCATTACGGCCATTCATCAAAGAAACACTGCAACAGAACATAAAAAAAAAACCTTAGGAAACTTGGCAACCACCTCAGTTTCCATTTTAATGTAGACATTGAGACTTTTTGTGCATGGGATAGGTTTATGTCCAAAAAAACGATCAGATCCTGGATTTAATATCTGTGTCCTGTATGAATTATATTAACGGCTGTTCTGCTTGACAAGATATGCAAGAAATTGTTACAGCTATAGGCGATTAGGAAGTGTCTCTAAGAGTTTAAAAGCTTCAAAGCAAAGGGGATGTTTGCTGAGATGTAAGGGCTCCAGATCCTGCGATCAAATCATAAAGCTGACCTTGGTTTACCTTAGTTACTTATGTTCTGGGTAAATGATTAAATATCAATTGACAGTCCGGAAAGACACCATATAAGATCAGATCAAGACAGAGGAAAGAAAGGGGTGGGGGGGAGGAGACCACGAGAGAGAGGAGCCAGGGAGAGATGGAATATGAAGTATGTGCCAGGAGAGAGTTCCATGTTCGAGATTAGAAGACACGATTGGGCCCCATTAGTTAAATCTTGATAAGAGAGATTGCTACTCTGTAGCTTTCAGGGAGTGAAGAATCCCTCAATTTAAAACTGCCTCTCCTGCTTAGTGGGTGCATTTAAGAATAGGAAGATAGGCTTCCATTTATTTTGTGGGTTAGAGAGAGATTTAACCGCAGGCTGTACTCTATTTAGTTCAGAAGGCAGCTTATCTCTTCTTTTGGCCTTCTTCTTTTGGAATTTTGTAAGAGATGAATACTTAGTAGCAGTCTGGGGTTTTCCCTGGTGATGTAGTAGATCTCTGAAACGCCTTGTCTGTAAATCTGTAACATGACATAGGGAAACGTGTGTTGTAGATTTGTGTTGTGTAGTGTAGTGTTTGCATTGTCACCGTTAATAAATATTTCTTCAACCACGTGTGCCTGAATTATAACTTTTTTTTCCACCAAAGCTGTGCCAGAGAATAAAGAATTCACATGCCTCTAATTATACCAACTGCTCAGGTCTATTCTTGGAAAAATCCTAAAAAGTTGGGGTTTATGGTTATTTATTTTAATTACTGACAAAGCCCTTGGGTCAACTGCTGTTATTCACCACTTACATAACCCCCCATTTTGTAACAATAATTGAAAAACATCTTGAAAATAATCAGAGGCAGGAGGTTAGATTCCACAGAATAATACAATAATAAAGGTCACTTTTAGTACGTGCTGTGCAAAAGCAGATACGTTTTCTCCTTTATAAATGTAATGATTTGGCAAAGCCTAAAAAGAGATTTAATGAATGCAGGCAGCTTGACCTATTGATAGGTATGCCTCTGATTATATAGCAAAATGGGAAACAGCTGCCAATACTAATGAATTTAAAGCAGGCTATAACACAGGCATTGATTATATTGATCACTGTGGCAGGAAAAAAAACAAATACCAAAAAAGCCATGATTGAGCAAAGCTATATAAATCAAGCTGGGGCTGTGCTTCGCAGAATTATGCACATTACCTGAGTAATTTCAAACCTGTCTGCTAAAAGCTACTCTGAGCCGAGATTAAACTTAAATACTGATTGATAGAATAATGCATGGTGCCCCCTCTCAGAAGAGATTAAATCACATGGTAGGTTTCTCCTAACACTGTTAGGAGCAACACTTTATGACAGCTAAACCCAGCATTTAATAATTAATGACTGACTTCACTAATGCACCAGTGTTCTTTGCCACCTGAGACCAGAGGGAAAAAGCTGAACAGGCATTAATCTTTAGTGAATTTAACTGGCTTTTTAAAGCCAGTTATCCTCGGGGGTTTTTGTCAATTTGATTTTAGCTTCATTTTAACTCTTGAGGAACAATAACCTGGGGCTAACAACTCATGTCAGGTTAAGGGGGAACACTGAAGATGTTGCAGATTTTTTCTGAAATAGATGTCCTCTTTCACCTAACCTGTCCTCTTATACACAATCTTCCCCTGGATCCCAATGTGCAGAGGCAGTTTTTCTGGACTGTTTGTCAATTTAACTCTTCTGAGAAGTAAACAGTAGTTATTACACATTCAAAATCCTCCCGAGTGGCTCACGAGTGGCCCAAAATCACGGACTCGAACCTGGTTTGTGTCACTAGCCAACTCTAGACTGCAACAGGAGCAGAGTGTGATTAGTACAAGAGCTGTCTTTGATTATGTCTGAGGGCAATCATTTAGACATTTTATTGCTCAGCATTTACACTGTACGATAATCTTCTTGATATATCAAATTCAGGAATGTATTGGAACAAGAAAGGGAGCTGTGTAAAAAGGTCACTCTTTCCATCAGTCACTGATAGCAAAAGAACAGGGGTGTAAAACCAAAAATACACCAAGCATTTCCAGCTGAACATTTCAATTATGCAGCCTGCCAAGAGGTGCTGAGTACAATAAGAGTAAGTGGTGCTCTTTCCTACTAATTAGACCAACAGCTGCAGGCTTGAAGTCTCTCCACCACCCTGTGCTGCAGTGCAGCTGTCACACTGTAAACAAAGCTAGGCTAATTATTTGTGTATGAAAAGCTTTTTAACCGACTTAGTCTACAGTTATGGGGATAATCACAAGAGTCTCGGCTGACTTCAGGACTGCCTAAAGCCCTCCACTGCTCTTTTTAACGTTCCAGAAAATAGATTAACAAAGGAAATTTCCCATGTACGGCTTACCAAAAAATAAAAAAGGGATAGGGTTCTTTTGACGTCAAGGTCAGAGACATGACCGACATCCCAATGTCACACTTGACCATAAAACAGCTGGTCCATTAATGCTTTGAAAGTACAATGAGAGGCTAGACTCTCCACAGCCCCCTGCAGTAATGATTTCCACACCCACTCTTTTGGGGACTACCGTCTCTGGTGGTTCTTCTGCCAGCTGCTCTAAATCACCTTGCTTGTTTAGACTTGTGGGTCTTTACTTGATCTGGTTTTTGTGCTCAGTCCAAAGATGATGTTTCATCTACCTGCATGTGGTTCACAGCAATTGTCTACATGAAGTGTTTATTTTCTAATTTCTTTTGCAGCTTCTGCAGTGTTCACTCATTTTCCTGTTTTGGCATCATCTGCAAACTTGATTAGTTCAGTCAAATCCAAATATATAAACACATTTAGAAGAGCTGTGGACTAAAAGGGATGCCCATGGTATTCCACTGATTACATCACCCCATTTGAAGCATTCAACCTCATCTGTACTCTGTTATCTGTCCATTAATGACAGCACACTTGGTACTCACTTGGTGAGTTTTAAAACTCGGATATCGGAACAGGGTTGCGATTTTCAAAACTCAACCTACGTTTTAACAAGTAAGAGAAAATTTAAAAGTAGGCCACATATAGATTGGCTGCTATCCAGGGGGTAGAAACTGTAGGGTCTGTAGATGAAGTGTTGGGTCATGCTAGACCTCTCAAAATAAATTCTCTTAAAAGATCTGTCACAGCTAAAACCCCAACACCTGAAACATATAGAGAAGAAATGTGTCTCTGTGTGTTGTGGCATATATTCTTCTCCCACCTACACACATATGCAGTGCACAGACTGCTGCCAGGTCCCTGCCATACAGCTCTGCAAGAAGGGCTTTCCTAAAAGGGAAACTCACACTGAGTCCTCACTAATCTTCGACAGGAACGTACAGGCACACAGATTTGCACACAGAAAACACTGGGCTGAGGACAACCATGGTCAAGAGGGCTCTGGGGTCTTGTTTTGGAGTTTCCTCAAGTAACTGCTGAGGCTGCCCAGGCACCTGCGACCTGTAAGCGTTTCTTCTGCCTGATATATTAGCTCTGCTGTTTGTGCTTGAGTTCAGTGCTGCAGGCAGCATAATAGACATTCCGGACAACATCTTTATATCCCTGGTGCAAGAAAAAGGGCTGTCACAGTGAACTAGGATGACTAGCAACTGTAAATTCAACAATGTATTATAAAGAGAAAAGTATGAAGGGATTTAAAAATGGGCAGCAACAGCCCAGAATATCATTGAAAAGGACTGCCACCTTGACTACCCACAATCCTTGGGAGCCAGAGGTCAGTAACAGTACATCTGTGCTGATCACTGAGGTAACCAGGCCTCTCCAGACCTTGTCATCAATCCGCCTCACAAAAGTATACTGCTTTCAATACTCATTTCAGGGTCAGCACCAATGCTCATGTTACAGTTCTGATAAGGTAAGTGGAATTCAAGTGCCCTTAACTCATGCAGTCATACATAACAGCTGTAAAAAATCCTCTTTACTCATATACCACGCTCATCAAATGCTTTGACACTTCAATATCATAGTTAACATTGTAACTTTCAGCCATAAAATTAAACACACATAGGACTTAACAGAAACTAGTAAGTCCATCACTCAGAGTAATGAAAATATTTGGGTTGTGGGGGGGGATTATGTATGACGAAGACTTTGTTTGGTTTCCACTTTACCAAATAAACTAAACTCCAGCTAAACTTTAGAAAGCTGACTTGTAAATAAAAGCATCTACTACCTCTTCTTTGCACCCTTCAACTATTTACCTGTTGAAAATGGGAAACAAATGTTGCTGTATAGGAGAATTCACCCTGTATCTGTTTGGCTTTTATACCTCACTTCCAGGTTTTTGTACTCTTGCTCCAGAGCTCTGTGCGCAGACTTCAAAGCCCCGTGCTGCCCAATGAGAGCTTCGTACTCTGCTGACTGGCGCTCGTGCACGGCCATGAAGTGCTCGTGGTCCTTCAGCAAGGACTCGTGGGCCCCCTTCAGCTCCTCTTTCTGCTTCTGAAGATTCTCCACCTCGCTCTCCATCAGCTGCTGCTGGCTCTGCAGGGTGGCGTTCTGAGCCATGAGAGAGGCGCTCTGGGAGTTCAGCGCGGAGTTTTCCACCTGCCGAGAGCAGAGCGCAGGGTTCGGAATGAGCCTTGCAACACAACTCACTTGTAGTACGCAAGCTGGGGCCTGTATCTCAGATAACATGTGCACAGGGATGATGTAGAGGTACCAGTTAACTTCAACAGCATGTTTTTGGGTGGTAGGAGGAATTCCGAAGAAAACCAATACAAAGACAGGAGAAACACGCATGCCATATTAGTCCAAAATCAAACACAGGACTTAACACCTGTGAAGCAGCAGCACTAACTACCATGTACTGAGCTGCATAAATTAGCATCTATAAAATGCAACTGTTATTGATTTTTCAAGAGATGTATGCACACTGTAGACTTAATTTCAACTCCTCTTCCCAGTAAATCTACCAATGCAGGAAAACCTGCATTCATATTTCAATGTTTGGGTAGCTTACAAAGCATAAAGCAGCTCTGTTCAACTTTTCACGTTGTAGAGTGTTGTTCCAGATGGTTTTATTCATCCTGTGTATGATGGCCACAGAGTTGAAAGATGCCTTTCAGTTTACTAGGATTAATTGAAAGATCTAGGCCCTCTGTGTGAGCCCTTTATGGTATATCCCCACCTAATGAGAAGCAAAGCATTCTTCCCGCTCATGCTGCACAACTCTGAGTGGAAGGGCTATCCGTCACACGAACCTGCAGCTTGGCGGTCTGTGTCTGCAGCGCTGTGTTGTGTTCCTGCAGGGAGACGGCCTGCCTCTGGAGAGTCTGGAGCTGACAGTTCTGCTGGCCGTTCTGGGTTTCCAGCTGCCTGAGCTGCTCTTTCAGGAGGTGCCTCTCTGCCTGGAGGGCTGCATTCTGGAACCCAGGGGAGACGAAGAAAGGGCTGACTTGAACATCATTAATAACCGAAGGCAGGCCGGAGGGCTTCCTCCAGTCTGTAATGCCTAAAGGTTAGTTGATGGCACACTCACGTTCTTCTCGACGTCGATGACCTGGTCCTTCACTTTGAGCAGCTCCATGGTGGCCTCCCGGTGCTCCGTCTCCCACTTCTCCTGGACCTTCCTGGGGGGACCGGGGCTCTCCGGGGAGCAGCTGGCCGAGCTCCGAGAGTGAGCCTCTTCCTCTTCTTGTCTCTGTTTCAGAGCTTCCAGACTTCTCTTCACCTGCGCGCAAAATAACGGAAATGATTCATGCACAGATCTGCGTCTTGACCTGTCAAGTGACGCATACTGCTAAAACTCTTAAACCAGAAGCTCTGTGGGTGAAATCAAGAGGCCCGGTGTTCAGAGGTGACTGTTTTACCCTAATTTGAGTCTAATGTCTACAACTACTTTTTAACAAAAGCAGCACAGTCGTTTTATGTTTATGCTGCCATTAAAGGAACTCTTCTGTTAAACAACAAATCAGATTACAACAAATAGTAATCCCTACAGAACATCTATTGAGTACTATCTGCAATGCAATGTTGTACAACAAACATTTGCATTTATGTCGTGAGAGGAATTTTAATAATTTAGCACAGGAACCAATAGCATTTTCTGCATTTTCAGTGACTCTCCACATACAATAGGTAAAGTATGTCAGTATCATAACTGAAAAATGCTGGACACATGAAAATGGCATAATTCAAACTTGATTTAATTAAATACATCTAAATAGGGAAAGGGAAAATAAGTCCACAAAGGGAAACTATCTAAAGCAAAAACACAAACTTGGGATGGAGTGTTTTGTTTTGTTTTTTAAAGCTGAGCATTTCACACGAGTTGTGGTCCCATTTAACCAAATTCAACCAAATAGAGGCTGCAAGGCTCTCAGAGTGATATTGAGGTCCGTATCAAAGTATTTCTGGTGGATTTCAGTTCAAATTCCTTAACCAAAAACAATCAGGGTTGAGGCTACATTTGGAAAGGGTGTTCGAAATGATTGCGAGTTCCCGATAAATGCTGACTTAACTTCATGTTACTATTATAAATACAGTGTTAATGTGATGTAAATTTCAGAGTCCTTTTTCAAAGAAGGTTAATATCAGACCTAACAGCCACAACCCCAATAGGCCCATATTAAAGTTAGAAGTACAGCCCATCTAATCTCCTAATATAACCATCTGAAACACAATGGTAACAGCTCTGGAACTTAAAGTCTAATGTTTTTTCTAACTTTAACTGGGCCTTTACTATTTCACTCAGAGGAAAATAAACTCTCAATTCAGCCAATGTTTATTATACAACAATCATCTTCTTGCACTTCAATCATCATTCCATTTATACATAAAAATCAGCAATAATGCTGACCCTAGAACAGTACTTCATGGTTGGAAATGTTCTTTCATAGACTTTAAATGTTCACTTCATTAATGAAGGAGATTATGTGTGCAGATTGTAAATCTAATTAGTATTTCATATGGCTAGTCTAAGCTTTGCATTTCATTGTGTTTTTCTTTATAGTGGTGTAATTGGCAGCTGGATGAGACAGGGTCTTACAGAGGTAAGGTCACTGCGGAGCTGCTGGTTCAGGCTGCTCGACTCCTCCAGCCTCGACTCCAGAGACTGAATCTTGTCCTCCTTGATCTCCAGCGTCTTCTTTAGTGTCGACTCGATCTTCGTCTCCAAAATCTTGTATTTACTGGAAAGTGAACGGTTTACACACAGTACAATTTAGAGGCTGAAAAGTGTTCCACCAAATATATAGCTTTATACTCTTACTTTGTCCCCAGAGGAAAACTGCTTGAGAATTTAATTTCCATATATTTAGCACAAAATCGGATTATCAAAGCACAGGGACCTTTTGACATATCTTATCCAGAATTCCTGTCTCAGAGAAGTGAAAATGGAATGCACTTGGCGATTTTCCATTTTGTAGCCTCCAGGCTAGAAAATATCCCCAAAAAATGAAATGAATATTTACTCATATTGCTGTAATTTCAGAGTTTTGTGAACTTGAAATTGGCAGAAGACAATATGAAAATATCTTCTCTTGGCCATATATCTCCTAAAGATATTTTGGATGTAAAGTCTGCAGCAAAGACCCACATCAGCTAACTGGAAGAAAAAGAGAATGTGGAAAACGAGTCAAGAAGCTCCTCTGTGGTTAACAGCACTGAGATGCACACGATGGAAAATTTAAAAAGCTAACTTTATCACAGTAAGCACATGGAGTCACTGCTTCACCCAGCTGCTTATGCGAGTGGTTCAATGAATGCTACAAATAACAGTAGAGCATAAAGGCAATTATCTTAGGTATTTAATTATTCATTCACAACTGGAAAAAAAAGATTAAAAAAAAAGCTCCAATGCTTGGAGCACTGACTTCCATGTTTAACCAGGCGAAATTCAGCACAACCCGAAATGTGGATGGGTGCTTAACTAAAATGCATTTTGAAAGGAGTTCCAATCCAAAGTCAAGGAATAGTGCAATATTTTCACACAAGACTACAGTTTTAAAAGCTCAGTATATGATTGGAAGTACAGTAGCTGCACTCTCCAGTACTCAATCTAATTTCTCTCCTTTATTTATGCTGGAGAAGAAATAGCCCTTTATGTTAAAAAAAGCATTTCATTTAAAGGTTTTTGCCTTTTCCCCCAACTTTCCAATACTATTATTTCCCCATTTTGAGCAGGATTTCTTTATTTTAACATAAATTAACTCTGTTTTGCCAAAATATCATATTGTTTCTGTTATCACCTAAAGGTAATGACATGTACTGCATTCTGTAGATCAGAAATCAATTAAATTAATCATTGCAGTCGGCACAGAACCCTAAAGCCACTTATAATGATAAAGAGGAGCAAAGTCTATTAATAACATCAATAAACTCTGCTTGCTTGATCAGCTGGGGCCTACAGACTTCAGGCCTCTGCCTCAACAAATGGTATATTCGAGACCATTTTCAAGCACGCCCCGGAGGATATAATTCTGGTTCTCCACAAAACAAAGTGTTGAAAAAAAACTGAAGTTGATATGTTACATGGTACGCATGCTCTGCCTATAATAAATTTTGCAAACATGTTAAATATTTTATGGATTTGCTCTCAGAGCACATCTACCAAGCCTGTACTTTTTAACTCCAGTCACTCATTAATTCAAATCTGTGCTTGATTTATGTTCTTACAGCTGAGGGAATGTACGCATGTGCTTCAAACCCCTGATTTAAAAATACCCGTTATACCAGCATGACATTATAGAAGATCATATTAGAGTGGAATTCACATTCACTGCATTCTGCTCCTACTATTGTCAATTACATAAATGGAATTTAAACCAGTCATGGCTACAAAAAAGCAACAAGCCCAATGTCTTTATACCAAATGATGATTACTTTTGCATCAAGGGTTCTTCTGATCACAGAATATAGATCAAGTACAAGGTTAATGGAGCAAAACAAATAATTTCTGAAATAATGTGCTGTCCAAAAGGAGAAATCACAGCAAAGCAAGCACACAAGTTAAACAACTTACCCACGACACCTGTCAAAGACATGTCTGGGAACACAAGCACAAAAACATTTTTTTAGCAGCAGCACACTCAATGTAGCCTGACACAGAACTGCCAGCTTTACAGACAAAAGTGCAAAAAGAACCCGAGAATGTTCACCACGTGGAAACAGTTTTCTCCAGAAAATGTACAATAACCCATCCATTTTCTAATTGTTTCTTCCAATTTCAGGGTCACAAGGGTACTGGAGCAAGCAATGGGCACAAGGGAGGATACATCCTGGTAGGGATGTCAGCCCATCACAGGGCACACACAGACACAGAAACATACGCACACACCAGGGCCAATTTTTCAAGAAGCCAGTTAACTTCCCAGTATTTCTTTGGACTAGAGCACCCAGAGCTAACCCACGTGAACATGGGAGGTACATACAAACTCTACATAGGTAGAGCCCCAGGTCCAGAATTGAATCCAGGGAAAGGCAGCAATGCTAACCAATGCGCCACCCACAAAGTGTAATAAAAATCTTCCTAGTTTCTGAAGAACCTACTTAGAAGCCAAGATCTACAGCTCCCTCAGTTAGCCCCAGGAAATAAGTGTCATTTGTCATAAAGCTGAAGTTACAGAAACTGAATGCGACAATATGGAATTGATGAAAAACTGTATAGCTGGTACACAATCAGGATCATTCATAGCTTCACAAAGACAAAATAAACTAAAAGTCCTTACTCTGAAATACAAAGCCTTGCCCTGTATGTCGTCTTGGTGCAGTGTTTCTCATGACGAAAGTACAGACAGTCTATGAGAATTTTCTTCACCTGAATCTCCCTGTTCTAGAATGAATCAAATTTAACCTCATCGATGGAACCAGCAGCTGGGCATGGATCTTGTCTGATCTTTTCAAGGTGTTTATTGCTTTAGGTCCTCATCCAAAAGGAAAAAATACCCAGCTGTGCCTTCTGATCAACTATCTTTGACCTACCAAAAACTAGGTGAATTGTCCCAAAAATAACGGAAAAAAATTGTTTAGAACTTGGCATTAAAGCTATAATCCTTGTACCTAATGGAATGAACAAAGACCAGTATGTTCTCTCAAGACCCACCTTGCAGAGCCATTTGTCATTTGACACATTACAAGCCTCATGGATGTACATCCTGACCTGCCCCACAGCCACTTCTGCAAAAGTTGAGAGGCCTAGCTAACTACCTCCAGCCCAGGAGCCATTCGGTCAACCGCGGGAAGCAACTTGTGTTCCTTTTTGGATTCTACATTTTTGAAGTGATCGATGCGATATTGCTTAACTAAAAACTCTGCACATAAATTACTCATCTTTTAAAAAGCACAATGCTTTAATTTAGAATCATCAACTATCCCAATGCAATGTGATAGCATGTCAGAAGCACCACACACCCGTACCAGCGCCAACGGCCCTGCACATGGCCATAGGGGCCGCTGTGACACAGAGAACTGGGGGAGCCCTGGCCGATTAATCTCACCCTGCCCTTCCTGCCTGGAGAATTCCAGTCACAGTCAGCTCGTGCCGTGACCCCGGCTCGATCAGCGTTTCAATGTTTCCTTACTTGTCCTCAGTGCTATGCTCCTCCTGCAGCAGCTTCTCCTTGTTGAGGCCGATTTTCTCCAGCTCGTGGCTCAGCTTCTCCAGCTCATTCCACTGCTGCTGGCTCTTCAGCTTCTCGTGAACCAGGTCCTGCAGGTTAAGCGCATCCACAGACTGTTCAGCTGCCATCATCTAGTCAGATCTGCTCACTTAACTGTTGCCTCTCCTTCATCCCTAGTAAATGAGATCTGTGCCTCTCAACTTTTTTCAATAAATTGCATGGAGACAACTAAGGAAAATCAATGCAAACATTGCTTTTGTAGAAGCGATATCTATATTCATGTGTTTTACAGTGAGTTGGCTGGAGAATTAAAAAAAAACAATAAGTCAATGGTTTTTACTTATCTTGGAAATAATACTTAAAATACTAAGTGAAGTTATTTTAAGAATCTGTATAAAGAACCCTACCTCTCTTAAGGTAGCAAGTGTCCTCTTGTCAATAGTGGCCTGTTTCTGCAGCTCTTTGTTATCCTTCTCCAGCTCCTTCACTTTATTTGAGGCCTCCTTGTACTTCGTAAGTTCCTTCTCCAGAATCTTGTTCTCCTTCTCCATGGTGGCCAGCTTCATGCCACTCTCATCTAAGGCAGCCTCCTTCACTTCAACCTGCTGCCACAGTCTCTTGGCCTCCTTCTCCAGTTGCTTCCTGTCCTTCTCAGCCTGGCCCAGCTCCTGCTCCAGAGCCCGTTTCTCCTGCTCCAGGCTCTCTAGCCTCTTGCTAGAAATGCGTAGCTCTTCCAGATTCTTCTGGAGCACCTGGTTCTCCTGCTCAGTGTCCTGCAGCTCTTTCTCCAGGTGCTGGATCTTGGTGTTACTGTTCTCCAGCATTTGCTGAAGCCTTCGGTTTTCAGAATCCAGGCTGTGATAGCTGAGCTCCAGACGTTCCGATTTCTTATTCAGAGCTTTCAGCACCTCCATGTTCCTGGTCAGCTCCTCTCTCTCTTTCTCAAGCTCCTTGTTCTCCAACTCAACTTGTGTAAGCTTGGCGCTGGTGTACTTCAGAGACTCCACCGTCCTCCTCAACTCCAGATTTTCTTCATCCAGCTGACAGCTCTCCTTCTCCAGAGCCTCCAGTTTGAGCGCCATGTTCTGGGCTGTGTCCGCCAGCTTCTTCAGCCTTCTGTTTTCCTGCTCCATATCCGCATTCTCCTGTTCCAGGGCCTCAATCCTGTCACAGGTGATCTTCAGGGCAGCCACTTGTTTCTGCAGCTGCTCATTGGCCCGCTCCAGTTTCTGTACCTCCATCTCCAGTTCCTCCGATTTCTCCATCCTCTCCTGGAGCTGTGCCAGCTCCTTCTGGACCTGCTTCTTCTCGAACTCCAGCTGCGTGAGCTTGCTGCCCGTGTCTGTGATCGTCTCGTGGAGAATGCGGTTCTCCTTCTCCACATCCTTCATGCGCGCCTCGCTGCTGATCTGGGCCCTCTGCCGCAGGGAGGCCACGGTCTGGCTCAGGTGCTCCTTCTCGTGTTCCAGTTCGGAAACCTGCAGAAGGAAGAAAGAAGCCTGTTCTAAAGCGGTGCCACTGAGGTAACATTCCAACATGACCCTTCTTTGTTTGTCATTATCCAAGTCAAGAAACAAGTAGAGGTTAAACCCACATTAAAAAGTGGAAAGAAAAAACATGCCTTCTACAGGTGGTGCTTCCTCTTCTTTTTTCTTTCTGTGAGAAATTAACGCTCACTTGTTCCCATGTAGCTCCCACAGCAATACAGCTTTCCACTCAAACCTCACTATTTCTTAACCACGTTGAGTTTAACATTTTTAATGTTTCATTTCAACCACTATTTACTTTCCAAATAAGAATATTTTACCATCATATGTCTTTCCTAGACATGCAGCATGAAGATGGATCTGATCGGCTAACTATGGTATTAACCTTAAATGTGAGGTTTGAATACATTCATGAAGTTTAGAAGGAGAAAAAAACATCTAGCTCATATTTTTTGCATGGCTTAATTTTGCTGTGGAGTTTTCTCGCAGATTTGCTAATGTCAACATCAGGCATAATGGAAAGAATAACACCCATAATTCCACCCAGACATAATTCTCTGTGGGATTTATCTTCACCTCACATCTCCCTTGGAGCACCTGTGAATGAACTTGCCTTTATCTACTAGCTTGCAGGCACTTTAAGGTTGTCCTGAGAGACAACAAACCAGACAATTTAACTTTGGGTGATACAGACTTTCTCTGCACTTCTCACAATACTGTCATTGTATTGCATAAACGGTCATTTACCAAACCGTTTTATACCATACGGTGTCAGAGCCTACCCGGCAAGCAACGAGCGCAAGGCAGGGTACACCCTGGATGAAGCGCCAGTCCATCGCAGGCCAAGTGTAAGCCAATCATACATGGGGACAATTTGGAGGCCACGGTAAAGGCCAAGGGGGGAAATTTTGCCCGGACACCGGGATAACTCCCTACTCTTCTCAAGAATTGCCCGGGGATCTTTAATGACCACTGAGAGTCAGGACCTCGGTTTAACGTCTAATCCGAAAGACGGCGCCCACTACAGTACAGTGTCCCCACCACTATACTGGGGCATTAGGAACCACAAAGACCGCAGGCTGGGCACCCCCCGCTAGTCTCACTAACAACACTTCCAGCAGCAACCATAGCTTCCCAGAAGGTCTCCCATCCAGGTACTGACCAGGCTCAACCCTGCTTAGCTTCAGTGGGTTGCCAGTTGAGAGCTGCAGGGTGATGTAGCTGCTGCCTATTTCTTACAATACTATAGCTTACAAATGATAAGTACTCTCACTGCTTGTTGAAAGTTTCTGAGACAGTGAGAAGACAGAGATCCTGACCGGTATGCAAGACCAACCCAGAAAATATAGTCAGGGGACACCTGGAGGATCCAGCACTCAGTTGCTCTCGGTACCCCTCACACTTGCCTGTCTGTCTTTCTCAGCTCGGACAGCATCTAGTGTTGCCTGTAGTTTCTGCTTGTCCTTCAGGAGCTCTTCTCCTAGACTCTCCATGTCCAGTGTGGTCTGTTTCTCTTGGTCCAGTAGGGTCTGCAACTTCTCCAGCTGAAACACAAGCAAAGACCATCACACACAATTCATGTGTCACTGAATCCTGCTCCTTCGGGCTGAACAGCTCAGCCAAACTTAACTCCTCTTTTGAATAAGTTGGTACAGTAGTGAAGATTCTCCCATACAAAAATATGTTCTGTCAAGAAAACTTTTTTTTAAATTAAAATTTGTTAAACTTAAAATCTATTACAATTGGCTCATCTTGTACATTCTTTCAGCATCTGTAATTGCCAACATTCAATCTGATTAAAGATGCTTGTGGGATTTTTTTCCCAATAACTAAACAGCAGTATAACTTACAAAAAGATACCACAATTTCCACAACCATTCGTATATCTGAGTAAAGCACTTCACTGAACCAGCAACGAGCACTTTACTGAACCAACTTCATAAACTTATCCTGACTTATCCTGACTAAAGTGCACGCCCAGATCTACACTTGTCAAAAAGGAGACATTTCTCCAGTGTGGGTTTTTAACACTGGGGCTGTAAGACGGGTACCACATAGGCATGGACACAGAGAAGCCTACCACAACCTCACAGCCAGCCCACAGCCCAGCTCACCTTTTTGTCGAGACCCTGGTTCTGCTTCTCCAGCTCCAGCACTCGGAGGTTCTCCTCCTCCAGGCTCAGCGAGGCGTTTCTCAGCTCCTGGATCGTGCTCTGCAGCCCCTGGTTCTCCTTCTCCAGCTTCAGGATGCGGCTGGACGCCGACTCGTTCAGCTCGAACACAAATGACTTGCGAGCTGTTGAAACAAGAACTCCTTTGCCTTAAATTATTTAACAGATACTTATCTCCTCATAGAGACGGGGCACTGACTGGGAGTGTTGATTTCCTTAGCCATTTGTATTCCAGAGATTTCTGCAATATTTTCAAGGGAAAAATATAAAGAGAAAAAGGCCATTCTTACAGGTGTGCACGGTGGAGCTATGTGTTGAATGGTGAGCAGGTGCCAATTCTCTAGATGGCCTGTATATGAACATAAAGTATTTCAAAGGTTGTGTGAAACTATAATTCATGGCCAGCAAAAATAAAATAGTCTAACTTCAGGTGTATACATGTTTTCCATGTTTTCAGAAACATGTTCTGACTATCATACAATGACAGAACAATAAATCTCTACTTTTCAAACATACAGCTTCAGTAAAGTTGAAAGCAAATTTCTATTTATTTTTAACTTCTTGAGAAATTTTGAGGACCATTTTCCTTTTACCTTGTAATCAATTTTCTCATGTTTTTAGCCTTCTTAAAAAGCAAAAGACTAGCAATTTGTTATGAAAAGCAGACAAGCTAATAAAAAAACATAGGGTACAATCCGTATGCTCCATCCTATCATTTCAGTGTGCAGAATAATGACCCCTTTCCATGCTCACACCTTCTACGCGTTTCTCGTCAGTTCATGTTTTGTGCACACTGTTAAAAACCAGAGATAGTGATAAGGTGGTCCTTTAGGCCATATCCTAGCAGATTGTGGTACTTCCATCTCTAACCCCAAACTTTCCTCTTCTAAAGCACACAATACTTCAATAGCTGCATCAAATTCCCCATCTTGACCACGAAGAAAACTGCTGAGATTGATGTTGAACTGGTCCATTATTTCTAGTTTCTACAAAACCTTGCCCAGACTTAACCATTCTGCCAAGGAAGCAACAACACTGTCTTACTGGAACACGAGAAAGATTTGAAGGTTTCTGCATGAAGTTATTTGCGGTTTTCTCAGCTGTTACAGTTCTATAAAGGTTCAAAGCACTCGAAAGGCATAATATACTCTAGTGGACATAAAGCTGTCCTCTAGAAGGGTTAAAATGAGAAGCCCACTGACCATCATTGACATCGGCACTCTTAGACAGCTGCTCCAGCTCCCAGCCCAGATGTGCAGACTCATTCATGCTCTGTTTCTGGGCGATCTCCAGCATCATGTTCTCCTCCAGCAGCTCTTCAATTCTCTTCTTATCTGTGTCACGATCCTGCAGAGATGGAATAAGAAAAGTCAGCTAATTTAGACTCCACAGCCTTTTTTGGCATTAAACTGCACCCTTTCTTTACAAAAAGAGTGAAATCATCCCTGCATGGATACTTACATGTCAGTTCTATTATTTTTTTTCTAGTGGTTTGATTTTCTTTAGCCTCTAGGATTTAATTCAAAGTTTGAAATGTAAATGTTTTTTTATAAGGAAAAGGGTATGAACATAACATTGTTGGAAATGTCATGAGTTTGGTAGCACTACAGATTATTGAAGCATCATGACCGCACAATAAAACTACATCTACAACCAGTATTCTTTTATACTCCTTCCAGCATATTTTCATCAAAACCAAGAAGTAGATTAAACTGGACCAAATCAGGGAATGAACAGTGCAGTGATGAAGAAACTCAGGAAGGGGAGCAATGAATACGGACTTAGACTAAAGCCTAACCTCCTGAAAGTGTCACAGTACAAAGATCATCAGTCTGACAAAAGATGAGTGACACAGAGTACTATGACCCATTTCAGGTGTTAAAAACTTCTTATATTACGATTAAATTTCATGTGAACTGGGTGGATGGATGGATTGATGGATGTTTGCCCGTTGTCCCTTCCAGCACGTAGGGGCAGCAACATCCTGTTGCTGTTACCGGAACATTAGTTTTTTACGGGACAGGGTTGTTAGCCTTGTGCCCAACCACCAACATGGAGGACCTGGCTCCCAACGTGGGGCACGGACCCACTACCCTGAGGTTATGAGTCTCAGGCTCTACCAACAGAGCTAGTTGGGGGCCAGTGGGAAGTGGAAGGGTGGTTACAATTTTAATACGTCATTTAGCTCCCTAAATGACACACAAAAAGTCTGAAAACACTTTTTCCTTCTGGAGCAGGGCCTAGGTAACGGGGCCTGAAAGGGAGGGGGCAGCCTCTGTTCCCATGGCAGCAGGCAGGCGGAGGGCCTCACGATCTCCAGGTCGTGCAGTTTGGAGCGCAGCTGCAGGTTCTCCTTCTCCAGCTCGTGCAGCTTGTCGCCGCGGCCACGCGCCACCGCCAGCTGCTCCTCCAGCATGGCCTTGGTCTCGATCAGGGTGATGTTGTCCTCGCGCAGCTCCTGCAGGCGACAGCGGAGAGTCAAACAGGCGGCCGCGGCAGCTCCTGCTGCGCTCAAGGCGCTTGACGCGCTCTCAAGCCCGACTCTGATTTCTGTGGCTTCCTGTTTTGTTTTGCTTCTTTTTTTTTAAACCCTGCTGCTGCTTTGAAAAAAACAAACATGCAAGGCCAAATTCTTCAAGGACCCCCTTTTTTTTTTATCAGAGCTTACTCGCTCTTTGGAAACACATAAGAACCCTTGCACGTGAAAGCAAAGAATGGCAAGAATGTTTAGCGTCTGAAACGCTCATTTGCTTTATAGTTTTAAGCAGTTTATTTTTTAATTAATAGTTAATTGAAGGACCCAATTTCCCTTGTGGTCCTGTTTTTTCCCCAAGTGAATGTCTGCCGACTTACTCATCTTTTCGGAGGTCTTTAAGGACACAGTTTATCCCATCAATAAATAAGTCCGATATTAAGAATCGGGTGAAAACTTTTAGCCAGAACAAAGCGGGAGGATTTGGCACATCCAAGCAGGGAATTTTTTCCTTGCTTCAATTTGTAGCCAAGAAACTCCATGGTGAGTGATAAAGGCCATGAAGTCTCAAATGACTACAATATACTACATATTACTTTAAACATGTCAATTTTTATATACTACTGCAGCATTTGGGCAATGACCTTCGGGTTACTTTTTTAATTATTTGCCTACCTTTTAACAGCCTTAGAACTAAACAGCATCTTCCATAAAAGTTAAGAGAAAGGTACTGAACAACAGAGGACAACTGTCTTGACTCTCTGGTACGAACGAGCATTTGGTCTTGGGAGAACTTCCCAGCATCCTCTGCGTTTGCCCACTGTCCTGGCTCACCTCCATCCGTGTCTTGTAGAAATGCACATCATGAAGCTTCTCTTTGCAGCGCGCGAGCTCGGTCTCCAGCCTATCGACACGCCCGGCTCTCTCACGCAGGGAGTCGAGCTCGTCTCTGTAGGCCCGCACCGAGCGAGCGTCTGCCAGCAGCTGTATGCTCTAGGGACCAGAGAAGAGAGCACATTACAGGGTTTCCTTCTGTATCGGTAAACAGCCTCAACATCAGTCTGCACCATCCAGTGCTCCACACCTCTCTCCCCTCACCTTTCCACACAGTTTTTTTTCACCTCATCACTCATTTTAGTGTTTTTACAGGATGACTTTCCTGATCGGGATGGCTTTAATGGTGTTGCAACTCCAAATAAACCAATTCTGCAAAATTATTTGGAACTGTAAACTTATTTGTATTCTCATGGCCCTGCTTCCATCGTCTCCTGTCACATTTTAACCTTTATGTTTGTAAAATTAGAAAAGCTGTGTGCGTTTGCTCTAGAGCAATACTCACAGAATTGCAAGAACTGAGAGTTCTTATATGCCATGCAAGTGCAGTGTGTAGTTTCTCAGTCTTTCCATTACTAAACACTAGTTTAACATTTGCCATTTCTTTCCAGGCCTAGATACTAAAAACTGAAAGTTCTTTCATGAGTCAGAAAAAACAAAGTGCTTGTTCTTTAATGCTGTAACTCTTACAGGAGTAGTGGCATTTATCTTGAAATATAAAATGTAGAGCTGTCAGTAATTGACATCTATACCACACTACTACAAGTGATGTAAAACCTATTGAGTAAAGCCAGATTTTCTCATCTTCTTTGCTGGACAATCCG
Organism: Atractosteus spatula; assembly: GCF_055471065.1. Classification (NCBI taxonomy): domain Eukaryota; kingdom Metazoa; phylum Chordata; class Actinopteri; order Semionotiformes; family Lepisosteidae; genus Atractosteus; species Atractosteus spatula. The sequence goes on from NC_142714.1 coordinate 20,231,962, forward strand.
TTTTTCCCTTATCTTTTATGACTGGCAAACAAGTAAATTGTGTAGCTCTTTTTCCCCTACCAGCCTTTCTGGCTGCACTCAATTTGCCATGACACGATTTCTTTTTGAGATTCGGCTCCTCTGACAGTTTCATATTTTCAAAGGCCTGAAACATTACTTTCACTGACCCTCAGGCAATGAGCTGTGATTTGATCCTGTATAGCCACGGTTCTCTAAAGCTTTACCTCCTCAGCACCAAAGGAAATTGAAGAGCAGGCCATCAAAATCCAACTCTGACACCATTACTGGAGTACCTTTTAGTCCACTAAAGGGAAGATATGTCACCCGTTCTGAGTCTGCCACCTGCACACCCCACCTGGGAGCACCTGGATAGGTGTTATTATTTAGCTATGCTCATGCTAAGAATCTGCTCACTTTCTCTGTGACAAAGGTGTGATCCCTTGGCGTACTCACCTCCTGTCTCAGTTTCTGCAGCTCTAGGTCCAGACGCTCGATTTCATTTTTGGCATCAATCAGTTGTTCAGTCTTCTCCTCTCTTCAACAAGGAGAAAAAAGCAACAGCATGGCTGATGTGTCATCATCAGTAATTGTCACTCAGTAACCGGGTTAATAATATGCACCAAATCACGAATATTAAATTAGAAAATTGACCTCCTCAAATGTACGCCTATGTATTTTTTCGTAAAATCAGACTCTAAAAGAAGAGCTCAACATTCTTATCCCATTCCAGTGCTAAAAATATATATATCTAAGGCTCACTGAGTACAAAACAATATAGCACAGCATTATCATCCGCTGTCCTCAAAAGGCATAAAAGCACTGGTTTCAGATTTAGTCCACTGCTTCCACAGAACTTAGTTAGGACACTCCGGGGCTGAATTTAAATACAGGATGTAAAATGTAACAGCCTTCGCTTATTACTATATCTCTTATGTCTAATAACTGTTACTACATATTGATATTATAACTGTATTGGAAATCTGATGTTTTATTCATTCATATCAATTTCTTTGCCAACAGAAAAATTAAACATGTAACAAAAGCCTGGCAGTGGATGCAGACTAGGGCGGAAACACTCACAGCTCCTGCCTGGCACGGCGCAGCTTGGCCTTGCTGTCTGCCAGCTCCACAGCCAGGTGCTGCCGGTCCTCTTTGGACAGGAGGGTGACGGGGCCAATGGCGGGCTCAGGGCTGGATTCTTTAACTGGGCTGATGGGCTGCTGGGATTGCAGGTAATCCCTCTCCTGTGTCAGCTCCACAATGACCTGGGTGAGACCGAGAGGGAAAGAGACAGAGGCCAACTGCGGTAAACCTTCACACGGCTAGGGCGACACCAACACCCTTCCTTCCACTGGGGAGTATTCAGACACTTCGGCCGTAAACATGTATGTCAATTAAGCTCCAACTCAGTCCAACAGAAATGCTGTTACTGTTCGTTGAATCTGCCTAAGCAGGTTTTTTTTCTAAAAAGCCAAAAAAATCCCATTGCTGTGAAACAGAAGAGTTTCTACAAAGGGTAATGGGATATTTCTACACTACAGGTAAATAAAGGAATCATTATCTCGCATAATTTACATTTTGTTCTGTAAACGTACAGCAATTGCTTTGCTCTATTAATCATCCTTATCGAGTGGCCGTTAACTACAGTCCCACTACACAGGTCAAGAATCATTTCAGCACTGGGAACAGTTGTTCAAGAGCCCAGTATTGACAGCACATGGGAAAACTACTGATATTTCATTAATCATTAAGGTAGAAAAACTTATCTTAACTTGACTGAATTAGTAAAGCCCATTGATGATTTGCTGTAACTCCCTTCTCAATAGTTTCCCACACAGCGCTTTATTGACCTATACAGCAGTATAATCAAACAACCACTAATAACAACCTCCCATATTGACCAACGCACAGATATTCATAGGACCATACAATAAATATAAAACTGTATATTTACAGCATACGTACAATATATAATTGTAACTATACTCATGCACACGCTACACAGAATTGGAGAAGTGCAATGGCAGGACTAAATATCCATGTCTCTTCGGTCCATAGACTGACCGATATATGTAGTTATCAGACTACATAACTACGCTGTCTTAGTTCCTTGTTTCTGTTCATGTCATAATCATCCTGAGAAATGTTACACCACAGGACAAGACCATTTATGGAGTGAAGGCTTAAACTGTTTAAGTTTTCCTAAATGTTAGCTGAAGCCTATTATTTGCTAACTAAAGAATTCCACAGCTCATGGGTGTTCCAATTTTGTCAAGAAAATGTCGCCGATATGTTGCCGACGTGGTAGGGTTTACCTAGTGCTGAACAAGCACACACCCTGATGAGTGTATTTCCGTACTCCCGAGGAGACAAGATTAGCTACAACTAAATAAGATGTGAAAGGTGTCAACAGAAATTTATTGTGCAGTGAAGAAACTGGACATGCATTATAAGCCCAAAGCATGTGATTATTTTCTTAACAATAACGTTTGCTTTTAAAAAAGGGGTCTTCACATAGAGAACATCCTGGCCCTTTTCGGGCGGTGCGGTGGCTTTTTGGGGGCAGTGCAGTGGCTCTGTGGCTAAGGATCCACGCCTGTGGCTGGAAGGTTGCCGGTTCGAATTCCGCGGCCAGCAGAGGAATCCTACATTGTATCTGGCCAATAAAGTGATCTTCCCCTCGAGCCAGACCAGAGCTCTCTGCGGATCTCTGCCGGCAGCGCTGGTTACTCACCTCTGTGCAGTCGTCCCGCTCGTCGATGAGCTTGCGCAGGTGGAAGGCCATGTTCCTGGACAGCGGGTCCAGCTCCTCGGGCGGCAGGTCAGCAAGCTCCAGCCACTGCAGGTCAAACACGTTCTCCTGGTTCTGGGTCACCTGGAACACAGGGAGCCACCAGGAACGTCAGACTCGAGACATCAGTGCAGGACTTAAGACCTACAATGACCAGTCAAACAATTAAGAAACTTAAAAGGAACTGAGGTGCAAAGTGCACCCATCTGGTGCCTCAAGACCAGCAAGAAGAGCTGCCCAGTCCCAGAGAAAACGTGTAATCAGGGTTGGAGAAATGAAAAAATCCATGCTGTGAAATATTTTGAAATGGTAAAGTGTACAAAATCTTCAAAGGTGACAAAATCAAAATCAACCATATATCTTCTTCTTCAAAATAAATTGTGAAACATGAAGCAGAGGACAAGTGTAATTGCATTTACTTTTTTACATGGATTGTGGGCATCTGAAACAAGCTACCAGCCATGGTGCTGAAGTGCTACTAACAACCGTACTAGGTAGATGAACCAAAATGACCTACCTCTCATTAGTAATTTTCAGCCTTTCGGTGTACAGCCATTGAATCCCACCGTTATTAAAACCATTAACACTGAAAAAGCAACCAACTGCTTAAACGGCTATCTCTTGTTTTCTGAGCTGTGTTTGCAGGGTTGTTATTTTCCAATAACATGAGACCAATAAGATTTCTACTTAGTCCTAGAGTCCACCTACAGTAGCATTCAGAGTTAACCGCATGTACAGTCTCTTGCAAGAGTATTCAGACCTTTCTTCTTTCTTGTTTCATCACAGTGTCATTCAGCTTTTAATGATGGTTTTGCCCACGCTCAAAGAGATATTATGAGTCTTTGAAATGGTGTATGCCCTTCTTCTAATCCGTAGTGTATGTTTGTACATCTTTATCCCCATGTTGTTTTGAAAGCTTCTCAGTCTTCATGATTGAATCTTTCAAATAAAAATACCTCATTGACACATCCCAACTGCTTTATTTTAAATGTCATTTTGAATTGTAAAGGCTGCAGAGTAAGAAATCTGCTTCCACTCACCTCCTGAATGTGGGTGACGATGGCTGCCTGAGTCTCAATGTCTAGCAGTTTGATCTTCTCAATGAACTCTTCCTTGCGCTCACACTGAATATAACGACAAAATGAATCCACATGAACATGTTAAATTACCGTGCAATCAAGATTTGACCATTGTTTTAATAGCCAATTGTTATTCAACTCTGCTTGCATGCTAAAACTCTCATATAATACAGGAGACATGAAGACAACACTCAGATTTCTCCGAAACGCATGTTTTCATGCCATTAGCTCCACACAGTGAACCCTACAAGAGCCACAGGATGGTTTGCATCAGACGGAGCTCTCACGGTAACATAGCAAGGCCACAGGCACCTGAAAAGGTACAGGGATTGCTGCTTTGATGCAAACCAAAGTTACCCTGATTGGCTACAAGACCATCCAACCACTGTACTACCTGGCTACTTGTGGATCCCATTTCAGGAATTCTATTCACAGAGGACTACTGGCACAGACTCAAACTTACTCAAAGCAGACATGTCTTGACGGAGGCCTACCCTGGGCAGTCCAATTGGTAGAAGTACTGGAAGTTGCGTTCATCCCAAAAGGGAATGGGGGATCTTTTGCCATTTAACATCTTATCAGAATCACTGGATAAGAAACATACTTTTCTTTAAATACAGGCTTCTCAAAAATAAGTTTACTATACTACGTGTACGAAGTCAGGAATTCTGAGAGGGGACCCCGATTGTTACCTGTACCGCCTGTCATAGCTATTTCTCATAGCTCTTTACGTAGTGGCACAGAAGGATCTGCAACCCTGGAGGGACCCAATCCATGCAGGCCACCATTAAACCAACAATTTCTATAGATACGGAACAGTTCCATTGTGATCAATTGTTAATTTGTTAAATCTAGCAATTAAGAGATTTGTTTTAACTTAAAACTAAGTACTCTTCACCACGAGCTTACAAAAGTTGCCGGTCTTGAAAATAGGTAACCGGGAGATTAACTGAACTGGGACTCTGCAGGGCCAGAGCTGGAGACTCTGGACAATTTCAGGGACTGAAGAGTCACTCTGCCAGCCCAACGCTTGAATACCATAACCTGGTGCAAGCAAGCACATAATATCCCCTGTAAAGGGAGCTCCTCCCTCTCTAGAACTTGGTTCCAGGCAGTTCACCGAGAACTGGAAAAACAAGTGCTCTCAACCGTCCAGGCACAACAGGAAGAGAAAGAAAAAACAAAATGCAAAATTAAAACAGAATACCAAGGAAAAGACGTTTGAGTGAGGTGACATGCCATCTGCTTCACAAACAGTACTGCATCGAAGTACCAAGCAGTAATCAGAGCAGTTTTATCACATCCCCGCACTATAACAATTGTATTTGTGTAGGACCCAAAAACACTCAAGGAGGTATCTGGTACAGGTTTCTGGTCACTTTTATGCAAGCCAGCAGCAGAAAAGTTGCCTTCCAATAATCTATGAATGGACCCTGGCAAAATGAAATGGCAGGGCTGCATTTTATTCTCAGCAATTGCGTTGTAAAAAAAACAGCCACTGCAGTTACAAATTAAGGCATAAATTCTATTGCAGGGTGTGGCAACATAGCTATTCCTGAAAGTATAATAGAGACATTTGATATATACCTGCTGTGATTCACATTCATTGGTATGGTCAGCACCAGTAATCTGTTAACAAATATAAAATGCATTGTTCTTCTTTCTTCACGACTTGCGCAGCAATAACCTTCCAAGAGGAACAACTTATCCTGTTACAATAAGCTGTTGGGGTTTACAAAGTTAAGAGAATACATTCAGCAAAATGAGTGTTCACTCATCTCAAGATCTGCATGGTTCCCTGTACATGTCATATCTCAGTGAGGCCTGTTACCTGTACAGCACAGCCCAGCATAAGCAAAAGCAGCCTCTTCATCTCTTCCATGCTTTTACCTGTGGGAGGAATGAGAAGACATGCTAAATACAGAGAGGAAACCAAGGATATAGAGTATCTGTAAGTTAAGAAAGGCCAAGTCGCTCTTGTGTGAAAAGAAAAAAAATATATAAACAGCTGAATGTTCTTCCATGTGCAGCATGTTTGTGTTCTCAAAATTTGGTCATTCAGGAAAAAAAGAACATTGTCACTGTAAAGAAACACCACAGTAGTGAATTTAACACATCCAGGGGAAGGCATTTTCCACAGAGAAAATCTGAAAGTACAATGTTCTAAATGTAGCTCAGATCTTGGGGTGAAAGTAAGTGTTTAATTTCTCTTCTTTTTTTTGGTTTAGACATCATCCTCTGTGGAAGAAAGGACTGTAAACAATAATCAATAAAAAAAACAATGATGAGGCCTCCTATCAAAAGGATACATTTTAAAAAACATTTGAGGTCTTGAGTCCTGGAAAGTCTTATTTAGAGAAATTTAGAACAATGCCTTTTTATGATGTTCAACAAAAACAGTTCCAACATCTGTCCTTAATTCACTATGTGGTATGATCACAAATGTTTTCAGACATAATGGCTAAGTTAATTTAATATGGTTTACAGTTTACACCTTTACTTGTATTTTGTTGGAGGCAAGTATTCATTAGACTTGTTTTTCCTCATCTCGGATCATAAACAGATATCATGATGACGCACAACAGGCTAATTCATTGAGCTGAGCATATTTTTAGCCCTGACTCATACAAAGATGAAAAGTAACCTGCTGGCATACAAAACAATGGCATGCCACTGAATTCAAACACTATACCAATATGGGTACTGATGGGTATATTTTAAAGTTTAAAATTTTAGACATGTCTTAAAGCATGATTTAAAGATGGTTTTCACAATCACAATGAATCCGACAACCTTAATTCTAATCAGCTTATTTTTAATTACTAACTAATAAAATGTGATTGGATTGATATTTTCAAATACTTGGAGATTTCACAATCTGCATTTCCTCACTCTCCCTGTGTGCGGTGACAGGATTCAGTACTGTGAGCTGACATGTGGAAAAGCACACAACTGGGAATTCCACATCAGGTGAGTATATAACCAAAAATTAATCAGCAATTCTATTTGAAAAGACAACTGTGGGGGAAAAAAAAGCTGTAATGGGTTTAAAGACACCATGTACATCTCTCCATTTCATTCAGGCTTTTTTTCTTGTAACATTAATTCAGCTCCAGAGTAAATACGAGTGGTTATGCTCCTTCAAAAATAATAGTGTAATATGTCTACTGTGATAGGATTTCTTTTATTACACAAGGTGTACCCAGTGTAAGAGTAACCCTGACCTTGAAAAAAAAAACACAAAAAGGCAAGACACATCCAGAGAATTTCTAGGACAAGACGATCAGATTACTGAGTTTTTAATTACTAATTGACATTTGGAAAAACTGCAGATTCACACGACGCGGAGCTGTGCTAGTTTGTGCAACCAAATCGGAAAGTTTATGAATCGAGATAAGCAATTAAATATAGAAGGCTATTCAAACAAAAACATCCCCAGATCCATGGAAACTCACAAGCACTACTTCCTGCACGAGACAGGAACAGGGCGCGATTTTTCCAGAAGCACCCTGAATAAACGAATGAAAAAATAAACGGGCAAGCTAATTGATCATAGCAATCATTGAAATGCACAGCTCTGGTACACAGATGTTTGTACTTCTTTGGAGAAACAGGTGTTAATTCATTGTTGAGAGGCTAAACTTTAAGACCAACAGAAGTGCAAAAAAAAAATCAAGAACCTTCATCAAAGGCATAAATGTGCAAACCATAATCAGACCCCTTCAACACACTTTTGAACTTAGGAATGCAATTTCAATTAGGCACAAATCAGCAAGTCTGTAACAGAAGGGCTGGAAGTATTCTGCTGCCTTGCCACTTCCTGAACACATTAAAAAGCAGCACGTGTATCCTTCCCACCAGATTTCTCAAGGCTGCGTCCTTGTCAGCGTTTTGTACTCAGGACCAGCCGGCGCTCGCTTACATCACAGGGTCGGGCCACACAGTCACAAGCAATGCCGGCAGACTGCGCTCTCACCCCTGCAGCTGAGCCGAGTCTACTCACTAAATGAATCGAAAATTCATTGGTGGGCTTCTAAGCCCCTTGGCACAGCTGTATGCCCAGCAGAACTAAAGGAAGACTTGTGGCGCCATTGACGGCCCATCTCATATTCCTCATCAGCCTTTTGAACTTTTGCCTTCAGGCAGACATTTTTGCTTTCCGCAGTGCAAGACAAAGAAAAGGAAATTTAGGTTTGTTCCAGAGGCCATCAGGTTGGCAAATAAAAAGAAGTCTTATCAATATGATATTCATTGGACAGAGCCACCCCCCTAAATGTGCATGTACCTAATACCTTACTTACCTTACTTAATACCTTCTTAAATACTACACACTGTTAAAATGTTGTTCTTTATTGTTACATGTTGTATGTTGCATCCCTTATTGGGATGAATAAAATACTGTATCTTGAATTGAATTGTACTGTGAAACATCGCTACACTACACAACAGTATGATAAAAATGCACAAAATGTCCTCACAGTGGAGGATTACTGCACCGTGAGCTTTTTTAAGTCTAAAAACTAGAAGACAGCCGGAGACTCCATCAAGAGTGGGACAGAGTACAAGCACAGAATATTCCCCCTGCAGCTAATACAGGTATGTAAATTAGACACCACTCCTAACACTGGGCTAGAGAGACACACACCCCTGGGAGTCTTCAGTCAGGAAGGTGCAGGCCAGACCCAGCAGGGCCCCATATCTGCTGGGTAAGAGAGATACAACAAATGGCCTCTCGGGTGTCACCCTCTGTGCACGCCAGATCTAAAGAACAGAGTCAGGGAGGTGTGAGAGCCTGGCTAGAATATACAAGCTCCCTCTGAAATACTAAACCGACTCCGAGGGAACCTTTCACAGGGTGGCATCAGCCAAATGACCCACTTGAGCGTTATATCAGCCTGAGTCCTAACTGTTCTAAAGCTACTGTTTCTCACTTCATCTGATCACAGAAAACAAATCTAAACTCTCAGTGAATGCAAATAGTAATAATAATTCTTCATGTTTTGTATAACAAGATCTCAGCTGACCTTACACACAGGACAGGAGCCTCTTCCCCAGCCCTGAAGTGCAGTAGCCCCAATATGTAGCAGAAGAGGTACAGTATGAAGAATTAGAGAACAGAGGGAGGTCAGGCTGTGGTAACCCAGGGTGGAAATGAACCTGCTAACCCTTACAATCGCCATGGGATCTGAAATGCCCAAGTAGTCAGGACCTTGGTTTAAGGTGGCACCTCCTACAGTGCCCCCGAGTGTCCCCGGTCACCATACTAGGTCATTACAACTGAAAATCCACAAATACCACTTACAGAAGCAACCTGATCTTCCACAGAGGTCTCCCATCCCAGTACCGAACAGGCTTACCTCAGACTAGAAGGCAGTCATGCTAACAATGCTAAAAAGGTGAAAACTATTACGTATAGAGGACAGAATTGGACTTAAAAGAAAGAACACTGATGAGGACAGTTACATCGTTTACATTATAATTACAATATGCAAAGAATTATTCTAAAAAATCTCAGTTTTAAAAAGTGTTTGAATCTCATCTTACACAGACTACAACGGCTTGGGTTACCAAATGAATTCTTCCCTGGTGTCAGGATTATGTAAGACACTTTAACTCGCCCACAAATGCAATGACAAATACAAAAATCGTTACAATTATAGAAATATCTGTACTGAAAAAAAAAGTAAATGCCTTCCCAAGCGGTTCCCAAGTGTGAACAAAAAAAAACCACAGCCTGAGCTCCAGGGTTGCATAACTCCTGGGTTTATGTCATAAATATGCGCTTCATAAATCAAGCTCAATACCCATCTGTAACACCCATACTGTGTATTTCCCAAGCTTCCAACTATATATACAGAGCATCAGGACTTGCATACGTACTACAAACTTCCCACAATTTAATTATTTATAGTGTGCCATTATGTTTCAATTACTCAGCTAGAAACTAGATACTGAATCATGGGGTTTTGTTAGTCATTACTCTATCTACTCTCTCACTTATGTTACACGCGAAGTGTTATTCTACAGAAGCCCTGTGCGTGAACCACAAAAGCAATATTCTTACCTGTCAAAGGGTCCTTCCCAATCATCAGCACATTGGGCAAAGTCATGACTATCAACTGCTGAAGGGTCTCCTGGAACAAAACACAGGGGCACACTGTAAGCAAACGCCAGTTTGGGAACCCCCGTGTGCCCTTCGCTTTCAAACAAGAACACGCTGCTCTTGCATTGTGACCGAAATGGCCCGAGAGAAAGTGGATGAAAACACCGCAGAGAGGTAAACAACTTACACAACACATGAATAAAGAAGGGTGCAGTGGTAACTTTTGCCGTCTCGCAGTGCCGGGGCCCCGTGTTCAATTTCCGGGGTGCTTTCTGTGTGGAGTTTTTATGTTCTCCCCTGTTCGCGTGGCTTTCCTCTGGGTTCTCCAATTTTCTCCCACAGTCCAAACACATACTGGTAGGTCAACTAGCTTCTGGGAAGACTGGCCTTACAGTGCGAGTGTGTGCATCTGTGTTTGTGTGTGCCCTGTGATGGAGTGGTATCCTGCCCAGGATGTATCCTGCTTTGCACCCACTGAGAGCAATATTTCTATTGGATTGACAGAGATGTATTCACAAGCCAGCTTGTTTACAATGTAATAGGGCCACAACACATAACTGGATGCCACACAGACCTGGAAATTGTGTCAATTTTGTGATGTTAATTGTAGGTTTTACACGTTACTGTGTACCTTTTACTTTCACTGCGGTTTGAAATGCACTCAATGCCAATGCCTTCTAACCCTAAAATATGAAAAATAGTGTTGCAGGTCCCTTTAACCTTATTTGCAGCCAGTATATGCGGAGTTCAAGTGTAATGTCATTTTCAGCATCATCAGCACATTGGACAAGAGCCAGCAACCCAGAACATTTTCAAAGCGCTGCAAAAAGGAAGTCTGATTTCTATCTCTGGAAAAAAAAACCACCACCAAGATCGATCAATCTTGTGGAGTATTTCTGTGCACGAGTCAAGACGGGCTGTTTGCAGACACACTCTCTATAGAAGGGCTAAAGTCTAAGCTCCGCCACCAGAGCAAACAGGAAATCATTGTGCAGGTCTGGCCTGCCGAAAGTGTCATCCTGTGCCCACAAGGCAAAGTTCACAGCTGTGCACATCTGGACACGCCCCCTCCACCCCCACTTACTGCCACAGAGGAAGGGAAGGGTTTTGTTTGCACAGCATGCTGGGTCTGCACACTGCTCCCCTCTGTGCTCTGCTACAGTGCCAAGGTCAGGTATGCAGTGCAGAACAACAACAGCTCCTGCAAGACTGAACATGCCCCAGCAACCCATCCCTTTCACTCAAACAATTCAGCACACTTTCTATAATTAGCGCCGTGTCACTGGATACGGTTCTGAGCTGTGCAATTCATTTTTCGGTTTTTGGAAAGGTGTGGGAGTGTTTCGATTTTTTTTTAAAAAAGCAAAACAAATTCTGGAGGCTTTAGACCCAGGTTTTGTTCTTTACAAATTAGTCCCTTTTAAAATGTGTTCGTGATATTCAGGTGCTAAGAAATGGAAAAAGTCTGGTTAAGCATGGAAAACACCAAAAACCATTTAGAAGATTACAGGTTCCATTTCAAAGAAATTTAATAAAACCTCGTAGTAATGTAGTTCTAAACAATCTTAAACATAACTAATAATAATGTGTCATCAGAGCTCTCAATCTGGTTTTAAAATATCTTGGGCACCTGCTGATATGAACAAAAAAAAAATTGCTTACATCACTTTGCTACACTCCGGGTTTTAAAGTATTAAAGGGACAAACATTTACATGATGGGGAGCAGGGGTCATTTTGTGATGTGCCTGCATGTCATCCACAACACAATGTCTTCCTCCAACACCTGGAGAAACAGGCAGCTGACATACAACTCTGTTTCTGACTTCTGAATGCAGGTGAATCCTGGAAAATTAGCCAAGCACGGTTATCCCCCCACCGAAGTAAGAGCTTCTGTTTCTTATGCTCCTTGAGGTTTTCACAACTGCAAACGAAGCTGACCCGTCAATTGCATCTTTAGCTGTGCAGCCCGATAATATTTTGGTGATCTCTCCATGCAAAGCAGGAGAGAAGAATTCCCTTTTCTCCACAAAGGCGGAGGGGCTGTGTGAGGAATGTGGTTGTCAGGCAGGACCCCATGAAGACCTTTTGTTGCCTTTGTCCCCGCTGTCTGAGTGTTCCACTCTGTAAACCCACAAACCATGGATTACTCAAGAGGAAAGAAAACAACTGTCCATCACTCGGATACCTACCCTGGGGCACATTCCGCTGTATTGTTCTTCACGATTCCACAGCCTTGTGTAAGATTTACAGGCTGATGTTGCAAGCAAAGGACCCAAAAGGTTGAAGATAATGGTGTTAATATCTTTCGTCTATCCCCCCCAGCCCTCTTACAGACAGATTTGACATTATCTACAAAAAGGTCTGGTCTCTTTCTTAGAACATATCAACATTTTAACACTTAAAAGAAACCAAAATAAAGGAGACAGTGATCCTTTCAAATTAAGCTCATCTAACAGAACAGATTCTGCGCCAACACAAGAAATAGTTTTTAACCAAGTTGTTAATACATAAACCATGCCATGGAGCCCAACACACTGAAATCTAGATATGGGCAAAACGTATTACTCCCATTCTTGTTATAGACCTCTACCCTGCAATACAGAGCTCTGATACAAAGCTGCACTAGAAAAGGGCTTGTCAGGCATATCCACTTATTAAGGGTGCATTTTGATGGTGGCCAACATTGCTAAATGTTAGAATCTGCTGTCTGAGATGACAGTAATGACTGAAATAGAATAGCAGGCTCTGGTTAAAATGAGTGCCTAGGCACATTGGTATCTGCTTTCTTCAACCAGTATTTGAATGACAGCATCACCATAATAAAGCCAAATTATACACAAAACAATTAGAATCAGACAATAAAAGGGGTTTAAGGTGTCAATCTGATTTTATTGCCAGATAATTAATTGTAACAGAAGACAATCCACACAAATATCAGTCAAACCACGTTCAGCTATCGAATTTCTTGAGCAAAGGTGGTTTATAATACAGGTGTTGCATTGACATGTCTTAGACTCCTAGAAGAGAACTTCATCTTCAGGAAAGGAATGAAAAAATTGCAAAAAATAAAGAACTGCTTAAAGAATTGCTTTAAGTAACATACTGTATAGCATGTCCATTTCATCAAAGCAAATGTTCATTACTGTCCTTAAACAAAACCCCGTCTGACATCCAACCGTGTCACTCTGCATGTCGTCAAAGCACAGAAGAAAAGATGCAGCTCCATTATTAATGACTCCACATTCACAATTATTACAGGCTAACAGGTTGGCAAGCTCACTTATTAAAATGTTTCTAAGCACTACTGCCCAAAACATTCTGCCACCATTTGTGTTCCTCAAACCATGAATATGCCAGGGAGTTGAAACAATTAACTTCACTGCCTGGGGAATTCTGTGGACACAGGGTCACTCATCACATGAGGAATCAGTTAAATTACTTAGGAAAGCTGTTTTAACAGGTAAATTAGAGACGTATTGGTTATATAACATTAGTTAAGTACAACACATTCTGTGGCAGACAAACAGTTGAACACAAAGTGTTTTCCAACAGAACCAGCAAGTTTGGACAGCAGCTCAGAGGCAGGCAGGCAAAAATCTCAATAACGCAACAGGACAGATTCCTGCAAAATAGGATACATAAGGAAAGACTTTGTTTCACCTGCATAAACTTTATCAAAAAGCCTGAGCAGTTTTATAAAAGGATTTTGTTTTTGTACCCTAACACTTCTACCCTGAATTCCAACCAAAGAGCCATCACACTCTGCTTCACCAAGGTATTTCTAAATTAAACACATGTACACTTGGGATTTAAAAAAAAAATAATGCAGCCTTACACTATTTCTGGGGTTGAAGGAGACATTTCCCCTCCCTTAAGCAAAAACATTCAACCCGATGCAAGTAAAAAGAAGAGAAACAATATGCACATCAATTCCATCTACCACAAAAGAACTACACAAACATTTAAATGACTACACCTCCTCCTCTGCATAATGAACTAAAGAAAACATGGGTGTACAAAACTGTGGTTGAAAAATACATTTTAATAACTCTATAATCTTTTATTTTTCACAATCCCAGTGCTAGGACAAAGGAAATCACAATATTTACTATAATTATAAATTATATTTTTGGACGTCATTTTACACTAACAGAGAACACACTTGCAAAGAGCTTCTTTAAACCCACTCTAAAACTAAACTATTCAGTGTATTTCTAATGTTTAAATCGAGTCCTGAAAAACATATAAATTGAAATCATGTGCCTTTTAACCCCCCAAGAAAAGGCAAAAACAGGTTCAAGACTCATTATGCTGCAACATCAACTTTTAATTACAATTCTCGCAAACGTCGGAAATTTCAGTACAGTTCCAAAGTATTCATTACAGCAGTTTATGTGCAGTATATTTGATATTATGTAAAGATTGGAATTTGCTTTTGAACCAAGTCTAAGAAAAGAACTGGCAATGAAGGTTTTTCAAACCACAAACTTAATGGCTGTGTGTTTAATGTGGTTTCCCTTCATTAAAAGGTACTCCTTTGGCATCTTTCAAAACACAATAAATGCTTGATCATCAGACTGAACTTTGAATTAAGCCAACACCTCAACTACAACTGAGAACAAAGGGTATTAGTACAAAGCTGTAGCTATGGGCTTATTAAAATTAAACTTTGGTGTACATATTTTATTTATGATTCATTGTCTTCTCATTGGTGTAACCTGCTGTCACTTGCCCCAGAGACCAGCTGTGTTGGTGATTTGATAGTCTTGTTGCATTTCTCAAGATGAAATGAGCACTGACAAGCAAGCAAAGAACATGCATTTACCTGTAACTTACCACTGCACAGGTAAAATAAAAACAAACAAGGAGCTGGACAGGAATTCAAGATTGTGGCATAGAAGTCAGGCAATATATAAAACAAAAGCTATACAGCAATAAGCCAAACAGACGAGAAACAGTGCCTTCACCAATGTGTCTTGAAGCAAAAACACTCGTATTTCAAAATCAGTTCCAACTGCACACAGAAACATTAATCACAAGAGTAATTAGCCCTAGCCGTTCTGTAGTGTCTGTCATTTCATGATGTCATCAGGGCAAATTTCACTCTGCCACTGTTCCATTATTGACAAATCTGGATCCATTTTTATTGGGGACCTGAAGTGTTGACAAAAGTACTAAAGAGGAGGAACACAGAGCATTAGGACTAGAGGAAAGAGCTTTTGTCCTAAAGGAGCAAAAGGCTTCCCCAGCGATTCATCTGGTAAAAGCCTTTCGGAACAAAGGGCTTAAAAGAGCACCAGCTCAGGCACAGACTGAATTTTGCTAACACTAGCCAAGAGCCGTCAGAGGCTGAGGACTAGGTGAACAGAGGGGACTGTGGTAACCCTGAGTATATTCAGTGTGTGCTGAATCTTTTTTTTTTTCCTCAGCAGACAATTAAGCTCCACAGGATGCACGAAGGACCACAGCTGGGAAAACATCCTCCACGTGACTTTTCCCAGCTTGGCTGGGGAGCAAAGAGCAGAGTATGGTTAGATATTAAAAACTGATGCATCAGGCAGACTGTCAGTTCAAGCACATGCAATGCTGCTGACTGCCCTTTGAGCAAGAATTCCCAAGGAATTATGCACAATTGGCTAAGCTCCAGCAGGGAAGGGCACAAGAGCATTTCTCCAATGTGTTGAGTGCCATCTGTAAGAGGAGGGCCACTCCTCAAGCTGGCACTCACTCTCAAGCCCTTAGGGGGTCAAATAACACAGGGCTCTCTAAATTGGCATGACCACATGTCTCTTTCTTCTGTGGGTACAGAAGCCTTAACAGCAACTTGCAATTCCAAAAATAAAAAGGATTGTGGATTCTAAAAGTGAAGATCCACAGAGCTTTGCCTTGCTGAAACCTGTAACCTTCAGTTGGAGGTCACAGACATGGGAGAACACCAAGCACAAAGCAGAAGCAACACAAACAACAAAACACATGGTTGCTTGGTCTACTGAATGAGGCTCAGGCACTTGTTCAATATTTGTAGCACAGGCGCACAGGGGTTTGTGGGAAAACGCCACCGTGCTTGCTGATTTTGGGCAGGAAGTTGTGCATTACTCATTCTCGGTTACGAAGCATATCAAATTACCTTTATATCTCCAAAAGTCTCTTGCAAATACAGAGCCAACACCTGCACTGTTCAGAAGAGACACGAGAGAGCCTTGGGAATCCCTGAAAAGGGCTTTAGGGTGACTTGACTTTATTGTGGGCTCTGGCGTAAGAAGAGCTTGTCGTCAAGGTGAGCACCAAAACAACTGAAAAAACTATATCTCCCTCTGGCTAAACTACAGGGAGGGCAAGATGGTGGCAGCTCAGTAGAGAAAGTTACTGTGGTGACAGAGCATTAATCACTTCTAACACTGCAGTGCTGTGAGTGTTCCTTCTGACACTGCGGCCATGGACTTCACTCGCTTCAAGCGCATTATTAATCGAAGGAAATACGATTATTGAGGGTATTGGGTTGTTTTGTCTGTACTTAAAAACAGATAGGGCTATAGGGTTAGGCTGCGCAACCACAAAACAGCCCACACAGCAGAAATTATTCAAGTCAAGATTATGCAGCATACGTTTCCAAATTCTTCAGTGAGAATTTTCAGGTGTTTTCTCTCATGCAACTGTTCCCTGAAAAGAAGTGAGATGTGCCTACTGGGAAAAGACCACCAATGGGATTCTGAATCGAGCTCTGAGAATAAGCTGCACCACTTACTCCTCTGTACACCTTTGTCTGCTTTCTGATCGCTACCTGCGTTTATTAGTCTGGCAGGCTAAAGTACAGACAGTCACCACCTGTTGCAGAAGTGGACCAATCAATAGCATCCGCCAAATCGCTGATGGGCACATTTTTCTGAGCTGTTCTTTAAAAAGAATCAATCGTTTCCAAATGCCTGCCACATCGCTCTAGTGCTGTGTCAAATCGATACCAACACAGGCCATTTTTTTTAACTCTGCTATTGGCAGGGTTATCCATTGACTGGTGCATAGCGCAAACAAGCAATACACTAATATGCCCATGATTCATTTCCTACTGCTCTGGTGACCTGTTTAAATATCTTACAGCTGCTTGCTTAAGGGGTTTAGTCAGTTTTATTGATAGATCCTGGAGAATCAGCACTCTGAAATGAGAGAGTACAGACTTTTCAAGAAGACGAATTATAACTTGCACAATCGAACCCGCCTTCCTTCAGTCACCACAAACCACAATATGACCCTTAAAGCTAAAAAAGGGTCACTACCCATATTTTTAAAATTCTTTTTGCTTTACATAAACAACAAATAGATCCCTATATTAAATGAACAGCATTTGCATTGCTCTTCTATTTCCACAGCTAGGTTTCAGCATTAAATGAAATTCAGTGGCTCAGCTCTCAAGCTCAAGCTCTATGACCCAGATCTTGCTAGCTTTTTCCTTCAGTCATGTCACCAACTGTGACCAGGATTTGCCAAGTAGAGGCACACCACTGACAGGGCACTGCTGGACTAGGTCCAAAATTATTCAGACAGGGCTCCATCAACTTCCTGGCAAACAAATACTCTTGTGACTTGACTAGGCATCCACAGCCACCATTGAGAAAAGCACCAATTGTCCAGCTGGAACTTGATCTAATGTCAAGAGAGGTGGTACATGCAGCTTGTCAAATGACACCTGGCTCTAGCCTTGGGCATGCCAAAGGAGTACATCTCTGGCTCTCAATTATCCAACTCTAAATTCAAACAAAAAAACAAAAAGACCTGCACATCTCTTTTATTGTGTAAAACTGTGCTTACGGCAAAACATCAGTCTCTGATTTTAAATTAGCAGGCTGTTCTGCATAACTGCTTACGAGGTACTTCAATGAATGAACATCAGCCAGCCAGAAGTGGATGAATCAGTAACTAGGAGACTGCAGTGTTGTGGGAGTAATGGCTGTTTTTCACATGCAGTCTCGTACACTCAACCTGCACATCTGCTCTGTCAGTTGTACACTTTACATAACAGAATTAATCAAATGAGCTTGCAAATAAAATCCATCTTATGGTGTCAAGCTCTTTACAGAGTGCACAGTTGGAGTCAAAGGAGACATGGTCCAAAGGTGGAGATATATCACATTGAACTTCAATAATCATTCACCACAAACACTGAAACACCTTTTCATTATATTATTTCTTTAGTAGAGAGGTCTTTGAGGACGTATGCTTTTCAAAATCCTGGTACATTACTGGTAGATTACTGGAGGGGAGGCATTCAGTGGTATTTAACCATTTGCCCACATTCGAGATTTCACAAGATTCACATTCATTCAAGATTTCACAATTTCAGAGATCTCTGAATTTCATATAAACATTTATGCATTGCATGTTTCTTTTGGCATACCGTATAAAAATGTCAGACAGAATAATACCTAGTAAGTCAGCTCAATGTGATTAACTTTGGGAATGAAAATGGACAATGGCAATGAGCCAGGACTGGGGGTGTCCACTGAGCTCAAAGTGAGATATGTGTCGGTGAGATATTGTCTATATCTTCGATCAAAGCAGACATGTTGCATCAGCGGCTCACTGCTAATGCCATTCTGGATTGAAATGTAGCTCCATGCATGCTTATGGGCCAAAGCAAACACAGACATCAGTGTTTAGTTATTTAAAACGCAACCACATTCAAATAAAGAGGAGCTAGAAAACCGGGCAAACGGCAGTTGTCCGTCTCGGCGTGACGCAGCAAGTCTCTTTCTGACACACTGTTGCCAGGGTGCACGCAACATACTTAATAAACGTTAATGACGTTTTTTAGCCTAGCACAGCATAGGAAGTTCTCCTAAACCATACGAGATCAAGATGTGCTCAAAACAACAGAAATAAGAACAGCATTTGCTTTGGAATTTTAAGATCGTCATCTTCCCCCGCTGAACTAGAATCACTAAGGTTCTCCTGACTAAACTGCTCAATGAGCTCACATAAACTGGCCTTTATAAAGTCAGGTGAAGCAGTTACTCACTTCTATACCTGAGCCGCCCCCACTGAAACTCCTGGTCCAGAATGGTTACCAGGTGTCACGCAGGTGGGGGCTCTTCAGTGGTGGTTAAAGAGAGTCACCTGCCATATGTAAAGGGCTTTCACATCCAGGAGATGAAAAGTATATAAATAGGCAAGGACGTACAACCTTCACATCTTTTAACAGCCTAGATTAAAAGATGTGGTACTGTGGTTTTGCCATTTAACTATAAAAAGCAAAAACTAAGGCTACAGAAATTATATTGCCCACATATAGTCAACAGTGGTCTATGAATGCATCCAAAAGATCATTAAGATAATCCTAAAGGCATTTAAAAATGAAATTTGATGTGAATGTTATAGCTGTACAGGATAGGTTTGAGCATAAATCTGTTTCACACTAGGAAATTAAATTTCAGCCATTTGGCCTCTTAATATTCAGTTAACTCTAAAACCTGTAGTTCAGCTTGCAGTTTTTTTCTATTTTAAAAGTCTGTTCAGTGAAATCTGAATACACTTTTCTTAACAAACTGATAAATTAAAAAGCAAATTAAATGTTCTAATCAGGACAAGAAAGGCCAAATCAGCAGATCAGCAGTGCGGAGAGTGTTTATCGATTTGCCTGAAATCTCTTTTTTCTGCCAAGTGATTTATTCGCTTTGAT
Source organism: Atractosteus spatula (assembly GCF_055471065.1). Taxonomy (NCBI): domain Eukaryota; kingdom Metazoa; phylum Chordata; class Actinopteri; order Semionotiformes; family Lepisosteidae; genus Atractosteus; species Atractosteus spatula. Next base: position 20,251,606 of record NC_142714.1, read on the forward strand.
TAAAGGGATTAATTTGCTCATTTTAACTGTTGGTGCTTATGCTGCTGCCTCAGTTGCAGAATTGTGTATTTCCTCTCCCTAATAAAAATACCAAATGGCATTTAGTACACTGCTGGTACTGTTTGCCAGCAACACACTCCTACCAGACACAAAATAGTTAAATTAATTTTAAATCGGATTTAAAACCAACTGAATCTGCCACCTTCTTAGATATTTTAAACAGGTATGAGTACGAAAGAAGAACCATTTTAAAAAACCTGCAGGTTCAAAGGTTGCTCAAAAAGTAAAGGTGGTTACTTAGAGGACACCTTCCGTATAGCCAGGAATCACCAACTCAGCGTCTCGAGCCAAAAGAGTCTGAATTCCCAAAGAGGTGGTGCACACCCAGCTGAGTTCCACAAGAACTAGTCAGCCCACAGCTGTCCTGGCTCTCATGTCTCAAGACGTCTCTGGTTTGGTAGGCATCCCTGGACTGCAGCGGTGTGGGCAAGGCTCCTCCCAGCTGCCTTTAGCTCTCCTGTCAGGTGCTGTGGTGCTTGCAGTGCATCATGGGAAGAATGGCTCTGCAGGCAGATGTGCTGGAGGAGCAGGCCGACATTGCTCATTCTCTCCTGAGCAGGTATGGGGGAGCTGGAGAGCAATATTTTAAAATGATTGGAGATGCCAGTTCGCATGAATATCTAATGAAAAAAGGCAACCACTTGTTGTTCTATGAATAAGCTAAATAAGTGGTCATCAGCAGTATCTGCAGAGCTTTTAAGCAGATTTTACACATTATGACCTGTTTACACAGGGCATAATGACCGATTTGTTTTTTATTGTATTAGCATAAGCGCTGAGTTCCTTGCTAGCATGTAACACATTGCTCAAGATCCTAATGGCTAATGTCTTGTAGTCCCCACAACAGCACGATCTAACAGCAGTATCTTTCCAACATTCCCCCTAATCTCTCTCTTCCAGATAGGCTGCTGTGTTAGGAAACTGACCAATGGGATGGAGAACAGCCTACTGAAGTCATGCACTTCCAGCTGCTCTTCCTAACAGGCACAGAAATGTAGGACTAGGGGTGAAGCTAATTAATAGTCCAATAATGACTTCATGGTGAATTTGAGATGAATTCAAGAAATGCAATGAACATTGCAAAAGAGAGTTCCATTCAAAATCACATTAAAGAACTTTTACTAAAAATAATGCAGCAAAATGTAGTCTACCCATTTCACGTTCCCTTGCCTTATTTGGCTACCACAGTAGAATTGTACACACTCCTGGTCGCGAGGGAGAGGTGCGATTGACCAGTCAGTGCAGTAATATGGTGCATGAATCTCTCGAGTGCTTCCTTCTCCCGAGCAAATGCCAAGTTGTTTTTCCAGGCTGTGAATGTACAACTAAGAGAAACACTACCAAAAGAAGAGAAAGGGAATTGTCTCTCCTTGCTTCTCTAGAATGGAGAAGGACAGTGCTGGTGTGTCACATGCATCAGTGCACACACACAGGAAACCTGATCAAGGCTGGGCCCAGATGTGGCACACATTTAATTCTTCATCAAGCACATTAGCAGTACCAGGCTGAACATTTATTTATGTTTGTTTACAGATGATCTTATTTTATCTTTCAAGGCGTGGAACTACTGGCTGAGGTCCAAGCAGGCAGGCTTGCTGCATATGCTACTCGCAAAAAGCATCTGTCAGTTTAATCGGGAAACCTGGAGGCCCACAGCCCATCTGGTTCGAAACACACGCTTCGTAGCAGTCTGCCCACATGGTCATCTGGAGTAAGGACAGATGAATTCACAACGGGGATACAAACTGTTCTCCATTCTCAAAAACCATCACTAACCAAGGACAGAAAAGCCATTATTAAACAGAGTGGACCAGATTTTAACGGGAACCCTCAGCCAAAATACGTAGCCAACTGCACTGTCGAAACAAGATATGTCAAGACAATATCTTAAGCATTCTAGGTCCTGGAAAAGCATGGAAACCTCCATCCATCCACAACGGTTTCCTGCACAGTTGAAAGAGAGGCAGGAGCCTGGGGTGCCACATTTGTGTGGTATGCATGAACCAGGTCTGGAGGAGTGACAGGTGGCCAAAAGAAAGGAATTCCTGCAAAGCAGCTGTTCCAAAAGGGCAGCTCTCCTGCAGGCACTTTTATTGACCAGTCTTTAGCCAACAACCAGGAACACAAACCTCTACCCACCCCCGCCCTTTGCACATTTCCCTTTTCCACCTCTGCCCTGAACAAAGAGTGAATACAAAATGCCAATAGACTCCCAACATGGCAGACTGTTTCAAAGGACCTTTCTGCCCCAAACTCTAAGCTCTGGGTTACAAGCTTTCTTCTTGTCATGACCCCCTTAACTGAAATTCTTCTGATCCCCCTAAAGAGAACAACAAGCCCGATAAGAAACAAGGAGTGTACAGATCCACAAGTACAAAGAACAGCTGTGCTTGTACAACCCCCTACCCCAAAGATGCCTTTACATGACAAAGGCACAGAGAGTGCTGCTAGCATCGCACCAGTCAGCAAGGACAAATCAACACCCTTTAAGCTCCAGAGTAGGTTTACATGCCAGAGAACTATTCATTACATCATCACTGAACTATGTCTTCCTTACATATCATATTCGATAAGTGCCTCAAGTTTCTGGGATGCTTGGATGTCTTCCACCACATGTATGTTTCCTATACCGTTACTGTTATTAGGCAGCGGAGCACTTTTAGCAACAGACTGCTCCAGCTACGGTGTTCAAGGGAACGTTTCCGCAGGTCCTTCCGCCTGGCGGCTGTCGGGGTGTATAACGCTGCCCTATGCTAGGACTGTTAGCCCTTCATTTGCTCATCTGCTATGGACAGCATGTGGCACCATTGTACTTTTTTTGAACACTCAATCTGTATATACCTATGCACATTTTGCACATATTTTATTGTTTTTACAGTGACTATGAGTATATTTTGCACACACCTATGTATTTATTTTATATTACTGTACGTATTTTAATTTTTCGTCTATTCTGATGTCCATTTTTGCTTGTCTTGGGCTGGACTGCTGTAACACATCTATTTCCCTTCAGGATCAATGAAGTCCTATCCATCTACAAACAGTATAAAATGAGTTGAAACAGAAAAATCTGAACAGACCTACAAAGACAGGAAGAGCAGCAGGCAAAAAGTTACTACAATCATCTGGGTAAAATGCAATAAACAATAAATGGCTCAGTAAATTAGGACTTCAGTATTGCTTTGCTGAAGTCTTTAGAGGATGAAATCGTTTCTTGCTGCTTGATCCCAGACAATCCTGTGGAGGCTGGTTTTTAATAACAGAGTAAAATGTTCTTATTTGAAGAGCAACACAACCTCCCACTTTCCCCTGTGTTGGCAGGCAGCCCACTGCGTTCTCGCCTGTCCGGTTCTCACGCAACAAAAGCCCCAGAGTGCCTGACCTGGCCCGGTCTCTGCCTGAGACACACCTCCAGGTCTCCAAGCCCCCAGGGTGAATGGTTCACCCGAAACACAACACTGCTGGGAACAACACCCTTTGGCCCTTGACAGAAAAAGGAAGCAAATCGCATTCAGAACCAATCCTCTTCGAAACCATGCAGCGTAAGGCTCTTTGACAATCGTGACCCGTAACGTGACTCGGGGATGACACCTAGGAGGGTGGATTTCTGATTCTCTGTCTGGTACCAAAGAAGGCAACCAGAGTCTATTGCAGTTGTAACTATTTATAGTCAGTTTAGTATACTCAACTAGGCCACTTCACTACATTTTGTTTGAAAATCGAGAGCCACTGTGCAAAACTTTATTGACAGTTAAGCACATGCTGAAAAGGTTCTCCAATGTCAGAAACGCCACCGCAAAACCTTTATTTCTACATTTCAGCATCCACTCTGCCATGCTCAGAATTCACTCCTATCTGGGGCAGGAGCACTTCCCTTCAGACACCAAAGCACATACCATTATATCCAATTTCATAGTGCCATCATCCATTAAACTGTAGCTTGCAAAATGAAAATACAAAAGAAAGTTGCATGATTAGTTTTGATTTTGAAGCATTAGGGACTGCGCTTTTTCTGTGGTACAAACCGGTGCTGTAACCATTCTGGGCTTGAGTGAACTCAGGAGTCTCGACTAGGCTCAGAGAAGCTGTTAGCTGTCGGCATTAGCACAGGCCACTGATTACACTGCTCATATTCCCCCCTGCCATCTGGCACCTTTATTTAACCAAGTAAGTCACTCAAGAACATTTGCTCAATGCCAATTCAGACAGAGTCCCACCTGGAATTGTCCCTTCAGCTTTGCGATTACAAGGCCAAAGCCCTGACCACTACTCTACCCTGCTGCCCCAAATAAATTCAAGGACCGTATTTAAAAAAAAAAATGATTTGAAAATCCAAACCATGCCAATCATGCCAGATTGACAGGACTGCCATTTAAAAATGTATAGCACAAATAAAGCAACAGATTGAAAATTCTGTATGTAGATTGAGTTATTTTATAGTAGAGAACAATGTGTAAAACAGAAGCACTTGGGAACCCCAGAAGTAAAGGGTGGCACTCCCAGAGCTTTGGGGAAGATGTTCGGAAGAAGCTGGCACACAGTGATTGAGAAGACCACCCGGCTGAAATATCCACTTCATCACGCAAGGGGTCGTGAATATGACTGGGCAGTTATTGCCTCAGTCCCAGCAGGAGGTCTTGTCTCCAGACTGCTCCTACCTCAGTGCTGCCTGTGCCCAGAGTAGGGGGGAAACATTCCTTATCTCCCTCCCAGTGAGAGAGGCCAGCTTTGCCTTTCACAAATACACAGGTTTTGAATACATCTCTTTTATGACAATACTACCAGTAACTGCATTCACAGACTGTATTAAATATTCCTGATTTCTCTCTTTCATAAACAGAAGGCTGTGGTTACCTCATTACAGAGGATATTATTTCAAATGCATTTCACCTCTAAATTAAAGGCTGTTTCATTTGGAGGTGCTGCTTTTCTGTGGCAGTTTCACAGTCTGAAAATAGGTCCTAGGCTGTCGTTCCCAGCACGTTGTGCAGCAGTAGGACTACGTAACACTCGAAAATGTGATCCCTTACCAGTGTGGCTGGATTTCCACCACTGCAAAATGTTTTCTTTCGCCGACATAGGAGAGACAGACCAACTCAGGCTGCAAAGCCAGATACCAGTATTAAGCCTATAAAACGATAAATAATTCATGCTCTTACAATAAAGCTTGACTTTTAAAAAAGTTTGACTTATTTTCTTCCCACACAGGACAAGTGATATTTAATGTCTCCCTCCAGCTTTTTTGATGTTCACATCACTAAGAGTTATGATAGCTTCCTGTTCTTCCAAGCATGGCCAAAAACACCAGATCAAAAGAAGAAGTTTTGGAGTAACACTGTCCGTAAACAAACTCTGTACCATTTACCAGGTGTACTGAATAATGCGCCCTTCCTCCACTTACTCATGTGTCTTGTAATTACATTAATATATTTTAAACCACCACCGGTTAATAAGAACCTAGGAGGTTGGGGAGATTACCTTTCATCCTGATCAAAGAAGGCTATTACAAGTTCAAATAATTCATTAAGAAGCAGGAGGCAGCATCAGCTTACAACCTGACTGAAGTGACTTGTGGAACAATAACTGGAAAGATATGATGTCACTCCCTTGAGCTCTTGTTCTGAGAGTTCTGTGCAATGGGGGCTATAGAGCTGACCTTTTAAAGAAACGGGGTTACAGACCCCAGCCTGATGGCATCCCAAGGAGTCTCATCAGGAGATCATTACTCCTCAAGAAAGCACAGAGAAGGCACTCATTTTAAGGGGAGCAAGTGCATTTCAAACCACAATAAAAGTAAAATGGACACAGTAACTTGTAAAACCTCCAACTTACATTACAAAATAGATTAAATTTCTAGGTATGTGCAGTGCCATGTTCTGAGATGCAGAAGGAGGCAACAAAACTTCTGGTGACGTGCCCCTATAACATTGTAAACAAGCAGGCTTGTGAATACATCTCTTTTAATCTAATAGAAATATTGCTTTCGATTTTGAGACTGACAGATACTACTTTTTAACTCTGCATGCAGATCAATGTTGGATCATTACCGCGGTGAAATGTCTGCTGCACAACCTGTACTTATTCGCTGGTACATCACATTACATTAGACACTGCAGTGACTACTGAGCAGGAAAGGCCACTCAACGTCGCAATTCTCACAAACTCTCGCTCTCGGCCCATGGCGAGACCAGGGGTGTGCGACAACAAGAAGACTCACAGTGCTTTCACTAAATTCACAATTTTGTGTGATAATACATGTGCATAATAATACGTTTATAATACATTTGTAACATTTTTCTATACCGTCAATGAATTTATTTTGTTACCAAGATTTAATAACTGATATAAGTTGAGACTTCAGTTTCTCTTTAAATTTCTGACAAATCATGACCGTAATGGTGGTCTAAATATGTCCACAAAACACAGATGCAAAATTGTTTTGTGCAAGTTAAATTTGGTGAAAAATCCCAAAATTCCAGATATTCTTCAGTGCATGTCAGGGAAGGATTAATCGTGTGATGTGCAAGCACAGTGAGAACAAAAAACAATTAAGGTTATTAGCAAATAACGGACGCAGGTGCAAATATGTAAACCTCATGGAGTTGTTTCCAGTTGAAACATATTCAAGAAGCACGTCAATAAAAGTTATCACTGGGTACATAAACACTAGCAGCCTTTTCATATTACTTTCATTACATTATAGGACCTTGCGATACCATACTATGAAAGGTGTGATGTAAAATAAAAGTTGTTGTTGCAAAGAAAAACACTTCTTGTTCAGTCCGAACTCCACTCACAGCTTGGTAGTGGACTACTATGATGATTTCAGTTTCTCCCTGCGTAACCATGCACATGTGATTCCTCTGCTTGTATTCGTTCCCTCCATTCCTGCATCCTGCTGGTCACTTTCTGATGCAATTAGAGCACCACATGACTTACTTGTACATTAGAGGTCTGGCCAGTGTTAATATGCTCCTCAACTGTTAATACATTCTCAAGCCCATCACAACATGTTTATGGGTACAAGCACTGTAGGTTGTTTGTTCATTCCAGCCTAAGCATGCAGTCAGTCGGTCTTTGCAATATTTCCATTTCCCTCACATAGGTGATACAGTTGGAAATATACTAGTCCAAATTTATGGTCTCCAAGCAAGTTTTCATTTTAAAGCATTTTATACATTGAACAAGCCCAGCATGTACAATAAGACAAAGTCCTTTAGATCCCTTTCTTTCTCTGAAAAGTTCCCAAGCACAGTTTCGAGAAAGGTTATTAATAGCAGGACTAGCAATCCCACTTTGAGACACTAAGCAACAAGGAACACAATCCAGTCATAAAATGTACCTCAGCATTATGTTAATTCAATAATAATACCATCATGTGATTTAACCAAAATTGGTTTTTGAAGTTTGCAGCCTTTGACAACGGTGAAACTCGTACTGCATATTTTCTGGGCGGACTAATTAGAGGGAAGCCACATTCATGCCATTAAACATTTGATAGAAATGTACTTTCCTAGGGACACAACTGGCTTCTCTGGTTAAACAATACAGCACAAACAAAACCACGCCTTCCCCTTGGTCCCACAGCAACAGACCAAAAAGGAGACAGAACGGTAGAAAGCAGACAGCTCTTTGGAGATGAAAAGGGCAGAGGCTCCTTAGAGAGAGGAAAAACAGCGAAGGAGATGAGGATCCCCAGGGGCTGTTAAAAGCCAGGTTGTCAAGGCCCAGACAGGCAGGGGCTTCTGGGAAAGCAGCAGCTGTTCCTGCCCTGCCTTTCACAACGGGCACCAAAAGGCACCCTTCCACTGACAGGCAGCAAAACAAACAGGGAGCCAGACAAGTCAAGAAACCAGAGCGCGGCCAAACTCAGCAGATACCTCACATGTGAACCTGCAGTCCAATTGCACGCTGATGAAACCATGCTCTGAGCATGTTTCCCAGCTTTAAAATATTTTGTTTATGCATAACACAGCTTTTTTTTTTATTAGTGCTGGAACAAAACTTAGTAGTAGTTTTTATTCATCAAGTGCCCTTTACAGAAAAAAAAAGACAGCTGACAAAAATTCTTTTTATCTCTATTAATCAAAGTGCCTGATAGAATCCAATTCAGTGCTGCGGTGGTTAACCACACCTTGTTTCAACCACCTATTTAACGGACATTTACAAGTAGGGGAGGGGGCGGTGAAGCAACACAACACTGGTTCTTGTTGCCAAGACACAGGGCTTTGTTTTTGGGGAGCACTTTCTTTTTCCTGTATTTGTTCAGGGCAAGTAGGCCTTTACAGACGTGCTGTAAATCAATCAAAACTGGTCTGTCTCAAATGCAGTGAAGGAAACAATGTTTCAATTGGGTGCTGAGAAACAAGCCCTGTACACATTTCCTGGGAGTGGTATTACACGCGCAAATAACACTTAAAAGTTCAAATTGGAGGGTAAACAGCAGAAGCCGTTACTGGTAGATTCTGCTGCATGTTGCCTAAACAATTACATACATTTTGCTGTACTGTATGGCTCCACACAAATGTTAATGAGTCCTCCATTTTGTTTAACGCCAAACAAGCCCCATTCATTTTTCCTGAAGCATTAGTGTTGATTAGTGTTATCTACAATACTCCTGTTTTATTGGTTTCCACTACCACGACAAAAATACTGCTCTCTAAACAATCACGATCTCACGATATACAACTGCCTTCACTTCACGTTAGTTATCAGCCAGTGCCTTCTGGACAGAAGCAAGCATTAATGAGTCTCTGATTAACAACTGTTCATAAATCACACAGCGAAAGAGCCCCTTATCCAGATCTCAGGTGTAGAAAAGGTACAGATCCCAACACAGGCACTGTAGATCTAAAAGATTCAAGGCATCAATTTTGAACCCTTCAGGCACGTGAACGGGCAACACTCACTCCAGGTCCCACAGACACCACAACGTCTTCTTCATTCCAACCAAGTTCTTAATGACATCAATCAATTTTCAACCCCGCTATTAATCAATACTGCCGCCTCCAAGGGCTTTAAGAGTGTCCAAGCACCAGAAAGGTCATGCCCCTCCATGACGGGAGGATTCTTGGAGCATTAAAGTACTGACAACTAAACAAGGGAGAAAGGCTGAATGACCCTCCTCTCACTGGCAACATTTCCTGTGTCCTGCACTCACCACGTGCATCTCACAGGCCTAGCCACTCAGGTGGAATGCACTAGTCCCTTGTGGGAAAGAATAGCTCTGAGTTCGAGGGCTTGTGCTCAGCTACAAATATGCTGTTCATTTCATAAAGTGAAAATGCAACTTCTTGATCACCTGGAATTCACTTGTGTTCTAAAACTAAAAGGGTAGTGGTGCTGGGGTCTAGCCCACTGGTTTGGAAGGAATTTGTGATATAATCACTAGTGGAATACAACATGAAACCACCAGCAGTTCACAGGCAGTGGGCTGTGATGTCATCTCGAGTGATGGGGTACACCATGAAGTCACCCCCAGTCCACAGGCAGAGTGTTTTTGAATGTATGGCAGTGCCTTTCTTAAAGGGAACAGTGTCTTCACTGTGGTTCTAAAAAGGCACAATCTATTTAGAAAAGAAAGCGGTTCTTGTAAAAAGCGGGGTCTCTTGCAACACAGTTTCTGTGAAAAGTGAACTCTTTTCATTGGAATTAACTTCCCAGAAGTTCAATGGAATGTTTGGTGGTTTGTGTAGAGAAAAGGGTCTCAAAGGGACTACCAGGAAGTACAATATTCCTGACCTGAAACAAATTTTCCTTTTTCTTTCCCTCAAGATATTTGCAGCATAAGCAAATGATTAATAAAAATGAGGTGAAATAAACCAAATACAAATGCATTTATGCCATTAAAATCAATAGCCTGTGCAGATTCGTCATAGTGAGAGGGATGATTTAATTTATCAGCAAAGGTTTCCTTTAACCTCTTTAAGGAAGCCCTTCCAACACCCTTCCATGAACTTCTGCAGCAAGATCATTTATCAGATTAAAGCCCCTGGCACAGCTAGGGGGTCTCAGGGGAGCACTAAACTACACAGGCTAGCACAACACAGCTGTGAGCAATCAGCACAGACCTGCAGGACAGCATGTCCCTGAATCAACCCCTGCACCACCAGCGCTGAAGACTTACAGGTATTCAAAAGAGCTTCACACCGGTAAAGCCATGAGTGAACCTGCACAATTATTGCCCGTCAACAAGGCACTAAATAATCCCTTTCGATGGACGTGTAAATAAATTCTGCACCGGTTTTGCGACTAACTGGAGTAGTGTGTGGTCCATAAAGACCAGGACCTTACTATGCTACCATCACAGTGGCAGCCTCTGCAAAGCTTAAATCAATATCCATGCAAAATCTTTAAACTATACAACAGTAATGTTTTATGAGTGCCATCTATATATTCTCTAAGAATTACAAATATTCAATTTGAAGGGTCCTTTAAAGCTATTTTAAAGGCCATAGTTGCAGAATTACAGACTAAGTGTGAGTCACAAGTCTGTGAGGTTCCTGCAATATTTCATTACAATGTTTCTAATTATGTGTACATGTTTCCGATCAAGTTATCATAGATTTTTATAAGCTATGATACAGGTTGTCCTGAGAAAGCTAATACAGGGATTGAAAGCAATAAGAATAAGAAGACAACACTTTTAGAAACTAAAAAAATTGAACCATAGAGCCTTCTGAGTACAGTAGATAGCTGAGGTTTGGGGTCATTGCTAAGCAACCAGTGGCCAAGAAAATCATTGTCAGACATCAGCTAGATACTAGGAAGATTCTTGTGCTTATCCACAAGACTCTTGGTGCACAAAGACAGCTTAGGTCTATATTTTAGGTGTCAACTGAAGAAATAAATACAGAGTTAACATCCATTGAGCTTGGTGGTGTTCTTAAGTTCAAGATTCAGGAAAACAGAGAGACGCATTTGAAGCAGCCTTTCAGCACACACAGACATTTTTCAATGCCTATTAACTCCAAATGCAAAAACATTATCAATACACTGGACAATAAAAAGAATAGTTTCTAGGGGAGAATGATACAGTTAAAACTATATATCAGATGTTAAAGATCTAAAACGACATTTTTGAATTTTGACTGTGTGTAATGCAGGGAAAAAGTCATAACTCATCACACATGGTATTTTAAATATTTTTCTGAGGGGTGGACAAGATAGCTGTAATCATTTATAAGGAACTGTTTGTTATTATGACATCATAAGCTTCAGCTTTTTATCGGTACTCTTATCAGACATCGACTTTGGCAGTCAGTTGGTCTGGCATTTTAAAGAGCATAGTAACAGCACTACAACTACACAACAGAGCAAAACATTCCAATGGAAAGAATTATAAAGGGTGGGAAATGAATTTGCACTGCTCTATTGCAGCATTTAAACTTCCAGTCAGAATCCTAGCTAAGAAACAGTAACAGTGTAACAAGCTGTGAGTGTGGTGAGTTGCAGGTTCAAGTCCCAGACCTGCTGGGACTTAAAGGCCTTGAGAGAGGTGCTTTACCACATTTGCTCCACTCCAACCAACACATCCCATGTTTTCCCTTCATATAATTATCAAAACTAAAACAATGTACTAGGCATGGAAGAATATAGAGACAAGAACGTATACACAACAAATACAAGCTCACAGCACTCTGACCCTCTAATTTCCAGTCAGAGAATGTCTGATAAACCTTTAAGAAGGAAAAGCACTTAAATTTACAGCAACACTTAGCAGTGTCAGGAAAGCAGGGTAAAGCAGCTCACCTGGTAGTAGTGCTTAATGTGCCGGACCAGAATATTGAGATTCTGAATCCGCAGGTTGACATCATTGTTGACGTGTTTATTCATTCGCTGATTTGTAGGACTTGGGTCACTGCAGAAGGAGAACAGAAGAGTTATTGAATTTTCCCCATGACAAAAACACTTCTAGCATGTTTTACATTAAAGCATCCACATGTGCTGAGCAGAAATAAAACCAAGCAATATAAAAAGGGCAACAGGTACATGACCGCTTCCTTTATTTAACTATTGTTAAGCACAATTAAGAAAGATATTCTAAGTTTCAGTAGAACATCTGAAGAAGAGGCCAAATTCATTTGCTTCACATTTAAAAAAAAACACCTGCGACCATTTTCACTTCTTAGAAGATAAAATAAACTATAAATCATTGCAAACAGACAAACAGCCACAGTCAAGTAGAAGACGGTTAATGACACATTTGCAAATTGTGTTCATCTGTTCTATATTCAAGGGGAACTACAGCAGTGCGTATTTGTAAAAATACAGTTAGATGCTTTCAAAACCTTCATTTACAAAAAGTAAAAAAATTAAACTGGCGCTAGGGACAAACTGCAAGTAGTTTTATAAGAAAGGAAAAGTACATTTACAAAGTCAAAAATAAACTACATAGGAAGAAAGGTCATGTGCTCATTTAAGTATAGAAAACTATCCTTGAAAGTTAAAAAAAAGCTGTCACTGCTTCAGCAACATGACATTCTCGAAGTTCTCAAGTTCTCAACGGGGATGATTAAGATGATGTCAAAATAATTTTGGTAGCTGGGATACTGCAGCCCATTAATAATGGAAAGACAGTCAGCTAAGAGCATATAAACCACAATCCTACTGTCTAGTCCAGTTTTAAAGTCTGCATCTCTTGCACTAGCTTCTGTGACGTGAGGTCTAATCGCTGCACACACGGTTTTCCATAGCCACTGCAGTGTTCAGCTTTCCAACCTTGGGAAAAACCATCAATAACATCCCAGCGCAAGATAAAAGAAGAGACTGGGGCAGATAAGTCTTGAATTTGCATGATAAAGGGCAGTCATCTTATGTTAATTAGGGCCTCACAGCTAATCCTTAACGACCTAAACAGATGTCACAATAAAGTGAGTATGGTTCTGGTAATGTGTCGAAAAAGGTAGAAAGCTGCTACAATCTATCAATACGGTGCTTATTCGAGAAGCGCTTATACACATTGTTTTATACAACAGAATAATTGCTAGGTGCTGAGAGTACTGACAAGGCTTTTGTTGAAGTTCTTCTCTCCCCAGACCTATATTATGTGGCCAGAAGTCTACACTTTTAAAAGAAATTCCCTGCTTTTTTAAAGTATTTTTGGTCCATCTTTCCACACAATGCAAAACAACAACAATTCTGGGCACACTGCAATAGCCGAATGGACTATCAAATAGGCCTGTGTAACCTTTAGCTTGGTCATTTTGGCTTGTGAACTGCAATTTGGAAAAAACTCTCTCATTAAATAAATCTGAAGAGTTATCATTATAAATTGGGACTAAACACATGAACCACTGAAAACTACATTTTCACATGCGAAAAACAGGTACATAAGCACCTACAGTACACCACCTCAGCACTGACCATGGTGCAATTAGAAGTAACGGGGGAGAAAGTCTGTCTTTAAGACTCAAGTCAGTCGAGAAGGATGATTCACCAAACAAGAATGTGATACCAGAGGTTATAACTGCAGAGAGCTCATCAGTCACATATTCCCCTACGGCACCTAACACACCCTTCATCCGATCCACAGACCAATTTGCTGTTTTGCAAAAGATATCAGATCTGTATCGATGAAGGTGTCGATATGCGCAAGTGGTACACAGCAAGGACAGGGATAAATAGCCCCCGTTCACATCATTTACATTTGTTTTGTAGCAACTGCATGCAAATGGTCCAAATTTGGCTGTATGTGCTGGGCACAAGTGAAAGAATCTTAGTTAGCGAAAGGCCATAGAAGGAAACGCGGCCCTTTCTGTTGTTTCTGCCAGGCTCTCCAACAATCCCCGCTCTTTCAGAAGGATGAGGAGCCGTGCCAGACTGTCTGCTCCTCTTTCTAGCCCCGTTCTCCCGTTCACAATTTTGCCTGCAGAACATTCGCAAAGAACTAGAAAGAAGGGAGCAGAAGGAAAGGGGTTAAGAGGAGACCACCATCGCCCTTGTCCTACTGAAGGAAATCCGAAAGCCTGCAATATTTAACAAAGCTCTGGAATAACAGCCATTAAAAATGCCGGAGCCACCTGAAAGACACCTTTGGAACAGATGAAGAAGAATCGTGACTAATGTCCACCTGTTTGAAATCTAAAAACCCTGTTTTTCTGCAGAAGCACAGAGAAAACCCGTAACTGCTGCAGGATAAACAGTTTCCCTTCATAGACTGGATTGTTGTTACAAAGGAACTGGGAAGATTCATACAACAGGCCGATGAGATTTTTGGAGGTTTACTGCAAATTGTAAAATGAGCAATCCAGCATGTAACTTCAGAAAGAAACAAAGCAACTGTAACTTTCCAGTAAAGGATATTCCTGGACTCAAAAACAATGCCCTACACCCACAGGCTAAAATAACTGATTCTTTAAAGTCTTGCACAGAGGAGACTATGACAAGTGTTCAAAATCCTCTTTCAGAACCAACGTTGAAATACAAACACACAAGAGGGAACTACACGGGAGTGCATTTACAACTGAGGACAGGCGGTATCTCTGTATACAAAGAGTTGCAGAAGCATGGCACAAGCTGCCAAGCCATACTGTTAAAGCTGATACCCGGGCTTCTGTCAAGAAATGGTTGGATGAGCTCCTCTGACAGAAGTGTACGGACCAAATGGCCTTCCCTAACGCGTGACTATTCTTGTGTTCTTTTGTATTAATCAGGGGACAATCATACTCTCTTCTTAAACTGCAGGCATTTCTGTGATCAGATGCACGAGTTTAGACATTCAAGGTCAGCTTGCCTAAAAATGCAAAATACAGCCTCATGCTACTATTTAAGAATTATACCCACCAGTTTAAATAAGACGTCTCTATCATTGACAGATTATGACTATTTTGATGGGCACACTGATGGGCTCTCCTATACTTAAGGCTAGCATGCAGCCCCAAGACATTCTTAAACTGAACCCATTGTACAATTTCATACACATTTGTGAATGCAGTAAACTATATATTTACTGTTTTAAGTCTATTCTGTAGCATGAAACTGGTGAGAGGGCTGAAAGCTAGTGGCAAGAGTAGAAGTATGTTTTCATCAGTTATTAAACACACAGACCTGAGCCAAAGACATAAAGCTAGAGTTTTAAAACATTATAACATAAAATCATACATTTTTTCCTCTCATATTTAGCTTTCATCTATTTCCCCTTCGTGCTCCCAATTACTTTAATGTAGTTCAGATTTCAGAGCATCACTGGGTACTGAGACATAGTATTTGTCAGGAGGAGCTCAGACTCTCACACACACGTAAATTTTTGACTTGACTCAGCACTCTTTCCGGCTACCAGACGAGTTAGTGAACACAGCCATTCCACTCACTCGATATTAATCAGAGCTAAAGATATAAGGTCTCTCTGCACAAGCAAGTCTTTGCTATAATTTTCAGGTCAATAGATGCAAGGTATACTCAACACACCTACTTAAAAAAAACTCAACACAATTCTTAAAAAACGCAGAAGAGATGAAGACATATTGGACACCTAATCTCCAGAGAAGCTCACAAATAGACATCTCATGACAACAGACCTACAGTAGAGGAACTAGACGGAGATTAGGAGTGAGCTGTTAACTTAATATATTGTCCACAGAACACAGAAAGCTTTGAAGAACCAGAGGCAAGTATCTGAAACTATAAATACACTGTGGAGACATTAAACCGGATCGATAATGAAGAGCTGGTGAACAAGAATTATAAAGCCAAAAAAGAATATCACACTGGCTCAGGGAGTCCAAGCATGTCCTATATGATGACCACAAGTCTGATGAAGAAGCAAGTTACACAGAACATGAAGCTCTGTGTCGTGTCGTGACTGAAAGCATGCCTCTCTGCGTTTCACAGTCTCACAGGGGTATTTTCTTTCACTTCTCAGATAACATTTCCTTTGTTCCAGAAGAGGAGGTATTTAAACCCCTTGCCATTCAAAGAAGAGTCCGTGCTGCCGCCAGAAAGTGGGTTAAAGGACATGTTTCTGGGAGAACAAGGAATGTTCTGGCCTTTATGTTTCTGCTGTACTGGAAACAGAGGAGCCCTGCAACTTCACAAACCATAAAACAAATCCCGACACACCTGAAGGAATGTGTGCAGTCTAATTACAGATTGAAACACTGAAACATTTTAAGAGCAAAAAGCCAAAGCATCCTGTGGGAGTAATCTAACATTTAAAAACTACACTACCTTTGCAATATATAAATCAAGAAAAGCAAACATTTCTGTTGAAAAAATAGGTTGAATAACTAAGTAAGAAACAGTCCTCTTTCATAGCAGTTTGTTTGGCAAGTTTGGATGCTCCAAAAATTCAAACTCCTACAGCACGCTGGCCAAAACCAAAACATTAAAGGCATTACAAACACTGAACATAGAGCCCACCATAGCACAGGGACTCTCAAAACAGCTTAGAATC
Organism: Atractosteus spatula; assembly: GCF_055471065.1. NCBI lineage: Eukaryota > Metazoa > Chordata > Actinopteri > Semionotiformes > Lepisosteidae > Atractosteus > Atractosteus spatula. The sequence goes on from NC_142714.1 coordinate 20,268,059, forward strand.
TGCCTGCAAGATACCCCTAGAGTACCTACAGTATTTCAGTGGCACTGGCTTTGCAGATTTGACTCAGCATATACACATTACAGAAACTGCTACCATGACAGCTCTGGCTCACATGACTTTTTCAGCTCTTCGGTAATCAGAAGTGTATTTTCAAAGCTGGGGGCATTACCCCAAGCAGCAAACGCTATCAGGCTAAAATCGTGAAAACATTCCCGATAGCAACCACACTGTCAGTGAGCGCTCAGGAGGACTGACAAAAAGAATACAACATCGCTCAGTGAGTCTCCTCTGTCCTGAGCTCCATACACAAGGGAAAAGCATGCATTAACATCATGGGCACTGAGCCTCCTTATAATTGTCACATCTGACCTATTTTTTGGTAGATAAGGTAAAAAAAATTGAACCCATGCTTAAATACAAATGGTTTTATTGTGCATGTTGCGATATTTCAACCATCTTGCAGGCCCTCCATCAGTAAATGAAAGTTTGTGAGTACAGAGAAGTCTGCAGCTCGAATGTGCGGTTACCCAAACACCTGCAACTCAGAATTAGTCAGACTTCAAACCCAGAAAAGCACTGGGAGAGACCCAGACTTCCTCTCCTGCCACTGATCAGCCACCAGATTTACTTGCAGTTTTCTTTACTGCTAACAGACTAGCATATGGTCTTTACACAGGTATGAATGTCTCTGAATAAAGGTTATCGGTCGCCCACGACACTCGTTTACCTACAGAAGCTGCTGAAGTTGACTTCCCGGAGCAGCAAGCAGTTTGAAGCACAAAATTATATCATAAATGATGGAGGCTAGGCAATTCTTAGAGATAGCAAACAGTATCAGGGCTGAACAAAAACCTTAAAGAATTCCAAGAGCCATTTTTGCTAGCAGCATTTGAAGAACACTGGATTTAACAATCATCCACTACAAAGTTACGTAAAGTGCTTGAGCCATGCAATAATTAGAATTGCTTTTAAAATCCCATTTATTCAACAACAATAAAATCACCCACCCTGCCAGCTGTTGGATATTTCTTATTTGAGAATCAGGAGGTGCACACTTATTTGTGCAAAACGACACAAAAGTAAAAAGTGACTTTTGTGTGCAGTATTGAGTTATGAAACAAAATCTAATTTCTGCAACACACATACAAATGAAGACAAACTAAACACAACTAGCATATATTTTACACTTCTCATTTATTGTCAATAATAGTTCAGAGAACACTTGAATAGGGTATGTCTCAGTATCAAGTCAGAGGTCTAAGCTTCTAAAAACAAACTGTAGACTTGTTTTTCAAACACAACCACAGCCTTTAACACCATTGCAGGTTGGTGCACGATGTATATTTCCACATTATAAAAACCGAGTCTGTGCAGAGACTTTAAGAGAAACTTAATAGACTTTTCTGGTCTCCAGTTTTAAAGCAGGACCTCCAACGTCTGTCTTTTTCTCCCTCTTTTTTTTATTTGCGATTGCTTTCAAATTCAATTTCGTCTCAGGGAAAGCAACTCAGTTAAATTATCTTCACAACGACAGCTGCCCAACAGAGGAAGTGAAGATGTGATTGTTAGACATGAAAGTCAGACCACGTTTCAGTCACTCAAGAAGTAACAGAATCTGCTCAAGTCAGTGTGACAGCAAGCCTTCTTGAGCTGACAGGATAGGAAATTAGTCAGAGCTTCACACTATTAAAACTGGCAGTCTCAACACAGTAATACTGCATACGAGTTAAAAACATCACCAAGCACAAACTTAAAGCAGACTAGTGCAGTAGTACCTGACAGACTGTCTGTGGACAAACTGCAAAGCTTTTTGAAGGCAACGAGATCTGTTTGATAACTGCACCAGGCACAGAGATACTGTGGATCATCTGCGGGTTTCCATTTTAATACATTAGAGCTGTGAGCCACAGTACCAAAGCTCACTGCCTTTGACAGAGCCAATGAACCTGTTTTGGATGCTACATTATAAGGTTTGGGAAGATTATAGCTTGTGACACTAACTTAGAGTTACCAAAGTAAAACGCCACATATGGCTGTTGAAATGAGGTTTTATGTGAAATGAACATCTTGTGACCTAAACTTATTACAAAACTGGCACAAAGTGTAGCATCAGGCAGCCTAAAAGTGAACAGCCTATGCAGAAACAACCCCAAGGTTGTTCTGTAGTTCAAGGCAAAAATGTTCTACACATTTGTTCAAGTTTAACCTGACTACTGCCGAAAATATATGTTCCCCTCAATCGCCACCTGCACAAAACTCCTATGAGGAATACAATATGCAATGCTTCTAAGCCAGTCACCTTTCAAGTTCTCTGTAATAACTTTTAGCTCACTTCAGGTAATATAAGACAAGATTGAAAGAGTTGTGAGTGTGAGGTCATGACATCACAATATACAACATATTTCATTAATATAAAATTAACATTTCTGAACTTGACAAGGTCCCATTGACCCAAAGTACATTATACCAATATCTCAGGATTCCCATTCCTAAATACTACAATTACATCTTCCCTAATTAATGATATTAATGGCTTAACTTTAGCAAAATCATTTGTGTGTAGAGCACTACACAGCAGTGACACTGCAATCAGTTACAAAGGGATTAGGAATACGTTGGCTATTTTTGAGTGCAGCCATCTCTCAGAGGCCCAGAGGACCACAGGTCCCTGGGATCACCCAGGACAGTGGTGTATACCTTTACTTACATTTGCAGCATGATCTTGTGTAAAAAGATGCCATCCACAAGCTCCATATACATGGAGAGTTTATCTTCATTTCCACCTCCCAGGGGCCCAAACGTTTTCACCTACAGGTCAGGAAAGACAGGAGGCACTGTTAGTCCCTTTTCAGAGCAGTTGGCACAGAGAAGAATCAGTATTGTTAACACAAAGAGCAACTGAGCGAATTCCTCAGTAGAGCCACCAATATCATTCTTTTCAGAAAGCAGAGTAAACTCAGTAGTTGGGATATTAATGCCTATCTGCCTTTGGCCATGATTCCAAAAGAGGGGGTGCTGAGCCGACATCTGTCACAAATGGTGCTCTAGGCTCAACTCATCCCTGAGACCTGGCTGTTGCATTGTGGGACCTGTAGTGTGCAGAAGCAGATGATGGGTTTGACAGGACATGTTGAGGAAAGCAAGCAGACACCTCTTGGGGGCAACACTTCTAAATTTGAGGGATAGAAACATAACTGGCAATTCCAAAAAGGAAAAAAAAACCTACAGCAATCATCTTCCTTCCTCTCTGGTCTACTGAGAGACTGTATATATGAGACTGTTAAAGAAAGAAGTATAAAAACTGTAAATTATTTACCTTCCAGCCAATTCAATGCCAGTTCATCGAAGTTTGTTACTGTAAATGCATGCAGTGCTCTCAATATTTTATTGGACTGGTTATATTTGGTGTTACACTGGGGTCAATATGGGGCCCTCTGTTATTTACTATCTATGGGTTAACCCTTGGTCAAGTACTGAAATTAGGTGGTTTGAATCAGCATTTGTTTGCAGACAACACTCAGATTACCAACATCAAGCACATTCTTGAGTTCTGATCCAAAATGAAGACTTTGGGATGTGAGTCGCAGTGTTAGGTTGACCTTTGAACCTCATGCGTAGTGTGTACTGAAGACTGTTTTTCCCATCTGACAACTGCTGACAGGCAGTGTCCTATATAAATAAATTCACTATTTTCCCCCCAAGGACTTCTCTATCCTACTTGCAGCACTTTCTAAACCTACACTTAGCATCCTTAGCAACCATCCCTCAGGGCTCTGTCTTTGAGTCTTATTGGGAGTGTGCGTCTGCTCTGGCCCATGTTCTTCTTGGGACTTTCTCAGGACGCTTCCAGGTTCTTCCAGTATCTTTTCCCAGGATTTTCCAGGCTTCCCAGGACATTCCTTACCCCAGTTTCTCGCTGTTAGATCACCATTGTTTTCAATATTACTCATTCCTCCAATAAACCCGTTTTCTCGACCGCAACTTGAGCTCTGGAACATTTGATTCACTGTGCCCAGTTTGCCCACTCGTGGGCCCAGCATAACACACAATACATGAAAGATATTGCTGCTCTGGAATCAGTTTAGAGAAGAGCAATTAGCTACATTCCTCCTGTTAAGAAGGCACATCTTATATAAAGGGCTGTGGGAGTCTGGAACAAGCTGATACATTAGCTTCCCCCAGGAAACAACCAAATGAGTTTTTTTGGATCAATTACCTATTAAAAAAACAAATGAGCAAGATGAAACAAATAGCCTCCTCTCTTTTGTAAATGACCTTATGTTCAATATAGTCAGGATTCAGAAGGTAGTATCCTGGCTAAAGTAATGACATCACTCCCACCTTAGAGTCCCTGCACTGGCTTCCTGCTAGGTTTCACCTTGATTGCCCTAAATGGCAGGGGTCTCCAATATGTACTGGTCATGCTGTAGGTTTCCTCCTCCTCTCCAACTGACACCAGCTGAGCTGATTCTCTTTTACTGCTCTTACTCTCTGCACTCTTTCAACAGATGATGTGCCTCAGAGCTCTCCAAACTCCAAACTAATAAAACTGCAGACCCAGTCACATTTGGTGCTTTTTAGTCTAAAAGCTCTTTTGTGATCTTTTATGTCTGCTCTGATTTTTTTCACTTCACAATAACAAGGGTAATTTACAGTGAAATGTGCTTTTTTAAAGTACTATAAAGCACTTTAAAGTGACTGCACTTGGAGATGCTATGTAAAATAAAGTTTAAAAAGCATCACAGCCCTTAAAACAAAACACTCCTTCTCCTTCTAGTAACTGTGCAAATCAGTCTTCTCACTTTGTTATCATTAATATAGTTAATTAACGTACTGTTAATTAACGCGCCGTGTAATCTCTAGTGTTTTAAACCCCATAGAAACCTAGAAAGACAGCAGCCCAGCCAGTAAAATATTGACATGAAAAAATGAAATCCTCCGGTCCTATTTCATTTAAATATTCAACGTTCAACCCCATACATTTGTAGCAGTCCGTTTCGTCAGATATCTAATTTGACTTCTGTAAAAGCGCAAATACAGTGTCTTTTTGAAAGTTCAGAACCGAAAGGAAAAAACCGCCGGGAAGTCCAGAAAAACCCCTTGCACGAAGCTGCCGGTACTCAATCAGATTGATACTTCCTGCTGTAATTTGAAAAGTGCGTGCGCCGCGTTTACTACCAGCATCATCGCTACTGTCTCCAGAGGACTAAAAAAACTGACTGGGAGGAGCAAATCAGAGCGTTACATACATAAGGGGATGTGGGTTACAGGTTTGATACCGGCTGACATCTTGACAGCGCACTTGCATTTATTCTGGTCATCGAGCCGCTGTAGGTTAATCCCGAGGGACTGCGCTATAAATGAGCTGAAACAAACTATAAATTAACACCATAATTATCTAGATTTAACAGGATTCACCCTTTACAGTTGTATCAGTTTTCCCTTCTTTACAACTATCATTGTTCCCAAAAATATCTAACACCTATTATTAAATCTTGTTTAAATCCCTTAAAGATCCCAACAGACCTTGTATAAAAAATAAAATATAGTGCAAATATATAAAAATCAAATGCATGTTGAAATGCAAAGAGTTGGCCGACAAGTACCAGCAAACGCGCATTGAGTTGAACATGTGATTTAGTGTCAATAAACAGCGCCAAAAATGTTAATCAAAGCTCACTCGGGATCTTATTTGCTTTGCATCACAATGTCTTTAGACATTTCAACTCGGACACAATATCTCACAACTAGGTGAGAAAATCAGGAAGTATGTGATAAAAAGCACATTTTGATATTTAAAATCTTACAGGATGCAACCATTTTCACATTACACTTCATATACACCACCCTACCATCCAGCATAAAATCTACATTTAGAAAGTCATCTCGTTTGACAACCAGCAAAATCCCGTAGTTTTGATCAAATTCTGTAAGTAAGCAGTTCATGAATTCTGAGTTTAAGTGGAAATATCTTGGAAAAGTACTAAGCTTTTAGGATATGGCGAGTGATTTTCCAACACAGAACTATGTAGATTAGGTCACACTAATTCCATGAAAATTAATTAATATCACTGCTCTATGGCCTTGAGAATCCAGGAACAAAACCTTAGTCCAATCTAGGCTGACCACTGTCTGGGTAACCAATTGAACTGCTATGTGAGTCACCAGAAACACTGGTGTTACGAACACGCTAACTCAGTGCTGGAGTTAGCGTGTTTGTAACACTGCAGCTTTTAAATGTCTTTCAAAGCAGCAGTCGTATTATTGGGTATATGATTCTTAATCAGTTCACCTGCTATAAAAAACCATGTGAAATCGTAATCGCATGGGAGTGAATATCTAAACCAAAGTCAAGGCTGTTTTCATAGGAAATGTTAAGTTAACCTCGGGAAAACGCTGGCGTTTGAAGTAGCTGATCTTGAGCAGAAATCGTGCGTGTCTACTGTCAGAGTCATTTCACGTGCATTATATCTTCAGTACGGATCACATTTTTTAATCATTCAATCAGACTTCATCAATAAGAATTTTTTCACAGCCCAAATGTTTTAAAGTTTAGTTCACCGCGCCTTTTTGTTTTTAAAATGCCTCTTGAAACGGTAGCGTATATTGCAAGAAATGAAAAGCTGGGGAAAAAAGACGCTAATAAAATCAATTTCACTTTCATTATCAGCCTAGATCAGATCTCCATCAATTGTTAAACACAGCTTAAAAGTAATACATTGCACAAAGGAATATTTATTATTTTTGTTTTTATCTTACAAAGTGCGACATATTTACCAAATTTGTAATATTCCGTAATAATGTATAGAAAAAAACATGTAGACGCCAATGTAATGTGTAGATTGCCCAAAGACAGCGAGGATGCATTTTCAAAAGATATAATCAACACAATCATGCAACACTTACCCAGATCACCAGTGGACTCTCCAAAAAGTTTGCCATTAATTCCGACACGGTGACATCCATTTTCAAGCGTACAATATTCCAGCGAACAACAAACACCTGAAATGGTTACTTTACTCCCAGAATTAAAGATCATGGGTCCATTTTAAGCGAGAGCCCACGCTTAGACGAGGCATCCCAGCAGATCGGAAACAATAGCCCATGCACACAGCTCTGCTCATCCACCAAATGCAGCTCCGTGCCGATTTCAAGTCAAATATCCGAAGTTCTTGTGTTTTAAGTGCAAATTCCAGTGCTACAGAAATTGTGACGTCTGTTTTCCGCAAAAGTTCAAATTTGTTTTTTTCTCTCTTTTGCTCTGATTTTGAAGTAGTGCATCGGGGCAAAAACAGAACACCGAGATTAGCGCCCGACTTTGCATGAGATAGCCGGGGTTTCCATTGCAAGATATTCGCTTGATGTAATCCCCTCTGTTGCCATTGTTTCCAGTTTTTTTAAGAAAAAAGAAAACAAGAAAAGTTTTTAAAACGTGGCTGGATTGGGGTTTGTACGACTTTACGCTATTTTTGATCCTGAAAAGCCGTTCCAGGTAGTTAAAATGAGAAAATGTTACAAGTGAAACAAAAAAAAACCAGCAACCAACTATCTCCACCTTGCTACTATATCGCGCTACTTCTCTACAGCATCCAACCTGTAACCGCATGAACAACCTTTACTCTTCACTGACATCTCCTCCAGCCAATCAGATTTCCGGAGGTGGGCAAAAAGGAGGATGACGCAGCCAATGAAAACGTTTAGAAGTCTGGGTTTATTTCTGAATGACGTAACCAACAGTTAAGGCATTGTTGGAGCTCTTGCTAGTTCAGAGACAAAAGGGGTTGGCGATTAATAGGCTGGGGGTGTACGAGATTAGCACAAGAGCGCCCACTGCAGGAGTAAAGATAATGATAGCAGGTGGAAGATTAATTTTGTAATGGCTGGGAAACTAAAATTTAACTGTATTTTTGTTTTTAGAAATGTGTATCTATACCTGTAAGGATGATTTTAAACTTACTTAAATCTGATTGACCATATTTTAAAGTTTCAAAGTGTCTGTTATATCAAATAATGTTAAAGGAGAGAGTCAGGATTAAAACATGTCTTTCTTAATGGCATTAGATCATCCCGCGTTGCCTGCCCACAAAGTGTTAGTATTTGTCTTCTGTAGAATGTCGACCCAATAGGAACACGAGTTCGGACAAGGAAAGCGTTCATTCTTGATTGCACTGTTCTGTTTCTGTGTGTTTAAAGGTGCATTAACGTGCACCACAATTACACGTATTTGTGACTACGTTAACCACTTATTTTCTATGGCTTAATCCCAAAAAAACTTTAGCATTCCAGTGTTACAACACAAACACACCAAATGCGTTTTGTTGTGGAGTAAGGAAATAATTACACGAGTGTGCTTTTCTCTTTCTCTTCTTTTTAAGGATTGAGAGACCAATTCTCATTTGAGGATGCTTCTTTACTCTCGTCTCCTACCCTTCACAACAAAAAGAACATTGAATCAAGTTCAAATGTTAGAGAACGGTGCCTGTTCCCATAGTAGCCTTTGCAATGCCGTTTTTAAATGAAAAACAAAGGAACTGGGAATGTGACGTCTGTTCTGCCGAGTCTGTTAGCTGAAGAGGTGGGGCAGATGAGTTTTTTTTTAATCCTTTCAGCAAAATAATATCAGAATATTCGCTGGAGCCAAGTCCGATTCATCTCATTTAAGACGAACCTGAAAAGAATAACATAAATTATGTGGATAATACCGCATATTATTGGAAGCAGAACTAGAACCTGGAGAAAACTGGAGAAATTGCATTGTAGTGCCAAGGTTTTTGTCGATAATGACATACATTATATTGCTTTGTGAGAAAAAAAACAGAACATTTACTTTTATAGATGTTCAGGCAGCACCACATAGTGTGAAATCTGCATTAATTCACGCAACAGCAGACCTCAATGGAAATTTGCTTCAGCTTAATCTCATGATAAAGGCTTTGGTGCCGGAAACTTTAAAAAGTGCAACAACCCCTCGCATTTCTGATCATTATCTTTGCGAGAGGTTGGTAAGCAGAGGTAACTCTTAGATGAACGAAATATTCAGCAAATTACGCCGCCCGGAAGCCCGACAGTTTCTGGTAACGATGAGTCCGCCACAGATTCTGTCTGATCGTGCTGACACAGCTGCCCTGGTCTGTCCTCACCGCCAGCACGCGAGAAGGGCGCCAAGAATCCGTGTGCTGGGTTCAGCGTCGCTCCTCTAAGAGCGCAGATAGTGAAAAAAAATTGTATAATACAAAAAAACAGCAGCAGAAGTCAAGCATTCTTCATCTAAATATTTTCTTCGGATGCTTTAGCGTTTTATTAATATTAAGCCTTTTAGAATAAAAATGTTTCTGTACAGTATATCTACAGTATATCTGAATCATTTGCTATGGCTACCTATTTTAAAGTGCATTTTCACTTCGCTGCATTAAGTTTTGCTGTGACACACTGTTGGACCACACAAATTACAGTTACTTTTGATAATGTGTTTGTTCCACTCTATCATTTTTATTACTGACTATAACGCTTTGGAGAATGGTATGAATAATCATAAGCGTACCTTTCCACATTCAAAATTGTTTTTATATTGTGCTTTGCTGTGTGATTTAAAGAGAATTTATGATTTGGTGAAGCTGCAAGGAAAGGAGAGAACTGCTGTTTGTTTTTTACCACAGACCACAGACAGCTAAGGTTCATGGCTGGAAGCTGACGAAAGGACAATTATAAAAACGCAGGGAGCCCACACCTCCCGTTCACAGGCAGGGCGTGAACCTTTGGAACAGTTGCTGCAGAAACAGATCCTTCAGGAAAAAGATGGAGTCTTTCCTGGTAAAATTCCCAAACATCAACTAACGAGACACAGAATTTGTACTAACCAAAAGCCACCACTCTTCTTCAGTTCCCAAAGACGTGTCATCCACGCTAGTCTTCCAATGGCAGCCTTTGAGCCCAGGAACGTTCTCGATAATGTAGGATCACCGAGTCCTATTATACCAGTGATTGGTTTAATGTGGCTCTTCTGCGAAGCCTGGTTGTGTTAGCAGCTGCAGTTTCTGCTGCGTGGGAGCCATCACTCATATGGAAGCTTTTAAGTTAATACCCCAACTTGAACAGGTCTGTATTGAAGACAGATGCTTATTTTTTTCAGAGTATGGACCCTTCATGTGTATCAATATACTGTATATAGCATTATACTGCATACAGAGTACAAAACTGAGAAAGCTTACCAAAGCAAATACAAGAAACCAGGAAGCTGTAATGGAGTTACAGGTTTTTGATGGAAGTCTGACTGTTTTACCTTGGCCTGTGCATTGTTCTGTGCTCACCGATGGACAGTGTATTTTGACATTTCAGAAACCATTGCAATCCAGTTGGTGTAGAACCCCTCTTTTTCCACACAATACTACGGCCAGGCATGGGATCCTTTTTGTGTTATGTGAGTAAATCCATCTTTGATTGGCCAGTTGGATGACTCCACTGTATTCCGTCTGGTCCCCAAGACTGTGGGCGTGTTCCTCTCAGCTGTTCGGCCTCATTTGCATTTCAGGATCTTCAAAGGTCAAGCAAACAGTGTCTAACGATTTCCTGGTTGGGTGGCCCTGTTTCCATAGGGTAAGCAAACTGAAACGTCCACCAGCGTCCATTGCCTTAGGCACCATCTGAGAAGTGAAATAGTAACCTACTTAACTAAGGGAAAATGAAAATCTACTGCCCCAAAAGTATTTTAGGTTTAATATACTTTTATAAAAAAATTAAACTAATATAGTTTAAATCCTTTTGGTAGCAGTCACAGCAATCAACTGTTTTTTTTAGTCAATATCAATATACTGCTAGATTGTCTAAAAATCTTTTCAAAGAGAAATATTTATAAAAGGAACAATAGATCCTCCAACTTTCTTATTAATCTTTGAGCCTTTGAAAACACTTTTAAGAATGTTTTTTATTGATGTCACGTCATAGTTTTTGTCCTCTGCAAAGTTTTATAAAAGGAACAAGCTTTAATCATTTTTAAAGTAGCGCAAAATTATATTCTTGATCAAAACTGGTCATCAGAGTTGAACAGAAAAGGCACACCTTCTAGTAATTCTAAGTTCTTTATCTGTCGTATTTTCATAGTCCATTGTAAGGGGCAGTGAATTTAAGAATTTTAATTGTGTCTTGTGGTGTAATTGTTCTTGCCATCAAACTTTGGGGTGTAACGAGGAGCACTCTGTAAAATTTAATGTCATTACTCCCATTACTTTTGTTTCTGAATTATCATCATTATTAAAATTAAAAAAAGGTAACAAGCAGAAAAAAATCAAAATATTTAATGTCAACTTGAAACAAATAGCCAGGTATGCACTAAAACTTTTAAACTAAAATTCCCATTGAACTTCCTTTCATTCGTTGTAACCTTAATAAATTCCAAGATTCATATTCCTAGTTACATGGTGGTAGCAAGGAGTGTCATTCGGAGCCTTTTAACAGTAGCATTGCTCACAGTTTCCCCAGGTTTCCTAGAAACTGACACAAACCAGTCATGTGACCAGGGATCGGTCCTGACATAATAGAAACTGCCAAAGTCACAGACTGGCTATTTCCTGCAAGGTCACAACACTGAACAGAGGAAACCCGCCTTTGTTTGTGTGACCAGTCAATGCAAGAATACAACAATAAGATCACTGTTATGCAGTCTGGGCACTCAATATTGTTTTGAGATTTTTTTCCCATATTGTAAACCAATAATTATAACATGAGACTTCAGAGGCTGTCTCTGCTAAAGCTCTAAGACTGCAGGACAGTGTAATCTTGGACAGAATCACTGTAAATAACTATAAAGGTTTAAATTTCAAATAAACAGACTGAGCACGGATCATGAAACATCAGCATAGCCAATCACGACTACTATGCAGTTAAAAGTCACAATTAAATGGCGATATTACTGGTTCTGGATAGTACCTGACAAAATTATAAAAATACCATTTCAAGTTAAAAAGCAAGATCTGAAGGGGTTTTGGCAGTGATAATTGCCCTTAAATGGGGTCATTAAATGGACCCCTGTGAGCAAAGTACAGATGAAAGTGGTTTTGTTATTCTGACTTGGTCTCTAGATAGTAAAATTTTAATTGCCTAATAAATGCTTCTGGCAGCCTAAGTGTTCAGCCAAATAAACTACTATTTTAATGGTGACTCTGCCCCCCAGTGGACGAACATCACAATCTTTTCAAGAAGACCAATGAATGGGAATTAATACTTTTATGATAAAACAATACATATAATAAGTATTAGATTGCCATGGTTTATTCTACTGGGATTTCTTCTACTTCATCTTAATGGTGGTGTCGACACTTTTTCACCATTAAGCGATTGCATCAGTCACATTTATATCAAAATTAAGCTACTAATTACTTCAGTGCATAGTGTTCTGCATCTGAAAAGGATCTAAAAATACCTTACATGAAAGTGGATGTACTGTATAAGGAGCCACTTCACTCACTACTGACAGCCCCCACTTGAGTGATGCTAATACAGTATACACTACTCCAAATTCTTCCCTCCTTACAATCCGTTTTCTACTTCGTCCACAGCAATTATCTGCATATACTTCCAGATCAAGATTAAGTGACCTCCTTCCTGGCCAGTGCTATTCATACTCTCCAACTCAATCAGTTCTGCCTCTTGCCCGAGAGTCCTGCCTCTTTTCTCTAAACTCAGGCCATTACTCGGAGTCTAGTCCTTTCCACTGGTCACCCATACCTTCACACTTCCGTTTCAAAATACTCATTCTTGCCTACTAAGGTCTTAACCACATCCAGTCCTTCATCTCCCCCTACCACTCAGCTCACCCTCTTCCCCCGGTCTGCTCCTCATCTCCTTTCCCACACTTCCAGCACTCCGCAATGGTGGAATGAACCCCTCATTCAAATCCGCTCAGTGCCCGACCGCCTTTTGGCATCTCAAAACTGTATGAACAACACCGCCACATTTTACCACCAGCTGATACTGTACTCTGCTCAGCGGCATCCCTTCTTTACTGAGGTGTTGTCTTGCCTACATGTTGTATACTGTTCAAAGAACATTGTATTCACAATGCTCTGCACAAGCATTGCACAGCAAAACACATGCCTGCCTCACTGTTGTTTTTCACATCATGTAGATCTTCACTTTTCCTACTGTATTTAAATGTAATTATGGTATTTATTATTAATATTATCTATTAGTGAATATCTTCTAAGGCACCCTGGTAAATTGATCTTTAGGAAAGCTCCAAGGGAACTTCAATGACCAAGTAGTAAGCATCTCGTCCCAAGGACAGTGCCTCCTATAGAACACTGTCCCCCAATCACTATACTGGGACACTGGTTTCGAAACTGTAGTCCAACTCCAAAAGAAAATGCTCCACCTACTGGTCCATCAACATCACTTTCAAAACTGTAGAATTTGCAATAATGAAGGGATCTTACTAGATTTTAAATTTTCAAGCTCTTTTCACTTTTCATCTCACTAACTTCAAAAGATGCATAACATAAAACATAAATCTCAGCGGTCAACCAGGCACATACTGAATATTTCTAGTCACACCTCACACTCAAAGCATCAGCTCCAAGAATGGCTTTGTCCAGAATACTAATTTAGCTGCTAGTTAATACAATACAATTAGGTGAGTAAAGCTAGTGAAAAACCTAGGTCTTCTTTTCAGTAGCACAGCTTTGCAAAGAAAGGATAAATGACCATCTTAAATATTACAACAAATTTGACTACAACAGTAAATCAATGTGAAGTCCCAGCATATTATCAATGGAAAAAAGCTGTCATTTTACATTGGTTTAAATTTTGTTTTACTACAGTGCTCAAGATCTTTCAAAATCAAAACCAAGCAGATTGCCTTTTTTTCCCACAGCCTTCTCGCTAGACGACAGGTTGTTAGGTAAGGTGTCTAAGGAGGCGAATGGCCTCCTCTCACCTGTTAACCTTTTTTGTTATATGCTCTTTAGGTGGCCAGTTGAAAAACCACAGCACCATTTGATCTAGACACTTATGTAGGAAGATACCGATGTTTATGTTCTACTGAATCTTGCAAAGATAAAGCAATTATTTTCCCAAAATATCTTTGAGATACAGAGTTATATGGAGACATTTTACTCTTTTAACAGAACTCACAAGCTAGCTGGTATTGGATGCATTGTAGCATTTAATTTTTATTATCTTGGATCAGTCAATGGGTACAAAATTGAGTATAGGGAGAAATGGATCAATAATATCGAGTAGAGAGTGGGAGCCATCTACTGTTCGGCAAAGCAAATCACTGATAAACTTGTAGTATCCCAATAATGACAGGTAAAAAACAAAGATCTGACTAGAAAAGATGGACCACCATACTGACCTAACAGAAATGCTTTGTTTTTAAGGTTACACATCCTCCCCCATTCCGATTACTTCTACCCACCCTTCCTGTAACTGAAGCTGACAAACATATGATACAAACCTTATTTTAAATACTGAAAATAAAGAAATTTGCACCTCCTTTTCTAGAAACAAATGAGTGAAGGGACCTCTGCAGATATACAGTCCAGCTTCATTTCCCCAACACGTGGGACTACAAATTTTGCACAGTAATTCAGTATTTATTACTGGCACCCACTGCCTTAACCATTCTGTCTTCAGTGTTATGTACGGGGCATATACAGAACCCTAAAATATTTTATTACTTGTTTTCTGACAACACGCTTGCGCTTTCCACAATAAAAAAAACAACTCAAGACAAGGGGCCTGTTCACATGCATAATATTCCAACTTAGCCTGTAAATTGGTTGTACATTTAAAAAAAACTGAACGTCTGTGGAGTCCACCACATTTTAAAATTATTGCGTGACATAAGAATTTTACAGTGCTGTTTTATTGTAATGGACGGCATTTGACAGTTCGTAAATTTCAATATAAAATATTCAGTCACAAAATAGTATTGCTACTAGATGTAGTTTTTAGATAACCCATTACACCCGAATCACTTTCTGGTGCAGGAAAAAAAATTAAAACACAATGCAGGTACCAGCACAACAGTGAAATTATATTACATCAAAGATCTCATTTTTAATGGTCCCAAATATACTCAACAACTAAGTGTACACTCAAGAAAATAAAAAGAAAATGAAAAGATATGACAAAATGATCACATCTAGAATTCCACTCAATCTTTAATCAAGAAGGGATGACAAATTTCCAAAATCTGCAGTTTAAAGGGCAAAAAGGGAAAGGATAAAACAGGGGAAATGTTTTCAGCTCTTCCCCCTACAGAGGTTTTAAAAACCTGTTCTAGTGCGACTTAAAACGTCCTGAAAATTTAAAGGCAGGTCTCTTTATAAAAAGAAACTGCTGGCATTTCTGAGAAGAAATACTGCTGAGCAACAGCCTTTTCTTCCAAAGTGTCTGCATCTGGTCCGAGAAAAAAAAAGTCTTTTCTTACTGAACAAATCAGTTTAGGATGAGTCCCAGTACTGAACGTCTGTGCCCTATGGGCTTGCTGTGTTGTCCATCCCTGAGAAAGGGGCAAAGTGTGGTCCGAACCCGTAAGCTCATGGGCATCAGTCTTGTTTTCCCCCCCAGCATGTTGTTTATGTCTAATAAAAGTTCACTTGTTTCAAATTTCTCCTCAAATTGGCACTTGATCAGCAGAATTCCATTTGGAGTTTTTTGGATCTGTCTCACCAGATACCACCACAGCAATATGTGGACTGTAATTTTCTTTTTTTTTATTCTTTGAAGTGAAACTTTACTGTAGAGTTGGAGTAAAGACCCAGGATAGGGGGTAGGGGGTCACTTCTAAGACCCCAACTTGGATTTCTTGGACAGAGGTGGACTTTCCTCCTTGTTCTCTACGTCATCTTCATCCTCCTCATCATCATCGGGGTAGTCTACAAGCCCCACGAGACCTCCCTGTTAGAAAAAGAGCAGTATTAGAGACATCATCCAAACAATATTGTGCACAAAGAGTCAAGAATTTAGCATTTTCCAAATGCTTCTCTGACATGTGTTTTAATTATGTGCATATATTTCCAAAATAAGCAATGAATAAAAAGTTATGTTACTTTCACACAACTGCTAAAACCTTTTCAGATCTGCTAAGATTTTGTCAAGGGAATTAGGTTTAAAAATAAATGACACACTCAGAACTCTTTTTCCTAAGATTTATTACCACCAAGTTAAGTTCCTTGTAATTATCTTGCAAAAACAACACTGCTGTCAAAAGACGGCCAATGGATTTTTGAGGTTTGAATTTATAATTTAAACTAACAAGGTTTTGTTTTTGACATATGGATACATAAAGAGTGGCAATGTGAATAATGCAGCATTAGGTTTGGCAATTACATATACAAAAAATCTTCAGCAAACCTATTTCAAAATATTTTTCAGGAACAGCAGATTACTGCTACAAGCACTGTGCTACATGGGAAAAATGCACTCTGTCCTGTGGAAGCCACTTGTCATTCAACAAAAGGTTTCTTTTTCAGTACCGATCATGTAAAAATTGCAGCTGCAATCAGGAAAAATCCATCAGAACACAGTAAACGATTGAAAAACACATCCTAGAGACATAACTTATAAATGTACCATATTATGAAAGCTTTAAAACTAATTTGAAACTGTATGGAAGTGAAAATGCACTTGCAATACACAATTTCCTTGACATTCCACAGGAACACATGCCAATTTTTAATCTTACACTACAAATCTCACAAAAAGACAGATTCCTGCTTTTTCAATAGTATTTAACTCAAGATGCCCTTTACTGCAGGCAGCAAATTCATGAAAATCATCAATTAGAACTGATATCAAGAAGGGTCATTCCAAATAGCTGTAGGTGTGAAACAAGAAAAGCCGTATAAAAACACAATGCGACTGGACCTTTTCTTTTTCAAATGACACATATCATACCTACTTAAAAAGGAAACTCCAATACTGTTATTTTAGTACAGAATTTTGGAATAATATTACAAAGAAAATTCTTCCAGAAATATATACATTATATAGAAAAAAGACAGGAACTGCATACTGAAAATACTGTTTTAAGAACACAGATTTTGAAAACACTATATATTCTAGAATTGCAGCAAAGACCTGCTAAAACCTATAGGATAAAATTAATAGACATTGTGAAGGCCGTCTTTGTGAAACATCCCCCCAAAACAATAAAAACAGATTCAAATGGGGGGGGAGGACAGTTGGCATATCTAAATAATTCACCAAGGAATTGCCAAAGATATCTGATTAAATCTCATTTTAACGAGATGGATTTGAAAAATGGAAAATGTGAGGGGTGAAGCTCTGCCCCGACACAGAAAGGAGGCCGGTACCTTGGTAGTGATAGCTGCCGTCTGTGGTGTGCTTTTGGCTACAGAGCCCGGGGAGCCCGGGGACCCCGGAGAGCCTGGAGATCCAGGAGAGCCGGGGTGGTGACTGGCTGAGGACTGGCTGGTGAGAGTTGTCTTGTTTCCACTAGAGAAGGAGAGCTTGAAACTGGGACTCTGCCGACCCGTTAGGTTCGATTTAGGCAAAACTTCCTTTTCCTCCGATTCTTTGACTGGAAACAAAGAAGTATGCATAAGACATGCCTTTAACCTGAAGTTTCTACCCTTAAAGAGGCAAAAAAAGCCTGGTGTGATCAAAAAAAAGTTTTATTTTAGGAAGGATTTTGAATTAAACAAAAAACCTAAGTATATCTTCAATAAAATGATACCATACAAAGCAGCTAACAAAACACTTTTTTTAAAAAAACATTCAATTTAGCTGTTCAAAGACTATAAAATAATATCTATGCTTAAGAAAAACAGATGATGTTCTTACATTTTTTTCTTTCCATAAATTTGCTAATAGGGTCCATGAGGTCTTCATCGGTTTTCATTTTATCTGAAGGAGGGACAACTGCTTCTCCATCTTCTAAATCATCTTCATCAGTGTTGAACCACATCTCCTCCTCATCTTCCAGTGTGCGAGCATCCCTGCGATATCTGTGGTTCCTTAAGATTGATCGCATGCTACCAAATGAATAAATGTATTCATGATATTTGCTGTTGCAATGATACATAACATGTCACATGTTTAAATTGATCTTCCCCTCCTTTTTGTCTTTGTTGTGTCCTTACGTCTTCTTCCAGATTTTATTAATTTAGAAGTTAGTTTCAAATGTGAAAAGTCTGTCACATTTTCATGATGCATATCAGAATTATTCTTTTAAAACTGAAATGACTGAACGATCAAACTTTAAGAGCAATCAAACTTCAAGACACATTTTGTACACAGACTGCAGTGATATTTTGATCCACACCTGCTATATCAGACACTAAACATATAAATCCAATTGATTCTACAATTGAACAACTTTTTAAATGAGGTCTGAAGCATTAACTCACCTTTAAGAATAACTGGACTTTAACTGGCATTGATATGTTGTGAAGACGCTGACCTACTCTTACATTTCTATTTTTGTTTTGGGAAGGCAGGTAAATGATATAGATAAAAGATATTTTAAATAAAACAGATTTTCTTTCTACCACAGTAATCTGGGAGATGACCTGACTCGGCAAGAAAGACTAAAAGATTCCCTGAAAATTCTACAAAAAAGTAGAATTCAGTAGGGAAATGAAATATTTAGCCAAGAGTAACAAATAATTTTGTACTTGTATATATTTTAAATTCAAAATCTTTTTTTCTCCACTGGACAATTTGCTTCAGTATTTTTAAATTTCACTATCTTTTAAACTATTTATATAAGTTAACTTTTTGCTTTATAATTTCATAAATCAACGGGCCACAATCTACTCCAACTATGATAAAGTACCACAAAGAGAATAATTAAGGTATTGACTGCCACAAAAGTCTCCTGCAGTACATTTAATCCATTGTAATCTTTGTAACCATCTCATCTAAAATTAGTTCTCTCCCAGGTATCTTAGTTTGGTTTTCTATTCCTTTTACATAATAGATAGCATTACTCAATTGGGATGTAGTCTCAAACAAAATTTCTCCTTTAAACAGATAGCACACCAACTAATCCATTTCAAACTGCGCACAGAATGTGTAAACATCATGCTGCCAGCTCCAGATGAAAATTGCTCCCACCCTCTTTTACAGATCCTCTCAGGCTTTAACCAATACCTATCAATATGCTTCGATGGTGTCCTGTGAGAGTTTTTGGGCACATGACTAACATGCTTTTGGATACAACTGTGCTATTGACTATGTGACTGCTTCCATTCCACTGACTCCCAAGTAACTGTCAATCTTTAGGCACATCACCTTTTGATTTATCGGCACCAAAAGTTATATTTTATGGGAATGAGTGATCTTATATCGCAGGTACTTCCAATAACTGGCACAGATTTTGTTTATAGAAAAACGTACAACTAGATTACATTTGGCAGCATAACAATTGCAATAGCACAGTGAGATGATTTTTCCCATCCTTTACTTTTTGCAAGAATTCCCATTTATTTTTTCAAATATTTGTCCTGTAAAAACAATTAAATATATGTAAAAGCATAAAGAAAGGAAAATGGAATGAGATAAGACTTATATTCAGAAATATCAAAGTTATCTATTTTCTTTGTATGAGTTCAAGAACTCGGCAAGAGGAAAATGTTGACTGCCATGCAGCACAAATAGCTCTTAGTAATGTTGCAATTTTCACATTTATTACCTGTCCAGTTTGGGGTTGTCTTGCCTTTCCCTCTGTTGCTCATAGCGCAGCTTCAAACCTTTGAATGTCTGGACATAATCTACATCTTCAAGAGCCTTCCAATAATTTTCAATTACATGAGCAGTGAGGGTCTTCACATCTTCCTGTAAAAATCCATATAAAAGACACTGTATTCAGCATGCCTAAGATGTTACTGTGTTATCTGCGTTAGAAGCTACACAATGGCGCATACCACAAACAAGACAAATACAAGACCACATAGTATCTGTACCTTTAAATGATGAGGTTATTCAATTTAACACATTGTATAATCTTCACAAATAAATTCAATTGCACTGTATGTTTTTTCTAACACTTTAATAGCTTAACATATTGAATGTTCTTGTCCTTTACTGCTGAGCACCATTTAACAAGTTAAAAGATCTACGAGACATCAGTAACATAACATGTACACAAGTCTTTTCCTGCCCTTCCCTTCCTTCCTAATGCTGTATCAGCAGCAGTATGAGGCCGAAGGATCCCCGTGCAGGACAGTGATTTAAACCAGTTAAGAAAAAGACACAATTTAAACCCGTTATCTCTGCTCAAAAGCATGAACAGTTGTTCTAAAAAACACTTGTGAAATTAATTTTAGATGGATGAACTGATAATGAAAACCATAAAATGATATTCCATTTTAGACACAAATTTATCTGATTTAAGTGATCTAAGTTCCCATTTTCAGTTATCAGTGCTGAACTGCCAGGAAATTACAGAGGAAATAATTGGAGAATTGTACTTACCACTCTGACATACTCAAACATTTCAATAATTGCAGAGTTCATCAAGTTGTAACGAGATCCATTATTGAGGAAAGCTTTCACAACTGGTTCAAATAAGAAGTTTCTCATTATGTAGCGGTTATAATATTCATCTTTTAACCCGATTATTTTCCTCATAAATCGAAGTGCACCTGAAAAAATAAGTCAAATAAATTATAGTTTATTTAGTTATAAAACATCTAGTTTTTAAAGTGATTTGACTGAATTTTCAGTTGTTACAATTTTAAGTACTATACCAGATTAGCACAAGTTAGAGTTTAATAACTGGTTAACTACATTGTAATTGTTAGAAAAGGGAAAATGGGTCATTTCTGATCTGATAATTAAAAAAAACAAAATCATTATTTTTATTATATCTATCCAATTTTGAAATGCAAACCAATTTTTAACAGTCATTCAACAACTCCTGTCCCTCTGGATAGAATCATGCACACAAGAATGGTCCTCTGACACATCTGCTTATTGAATTATTTGTCACTTATTATGCTGCAAGCTTCACAGAGCACCAGCAGAACCTAGCAAACTACAGGAGTTGCTGCGACACAAGTGGTCCATGTCTGATTAGTGTTCACACTACCACAGTGGCACTTTCATAACTGTGCCCTAGTGCTTGGGGGAGTCAGTCAGTTAAAAACGTTGGGCCATAGAGCAGAAACTCAGTTGAAAGCCAATACCTTTCCTCCCACCTGGGAACAATTGATAAAAGTTTAAAGCAGACACCAATTATCACTTAATACATTAAAGCAAGTTCTTAAATGATTGAAACGTAAATTAAACATAAAATACACTTAAATAGAGAGTATCTAGAATAATGCTCCTTAAAGAGCAAGTGGTTGATACTATAATTTCCCCAAAACAGTTTTTCACAAAAAAAAGACTTACATAGTGCAAGAAAGGCATGTTTTGAAGCCATAAGCACAAGCACCCTTTTAAGAATATCCTTGTTTATGATGTAATTCTTGATATGGTAGGTGTGATGCTCCACACAGAAAGTGAGCAGTTCCAGTATTAAAGCCAAAAGCTGGGATGTCTGAAAATCGTCTGGAAGGTTGACAGAAACAAACAAAAAAAAATACAGGCATTATAAAAAATGCAGGACAACAATATGAACTAATTAAATAGTTAAAAGCACTATAATCTACATGACTGCTCTTCACACTAAAATGAACACATATACTTTTAATTTCCAGTTTTTTAAATGCAGGATGGTCCTACTTTTGTCCTAGAGAGCCAGCGTGTCGACACAATTGTATTCTATGCTCATAACCTATATCAGTTCGTTATTGGTTTCATTGAACCAATTTACTAACTTCTACCAGCCCTCATGGTGCTGATGCTTTAAAGACGCCAAGAAAAACTGCTGACAAACCAGCTCTTGCAGACCATAGTTGGATCACCTTGTGTTAATGTTGAAGAAATATGTTTAAAATGTAAAGCATGCTTAACTACATAAGTAAGCTGAAATTGTACCTTACTGACACGAGAATCAATATTTTACATTTTCTGTGGATGCAAAAAATTGAAGAAATGAAAACAATGCAGACACTTGCTCCTTCTTGCATGCACTCACTCCAAGTGTCCCACAGTTGTAAAAAAGAAAAACAACAAATTAAGAAAGGAGGATGCAACTACTACTACAGGACGTCTACCTGGTAGGATTATAGGAAAGTACTGACCATTATGTGCGGTTGTCTCACCTTTGCTGGGCTTCTCCTCTGTTGTGTTTGCCAGCAAGGGGGCAGTGAGAACGTGCATACAGTGTTTGTAGAAGAAGCTTAAAAACTCAGTCTTTTCAGTTTTCTGCAGAAAAAAAAACTCAATAAATTCTAAAATTGATTACGGAAACAAAGATTACACATTCAAAATTGTTCATATTAAGATTCATCCATCCATATTCTAACCACTTCATTTAGTTTAGGGCCGCGGAGGAGCTCATGCCTGTTTTGGCAAGCAACAGGCACAAGGCAGGGTGCACCTTGGACAGGATACTAGTCCATTTCAGGGCACAAGGACACATTCACACCAGATCCTATACCCCAGAGGCCAATTAACCTACCAGTAGGTCTTTAGAATCTGGGAGGAAACCCACCCAAACACAGGGAGAACATTAAAACTCCATGCAGAGAGCACCCAAGGTCAGGAATTTCACCCAGGGGTCCCAGTGATGCGCCAACCACTGCATCACCCTGTTGCCCTCATATTAAGATGACAGTCAGTTAAAAACACTAAAAAAGAACAGCAGTTGTATATTTGCTAAACTACATGCAAATATACAAGGGTGCACTTCAGAAATTAAGTTTCATATACTGAGACTGTTAAAGAATTCTGCTCAGAAAAGGCAGCTTCCCTACAGAAGCCAATGAAGAATGCATGTTAACAGAAGGGGGCAAAAAAAGAGAATCACACTTACGTTGGCGGTGGCTAGCATGTTTTCTGGATCTACTAAAGTCCGAAGCAAGCCCATGAGCTGCACCGCACCCCCGAGCTCTGGATCAGTGTCACAGATCATGTGCTCAATGATTAGATTAATCAGAAGAATGTCCTGGAGACCAAAAATCCAAAAATGTTTTTTAATAAACTGGGTGTTATGCATGAGAATAAAAATTAAAAACTTATAACTACCCAATCCAGTCAGTAAAACATCACATACTGCTATATAGCTCACCTCATTGTGCAGCAACAAACTTACAAAGAACATGCAATAAGATTAAATATAGTAATGTAATGTCAGTGTTTAGAAAAATAGGGATCGATACAACGTTCAGCTGACATTACAAAGTTCACAGAAAATAAAGCATTAGCAGTTTAAATAAAGATATTAGTTAACTGACTGCTTAAAGAGAAATATAAAACTGCAGTGGGTCACAACCACTAACCACTTACATCATCATTTTGCTGCGATTCCTGCATTACAAATTCTCGTACCATGGAGGGGTTGTATTCAACCAAATAGGAAAAAATATCAGTGGCAGCACTACGCACTTGAGCATCATCCATTCCCTGGAAGGAGAAAATAACGTTAACATCTAAATTAACATTTCAAAGCCAATCGGGGGAAAAATACACATTACAATTATATCAAACAGACAAGAGAGATTTAGTCACAACATTTATGTTTGCATTTTTTTTACTTTTGCTTACCAGAATGACTTCTAAAGCTGGTAGAATTCCCATGTTTGACAATGTTTTAAAGAAGGCGTCTCTGTTTTGAGGTTGTAATGTTTGAGAAAATGCGCAAAATTCCTTAAGAAAGTTTACCTATAAGAAAAAATCATTTTAAATAAATTTAAGGTTACGTCGCACAAAAACTGTGCGGCAAGTATGAAATATTTAGAATACTTGGATGTCTACAATCAAATGAAGCCAAGTAAATGTTTTCAACTACCTTAAACATATCTAAAAAAAATTACAAGCACAGCAATGCTATTGGGCCATTTTGTCATAAGTATAAGCTTTCATAAAAAGAGAAACATACAAGTCATTAAAGATATCACTCTAAACTGTATTATAAAACTTACAGATCCTTCATTTACAAATGATATTTTTTAAAGACTTTTTCTACCATTAATCTTAGAACTCTTACCAATTCATGTCTTTTATCATCATCTGTTGCTTCGTCAGTTAGTTGTGCAAAAAGGTCTGTTAGGAACTTTTCGTCGTCCTGGAAAAGGAAATTAATACAATTAATTTATTTTTCTGTGTATGCTGCAGTCTCTCTTCAGCCTGACAGCTTCTGTTGCATCTTTGGAATCCAGGAAAGACATTAAAGGTGTACTTTACCATCACCGATATATAACATCAACACATCATCTAGGCTCATGGTACACAGTTAATTTTTGTTCTCGTCATCCAAAGCAATGCACAAATTAGCTTAATAAAAACATAATACCACCAATTTGTTATATTTTCAAAATTGTACGAACATTTGCTTTTAGACGATTTGGTTTTGCAAAGACATTTCATAGAAGCTGATGGTTTCATTTAAAGAATACAAGTGATGAATACAACCCAACATGACCATACCAAGAGAAGCAGACAGAACATATTATGATTGCAGCAGATCCTGTCACAAGTACCAGATTGTATTTAATCTGCTACAAGAGGCACTTGTTTCTTGGTTTTTACTCTGGCATTCTAGGTGAAGGTGCTTCACATAACCAACATCAACCATGCTGGAGATGTGGATTTATCTATTTGAGGGGTCACATAAGTACACTTACGGATATTACAAGTTTAAAGAAATATGATGTTATTTTAAAAGTGCGGCATTATAACTGCCTAACTGTTTAATGTGTATTTTATTATATGTTCCGCACATTTTTTATACCATGTGTAAAAAAAATATCTAGAACCAACAGTAAAGAAATGCTGAGGATGATACAGATCTCTCAATCGCTTTACTAAAGTATCTTGCACTCAAAACTGTGACACATCTTATTATTTTAATAACATCCATCATGAGTAATATACAAGTTCTCACTGGCATCATGAGCATGAACAATTACCTAATCACATTCTACAAGGCATGCAAATGCAAAAAATCCAGAGCATACGTGAAAACCATCAGATACAACAAAGAACGATAGTAAAAAGTATGCGTTTAACAATGTTAAAAATACAAAAATTTCAAACATACTGGACACCTCATCATAAACAACATTCATATCTTATTTACACATGGGGCAGTTTTAGAGAAAGTCTCTAACAATACTATAGGATGACATCTACCATCTACACCGAGATTGAATTGGCTCATGCTAGGCTATCGGTGTCTGAAGCACTCAGCGGTGATGTGTAAGTGAGTTAGTGTGTGTCAGGGTTTGATGGCGCCGATTTCTGTGTGGCTATTGATTTGCCATTAATCCTTGACAACGGCTGAATGCTGCCAGATATGGAAGTTATTTAGTCCTCACACTGATAGCACAGTCCTTCTGCCTGCACTGAGAAACGCACTGTGGGAAAAAAATGATTCTTCTTCCCTTGGAGAAAACACTTTGCCTCTTTGCAGTGTAAAGAACGGAAGTGCAAACCACTGAAAACAGCATAATGTGCAAAACATTGCAGTCGCAAAATCTAATAAAATAGAATTCTGATAGTGGCTGTAGCATTCTTGACTTTTGACCTTTGGAAGTTTTAGAGGGTTTGCTCGTATAATTGCTTCCCTGGTCACCTCAAGATTCACAGATGTTTCAATATTAAAATACTGTGTTCAGTGCCACAGAAATGCTAGCAAGTCAGATCCACTGATTTTTAACCAATAATTAAGGAGACAGGGAAGAAAGTGTTCTTCCATTTCAAATGAAAGATCCGAAACTTTACATTTTTAAAAGCTAAATTTAGAAAAAACAATTTCCAGTTCAACTGTAACTTCAATGATACCAAGTAGCAGCCTATTACATCTCTCTACCCACTCTACCGTGAGTCATGATGATGGTTCCTCAAACGTACCTGCCAAAGATAGCTCCTCGCTGTTTATAGTAACTCATCTCACACCTACTGAAGACGGTTTAAAATACCACATGGTACTGTAGGTGTACAACATTTAAGGTCCATTTATTGCAAAGGGAAATATTTAGTAATATACTTTTTAACTTGTTTGAAAGGGGAAAATCATGTTTGTGAGTTTCACACCAGATCTGTACAACCAAAGCCAAACTGTAAACGTTCTGCATTCTTTTAATTCTAATCTATAATATACTTACTAACGTCAGGTAAATAATTTGCGGTAGTTCTGCAGCACTGGATTCTTCCAAAATAAAGCATTTTCACAAAAAGCATAATTTACTTTTATCCTCCCCCTTGCTGCTGAATATCAAGATTTTGGAATTACGTCCAGGCGAATAAAGAAAAGAGACCATGAAGCACAGTTCAGCTGTGCACAGTTAGAAAAACATCTCTAGCCATAACAAACAATCTGAACGTAAACTTTCTCCAGGAACCAAGTACAACTAATTTCCCAAATTAAAAAGAGTAATGTTCCCATGTTGACATCAGTGAGGAAAATCCAAAAATTGGACAGTGTTTATATTGCTTAATGGGGAAAACTTACCTGCAACATTCCAACAATTTCAACTTTATTAAAAAAGATAAAGGAGTGAAGAGTTGACAGCATGTTTTCTTCAAAGACAGAAGGTGTAGGAAGGACCATATCCTGAATGTACTGTACTCTGTACGTCTGATGAATTTTCTGTTTGAGTTCTGGGTCTGAGATGGGAATCACCTCTTTAAATTTTGCTGTCTTTGTCAGGAACTCCCTGTGTTTCCTTGGCTGGGGTAACGAGGGGTCGTACTCTAGACAGCCTATTACATCCATTATACATTCCTCGGAGAACATGACCTCGAAAAGCGCAGTTCGGTTCAAGAGAAAAATTCCCTTTACAATTTCGTACAAGTGGTGCAATCCTTCCAGGTTTTCCAAGTCCTCACATACGTGAAAGAGTTCCAAGAGTTTCTTGATGTAACCCTCATTTTCTAAGGCCAGAGCTAGCTTCTCACGTCTCAGTGGGGAAGGTAAGGATGAGGCTACCAGTTCTGCCACTTCTTCCAGTCTGTTCAGCTCACAGGGAGGCAGCTCAAGGCCAGGGGAGGACATGTCATCGAAGCGCTCCTCTTCGGACTCATCCACCAGCTCCTGGGTGATGTCCACCGATGGATCCTTGCCCTGAACCTAACAGAACACAAGCAATGGATCGGTTTTACAACTTGGAATCCTAAAAGGCTTAATACTCTCCATCCTTTCATTAAAAGAACAAAAATTAATGCAACTATCCCTCCGTAAATACACTTCCACATAGGACTCCATACTCAAGTCCAGCCACCTGAACGCCTTATGGCTGATAGTCCAACAGAGGTCTAAATTACTTAACTGAAGCCTTAATTCAGCTAATTAAGACTTATCTTCAGCAGTGCAACTTAATTTAAAAGTAAAAACAATTCTCAAGTTATCTTAATTGTAGATAAGAAAAATATTACTACTGAGAACTCAGGTGCAGCAGGAACTAGAAAGAAAAGTCAGTGTGACTAGGCTTGTTCTATAATCACTTCAAACATTAGCAAATATACACAATGTAAGATATTTATGTGTTAATCCATTTAATTTCAGGAGACCACATCTTTCTATAACTAGTAAATGGAAACAAAGCAGTGCAGCATTTATACTATTGCTAAGGCCCTACTTGAATCTCGAGATGACCTTTAAATATAATTGCAGAAAATAAACAGACCTTTACAAGTACAGCTAATTTAGGAAAAGCCAATAAAAAACAAGTTCTTTAGAAAAATATTCTGGAACAATTTAAACATTCCACTACTATATTATACTATATTCCACTACTGTATTACTATATTCTAATATCCACTACTATAAAAGCCTCAATTTCTTACAACCACATTTTGCGCCAACTATGTTGCATCAATTAATAAAAGTGACCCACACAATATAATAGAAGATTACTGCTGCTGTACAAAATGAGTCCAATCGTGTTAGCCTAGTATGGTTTACAGACAATTAACGTCAGTGCAGTTCACCCTGCTAGTGGTATCCTTCATGACCCGTCTCTGATCTGCATCTGGCGTTACAATGTACTGCAGTTATATACACTGTATACGCGTGGATCAACCTCAACACACAACTGCATGTCACTAGCAGCCTTTACAGTTTCCGAGTCTTCGGAAGCACAAAACAGTGTGCATCATTAAATAGGATGAGTTTGCTGAACTGTATAGGATGAAATGAATGCACTGATTCAACTCACCTGGCATATCTTTTCCCATATCTCATCACACCCTGCTTTTTCCTGAAAACTAAGTGCCAAGTCATAGTTTTCTGCTTCGGACCAAACTATCAATGTGTCCTGTGGAGACAAAATAGTTGCCCTTAAACATTAAAATGCATTAAAAAGGGACTGGAATCATGTAACAATATCCAGCAGTTTTGGAACACATAGCTTGGTAAATTATTAAAAAATGGCTCCTTACTCGAATAATAAAGTGATCAGTCTGTAATCTATACAGCACTATTTCTAATTTAGGTCTCAACATACAACTGCATGTATGAGTTTAAGGGGCAAACTTTGCTTAAATTTAGTACATAATACAAAAAATTGAAAATATTACAAATATCAGTGAAATCATACAAAGCATATTCATTTAAATTTAAAACCAAATTAATAAACTACACTACATTTAATATGCATTTTCTTGAAAACATCAACACTTAAAATCTAAAGAACAGAGACATTAAAAAGTTACACTTTCAAAGAAACTCACCTGCTGCTTCTGGTAAGCAGTGTTAGGGTTTATTTTTGACTCCAACAAAAGAGAACCTGCAAAAAAAAGCAACATTATACCATAATGTTTTCACTGGTAGCAAACAATTTAGTGCAATTTATTGCAAAAAGTGTGCATAATTTTTTTAATCTAACTTTTTTTAACTCAATGTCGATATCTTTATCCCTTTGCCACGCGTAAATTACAGGGTGCTTCCAATTTCATCTTGACACAGGACCCTGCAGTTGGCCATGTCCTCAGACAAGAACAGGGGTAGGAAACTGGCACAGCACAAGAATGCAATCCATGTCACACCTGTCTCAGCTACTCTTCAGCACTTTTAACAATGAATGGCCTATAGATAGGAATTGCAGATCATGTCTTTGATATAAACAAAACTTGTTTTCTAATGTATCAAAGCATAAACTGAATACAGAATAGGGAAAAATATTTCCTTTGTCACTCGTGAAAACATTTTAGTTTTCTGAAATACTGGGAAAAGTGTACACAATTCAATCTACAGTCTCCATGAGCTCGTTACCCACTGGTGGCAAACATTTTAATGCCATCATCAAAATCATCTCAATACTTTTAAAATTAATATAAGTTACAAAATGAATTACTTCTGATTTCTAAATGCAGAAAAGCCACCACTCCATTCAACAAAGGGTGAGGTATATTCCCTCCTTGCCTTACAAAATTGAATTTAAGTAACACCTGCAATGTTTCACCTGTGTTGATGTTTTAAAATTAAGGAATAAATAACCTATTAAAAATGAGAAAAAAACACAAGACATGGCCCAAGGTGTCATGGCATTTTACATTACACAATTAACCAGATTCCTTGAAAAGACCGGAGCATTAGTGCCACATAAGATTGTCGTTTTTCAACTTTATGACTTGGCAGAGCAAATAAAAAAGTACAAGTTAAAAAATCTAAAGACTAACCTTTTAATTTGTTATCAATGAAAGACTGCAAACTGTACTATTAAATGTCCAAATTGTTCTAGTACATTTTAGCTGTGCAGCCATTTGTAATACATAAAAACTAAAATTGCATGCTCGAATTGTAGACACAATGACAGACAACCTTAGGCAGTACTAAAATTCATCCTGCACGAATATAAGAAGCTTTGATAGGATGATAAGAAGAATCTGAAATCAGTACCTCTGGATGTAACTCAATAGCTTAAGAACAAAAAAAACAAGGTCTAGAATGTCAAAATGATCAGTCAAGAACGAGAAACTGATGAAAAGTTATTATTCCGGTCCAACTGGTAAGGCGCTCGGACGAGTTGGTGCAACTCCTTCAACTTCCAACAGGTTACAGGCTGAACAAGCTGCAGGAGCGCAGCAGGACAAGCAGCCGAGCAGCGTAGTGAAAACAAGTACTTCAAGCAGCACGTTTAGAGGATTTTTAAAAAAATCTAACGTTGCATTTTCGATACTGGTAACGAAGATCCAACACTGCACTTCCAATAAGAGACTATCCACATTATAAGAGCTGCAGGCACAACTCTTCAGGACAATACAAACATGATTCAGTATTTATTAGGCTCTCGGACCTCGTTCTGTCAATACCTGGACACAGTAGATGATGCATTCAAATACAAGTCTGAAATAAATGATTGGTTTTGTGCAAATCCTTGTATCTTCACTCAAACCTGGCAATCAGAATCTATGACACCTTTGTGTGCAATCACACGTTAATGAGGAGATTAAAGGTGTAATTTTGTACTTGTGTAGGTAGGGGTGGACAACTATGGGGGCATTAAGTACGGCAATCACACTAAATAGCAGGACACTGGAATCTCAGTGACCCGATTCCTCGCATACACCCACATTATCTGCAAGTCTGCATCTAGTGATCGAACCCTAACCCTGTTAAAACAATACAAAGACGCGCCGCATACATGTTGTGCGGCTTTCGCCCAGCGTTACATTCCCCTGATTTGTAGAGCTGTCTCGGTTAAGACCTCGAAAGCACAAATCACATCACTGTTTACTAAGGGAAAAGCCGGGCGACGTGTTTACACAAGTATCCGCGCAACTTTCAGGCACCAGCGGCGCTTGAAACCAGTCGAAACTTTACCCAGGTCTGCAAGCGAGCACTAAAACCTGTTAACGGAATCTTACTTTGGGGGGGGAGAGACAGCTACTAGCCACTTACCGTCACTCTCGGCCCGCACTAGCAAGGACATGCCTTTCAATCTCTCCACGTAGCCGGAGGACACATGCCCGGTGCCCCGGTCGTCCCACTGCCGATCTTCGTTAAGGGTGTAAACCTTCACTCGTCGCCGAGTGTCCGTCATTCTGCTAACCCACCCCGCTGTTCACACCCGAAAACACGCTTCGTCGTCCACCCCAGAGGCGTCGGACCCTCGGTCTCCGATCCTCAGCCCGGCCCGTCAGGGCGATCCGACCGCTAGCCTACTACAGCGCACACTCGCCCAGCTCGGGAGGGCGGCCTTGCTACCGAGGGCTTCAGGACGCTTTCGCCATTTTACCTCAAGTTGCGCAACCCTGTAAAACACTGCCCTTCCCGCTGCACAAGAGAAAGAGAAAGCGAGATTTAACCCTGGCTGCACAAGGAGGCCACCTACGAAATTCGGCAGAAGAAGAGGGAAAGAAAATGTTCAGAGCGCGACTGGAGAATCGGTGTTGTCGACAGCCCTTATCTGCGCGTATTTCTCATTCTTGGAAACAATGAACGCTTCATGCAGAACCGCATGCGAGATCGACTGCATTATTTCCGCGAAAGGACGTGTCCGGATCTTTAATTTTAAAGGCAGCCGGCTGTTTTTATATTTATTTTCTATTATTTATACCCCTTCCCTAGCGTTCCGCCATGTTCTGTCCTCGGGCCGCGGAGAGAGACTAGCCTCTCCCCACAATTATGAACACATTTAAAAATTAAATAAATTCAACCGGAATATTACTTGAACTCCCTTTATACGGAACCCCCCACGCACGGCTACAGTTTCTTTTTAATTCCCAGTTTTATTTTATAATTACAGTTCCCTCAATCAGAACTCCGCCATCTTGGGTCCCCTCAGAGTGCCAGCACGGGGTCTCCAGCCCAGCGGCAGCAGGGGCAGCCCGCCACTATTTAAAGGAACAGCGCTTTCAATCGCACCTTTCAGACTCTCTATGTTCGGGTTATCAACTACTTTGACATCTAAAAATCAGTAAGGGCTTGTAATATCGGAGCCAGAGAAGACTTTTTTTCGAAGAAGTAACTGTAACTTACAGAATATTACACTGATGTCAACAAAGCCCCCAAATATTTGTATTGTAGGAGCTTGCAGGACAGAGAAACCTATGAATGCTAATTCACTTTTTAGCTGTATGTACATCTGATGCAGATGTACCTTAGTGTGCGAACACTAAACAACAGATATGATAACATGTAGATGTGGTAAAATATAAATCAAATCAATAAAATGACAAAACAGGTGGAAGTGAAAATCAAAAACAGTAGGAACTGAAACAATATGAAACATACCGGTAGTCTGGATACAAAGAAGTAATGTAGTCACACTTGTTTGACTACCTGTTCCAGGTTTACAGCAAGTGCATTTTGTAAATTACATGACTAGTTTCAGAATAAAACATTAGTGGCCTACAGAATAAGAGTGGCTGCAGGATGTAGCCGAGAGCCCCAGGTGCGTCTCGAGCAGGTGGAAGGGGCTTGTGGTTTCTGTGGCTAAGGGGAGAGGTTAGAGAAGGAACGGGCTCTGGGGTTGGGGTTGGAGGGAGTAGGGGGAAATGGGACTGAAGATTTTCAGTAGCAGAGTGGCCCGAGACAGAAATTGGACAGAAGTGGGGTTTTGAATCCTCTATGTGCAGGAAAATAGAGTCAGTGGAGGGGCTGGTCTTGTCTTATTAGAATTATTTTCAGTTTCTATACAGTGTAATGCCCATGTGCCTGGTTTACCGACCCTAAAACTTGTATCTCCTCTCCAACCAGACACACTTTTTAAGAATTTTAAGTTATCTTACTGTTGCTGTGCACATTTAATAGGTTTATTTTTAACAACTGGGCTTCAGACATTTCTTATAGGATCTCATCACAAAGAAGAACCTGCTTCCCAAGCAGTTATATTACCCTGCAACTCACAACTGCCAACACACTGGTGACCCTAGTCAGTACCTGGATAGGAGACCTAGGAAAGTTAAGGTTGCTGCTGGAAAAGATCGGGGCCAGTTGGTGGACGCTCACCCTGTGGTCTGTGTGGGTCCTAATGCCCCAGTATAGTGATGGGGATGTAAAACCGAGGTCCTGTCTCTCTGTGGTCATTAAAAATCCCTGGGTGATTCTCAAAAAAGAGTAGGGGTGTTGTGCCGGTGCCCTGGCCAAATTTCCCTTTGGCCTTTTTTTTAATCATTCCCTCCTATTAATCCCCATCTATGAACTGGCTCCATCACTCTGTTCTCCTCCCCACTGATAGCTGGTGTGTGGTGAGTGTACTGGTGCACTATGGCTGCTGTTGCATCATCCAGGTGGGGGCTGCACATTGGTGGTGGTGGTGGGGAGTCCCTATTACCTGTAAAGCGTTTTGAGTGGAGTGTCCAGAAAAGCGCTATATAAGAGTAAGGAATTAACATGTTGTGAAGCTGTCGGACTTACTGTTGTTTTTATAGCAAGTTTGTGTCTCCAGCTTTTATTTCAACACACTAAAAATTGTTTTTTTTTAAATAGATAATGCTTTACATAAAGAATACACTCAACTGCTTTTTTTTAGCATCATGGTGGCACAGTGGTCAGTACTGCTGCCTCACAGCGCTGGGCCCCTGGCTTCAATTTTTGGGGTGCAACCTCCATGGAGTTTGAATGTTTCCCCTGTGTTTGCGTGGGCGTCCCCCTACAGTCCAAGAACATACCGATTGGGTAACTGGCTTCTGAAAAGACTGGCCCTGGCATGAATGTGTGCCCTGTGATGGACTGGCATCCCATTCATTGTGGCTCCTGCCTACCACGCATTGCCGGTTCAGGCTCCAGCTGTCCTAAGGGCCTGTATTGGGAAAAGCAGTTAGATGGACTGGATGCTTTTGTTTTAAAGGGTGAAAAGTTAAATAAGTTTGCGTTGAGTCATCCACACAGCTGCCCAGTACCCAGTGCTCTAATCATTCCAAAGTGGATTTTTCTGGGGAGGGAGAAGATGTTCAGACCCTTACACTGGTGTGATACCAGTCGGTAGGTTGTAATTGAGTTTAAAACTGCACTGCATTCTGCCATCTGAAAGCCTTAACAAAAATGGTCAGCATGCTAATGTGGATAAAGACAATTAAAACATCACTAAAAAATGGAAAATTACATTTGCTGAAAGATCATAAACAACAGTGGTATTTATCACAAAGTCTATTTTGTATCTGAGAATTTCAAGGTGAAGAAAAAGTACTAAGGTTTTTAAATTAAAATAAATGGAACCCACAAAGCAACAACCTAGACAGTTAAACTAAGAAATTATGACATCAGCCCAGTACAGTAAAACACCCAAGTAGTATTCTGTTTTTGAAACCAGCAGAGATATTTTTTTTGGTCTCCATGGCAGCAAACTGTGATATGTAAACAGAATGTACTTGGGCACCATGGAACAAAGTAAACCATTAATTGTATAGCGAATGAGGACAGCACAGTCACAACAAACAAAAGTCCACTGCAGCTGAAAGAAAGAGCTGGAACGGTTTCTAAGTGAAACAAACAGCTAACATAAACAATGTCAGCAGGCATGCAGTACTTTCGTTGCATAAAGATTCAATCTAAACGGAGAATTTAGAGGGCCCAATCTCTTTTTACATCTTTAAGTAAAAAAAGAGCCTTTGTTGTCTACACTATGGAGACACAGGGATCACCGAAACGCCCACAGGACTGGCCATGTGATGGAAAACAAAACTACCATCATGATCATCAATATTATCATCATTATCAATAATAATAATACTATTATTTTGTGCCTTCCAGTTTCTAGTATGGAAGTTAACAAGAAAACAAAGTGTTTTTAGCACAGGAGCAGTCACAACCCTTATTTGCTGAAGTACCTTTTGAAAGCGCGAGAATTACAAAGGAAAATTACAAACAGTGCAATAATACAGCAGTGTCAACCAACATAAAGTGGCAAAATAATAAGTACAATATGGAGGGTTAATAACAATGTATCAGGCATTATGATACACAATTTAAAGTACTTTCAATTCCAGTTCAATTTCTATTCAATTCTGAAGCCAGCTTCACACCTTCCTGCTTCTCTCAATGACGGACTCGTTTCCTTCTAATCCTCTCATTTGCAGGTTTCAACTTCACACCTCTCTGCACACCACCTGACTGCCCACTCTGCCTCCCCCCTGCTCCCGCCTCCTCTACACTACCAGCTTTTGTTCTCCTATGCTATAGCATAGCATCTGCTGACTCCCCTGTCTTTCTCACACCTGAAGAAGGCTCCACATCTGAAACGTTGTTTCCTGTCTTCTCTTTTCAGCGTGGAATAAACCTTTACTTGTTACTTTCAATTCCCACTGTATATAAAAAGGCTATGCATTTATACAAATAATGATTCATTCTTCTAAGCTGTTACAATCTAGGGGACACTCACATTCATGGGGCACTTTCAGTGAAAACATACTTCATTGGCTGCAAGAAATCTGAAAGCTATAGTGCAGGCTGGAGAGGAGAGGTGTGTCTACAGTTCAGTTTTTAAGGATGGAGGCCAAGTGCCAGTGCTCCCAGAGAGGGGTGCAGCCTCCTCACAATGAGAACCTCCCTAGTGTAGTTCTTCAGTTAGTCACCCCTGAAATAAAACACAACTGGGAATCCTATTCAGCAAAGGCACTTATTCTTACCCTCCCCCCCCCCCTTCTTCAGACTCCTTGTGATACTAGAGTGCATTGCTCAATCTGACTAAAAGACTGTTCTTTTTTTTTTTGCTGCCACGCAATCACAAATGTCAAAACCTGTTTCGTCAATTATATTGTTCTTTGTTTCCCTGTAAAGCCACATTTCTCACGCCGATTCATCTGAACTCTAAGCCCCAGTTTGATGAGGCACATGGTGACAGAGCAGTGTGCACTGGTGCCTGAAATGCTCTCGGGTTTGGGGTGAAACTTGCTTCTTGTACTCAAGGAATGGGCTATGAGCTGTCACAACTTTAACCCAGAATTAGCAGATTTCTGAGAATGAAATGATGAGTGATTGGTTTCATTTGGTATTTTAAAACCAACCAGACGACAAAGGTGGACTCATTTAGTTAGTAAGCTGCCAGTAATGATTATGAATTCCAATTATTTTCTCTTATACTTTGTCAACATCCCAAACTTTTATGCTTAACAGCAACAG
Organism: Atractosteus spatula; assembly: GCF_055471065.1. Taxonomy (NCBI): domain Eukaryota; kingdom Metazoa; phylum Chordata; class Actinopteri; order Semionotiformes; family Lepisosteidae; genus Atractosteus; species Atractosteus spatula. The sequence goes on from NC_142714.1 coordinate 20,304,138, forward strand.
CATTGCCTTATTGTTGTAGCACAAATTATATCTATTACTAAATATTACCTAATAACTCTTCATTCTCCTGTTAGCTGTTTTCAGCTGCATTAGACAAGGAATGATGAATAAAGTATTTCTAACTTTTTCAAAAACAAAATTACAAAAGTAATGTGATTTATGGAACATCAGCTTCCTTCATATATACAGCTAAATTGAAGAACATCGGAACTTCCAAGTTCTTAAAACAGCCAATTATGTCACAAGAGTCTTACAATAGTAACATTAATATTCCATGTCTGGCAGTACTGCCTGGATTCTACACACTGTACTGTAGTACGACATCTGGTCACTCTCCAAGGGCTAGTAGCTATCTCTAGCACTGTATTTCATCCTTCTCAAAAGTTAAATATAGTCCATTTATAGCAGTACAAGATGCAAGCAAAGCACAAAGGATTAGCAAGAATCCAGACTTGTATGTGATGAGCAATTCAGTTTAAGGCTACTTTATGCAAAATGACTGGCAAACAGATGTTTTGGTTTTACTCTTTGGCACAATGGAAGCTTGTGAGCACTTTCAAATCAATATAAAGTATATTTGAGCATCAAAAGAAAAGTACATGCGTAACTAACATTGTGTCACAGCATGGATAGCATCTGTTCAGGCTGTTTCTGGAGCGGAGAACTCTAGCCGCAAGGGTTGTGCCTTGAGATGACAGACGGTTTTTGCTTTCTATGGATGCTGTAACAGAACAACAACACAAATTCTCCCCACCAGATTTAAAGAAAGGCCTTCCTAACTTCTTCTTTTTCAGATTTCTATAATCTAATTGGGGAATCTTTCCAGCAGTGGGGTGTAATTATGATTGCATGTCTGCTGTTACACTTTTCTCCCTTTCTGCCAAAGCATAGTGTCTGTATATGTTATTTCAGCTATAATCAGCATTATTCTGCCCAGTTTCCCACAGCTGATGAGCTCAACATCACTAGACTGGCAAGTATGTAATAAGTTTTTCCTGATTAGTCAGCTTTTTTATGTGGCCAAAGTTTCTGTCATCATTCCACTACAGCCTTGTATTAGGTAAAAACAACTTCCCAAGAAGTTATTTTTGCAATGCTCACCTGATGCTAAGCTTATATAATGCAAAAACGTAATCCCAAAAAAATATGTTCTAAAATTTCAGAATAAGATCCTCACAAAGGCTTAGAAACACATTTGAAAATGTAATTTAGAAAAAGAGGCTGTGTTATGTACCCTCATTGGCCTTTAGAGAATTCCTCAAATTACTGAGGTCTAGAAATCTTTCACTGGCACAGCAGAAAGTTCCAAAGGTGGCTCCTAAAGCTGGCAGGTGCAATAGTGTTTGCTTGGTACTGGCTCTCTCCCAATGCAAACATATGCAAATGCATTCAACAATACACAAAAAACACCCATCATCTAGAAACTAATGGTTGAAAGTGATGAGACATATTTCTGAGAAAGTAAGTGGCACTGCAGTTTTCTTAAAGTTTCGACAACCAAGTATACTGCAATGATCAACAGACACATGGCATTTCATTATCAATGAACTTGCCATGAAGAGACCACTTCAAATACCCTAGGTCATTTGCACTTTATATGTATTTTCTCAACTGTACTAACAGGAGTTATGCTGGTCATTTTTGCTGACATACAGTTACATACAGCTCTCAGCAACAGTCCAGGTGTGTCATGAGAAAAAGTTATTCACCTAAATTCATATGTCAAAATAGGTATTCCAGGGGCACCTCAATGGGGAAGGAGGGTAAATGTTCAATTTGGGCCATCTCATGTATCTCAATCAAAACCAATTGGAAACTATTTTTTTAAATTATTTCAGAAATCCAAAAGAGCAGAAAATAAAAAAAAGTCGAGTTGGTCTTATTGGTAAACATTTTTTAGTCAATGTTATTCTGGGGGAGAAGAACAGTTTATTTTACTAATAGTTTTCCTAAAAATCACACGTTTCATAGATAATTCTTTTTTGATAAAGTCCGAGAACAAAGATTAAAGACGAAAAGAAGTAGAAGGAGAGAAGAGATCCTGGTAACACAGAACCCTTTGAAAGCTGGTAGAATGGAATTTACATAGAACATGTTTAAAAAGCACCTTAAACTTGCAAAACAATGTCCAGGAGTTCTAAAAACTGTGCGTGCTGCCAGCTGCAGGTGCCACCGCAGTGCTGCGTTTCCTCAACAGGGCCACGAAGCTTCGCTTGGACGGCAGCCGCACCTTGGACCGCTTGAGGAAGAACCCGGCCAGCAGCACCCCGCCCAGAACCACTGCCGTTATGGTATTGATCAGGTACTGCGCTGGAAACGCGAGAGGCGGATTGTCCACGTAGACCTGCAAACACAAAACCAACCGGTATAGAAAGTCCTAGATGTTGCTCCTCCAAGGGCAACACATGACAAGCAAGAGAACGGAAGAGAGCGCCATTCAGGCTTCTCCTTGCAACACAACACGATTCTACTGCGGCAACTCGTTCAGCTTTGGACAATCCCAGTATCCCCCTCCACAATGATTTTACCTGCTCCGTTGTTCAACTACTCTGTCTAAACATGGTTAATCAAGTCCCATGTTCATTTAATAAAAGAATACTAGAATCAATCTAACTCATTCTCTGTACAATTCGTATCAAGATGGCCCCAAGCAGACACTCCTGAGAGTTACCAACCTGAACTTCTTCCACCATATCACACAGGAGCACTCCTGGGACCACAGCAATCTGGAAGTGAAACAGTTCAGAGCCCTGCGTGCAAAACGGCTCCGGTCAGAACATCTCCATCACTCAGGACCCACAATCTTTTGTAATTGACTGTGAAGATAATGCAAGAGCCTTCTTGCGTGGGTTTTAAGAAACCCAAACATTACGAAAAGGGATCCAAACGTTTTGGAGGCTAAACTTTAACGCACCTAGCACTTACAAAGGTAACACCAAGGGTCTCACCGAGCCATTTCTTGAAAGAAGCCAGGGTAACGGGCTCAACAACATGGACAGGTACTGTAGCTTCTTCCATAGTCCCACCTTTAAGTGGCCCATAAAATATGTCTTAGCTACCTAAAAGCTTCAGTACGTAAAGTTTTTCTTTCATCTGAATTTGTGGCTGATGCAAAGACTATCCGGCAATTGTATACAAAGAGCATAGATATACCAAAGTGACCAATGTTTATAGATCTAATATCGATAAGAAGTCGTGAAGCCTCAACATGTTCCAGCAGGCTCACCTCTGAAGGTTACAGGCTATGATCGCATGTGGTGCTGCAACATACCTCATCTGACTTTAGCAAAAAGTGGAAAACAAGTGTAGGATGATATTATGCCAATTGCTAAATTTGTTTCCTGTTTCACACTCCATGTAAATTCCGGCCACCTTCCTATAATATGACACTAATAAAAAATACCATTACTTTGATGTCTGCACTCTTTCCTGCCAGATGTGCACCACACAACTATTCAGAAACAGAATACAAATTATCCTTGAGTAAAAGGCTTTTAAAATAACCCTGATAAATTGGAGCTGATAATTCCAAACCTGTCAGTTTCTTGTTAGATTTACCCTCTTAAATGCTTAGAGTAAAAGGTCAGACAACTGAGAAAAATAATATGTTCTAAAGCATGCCGCACTGAACTACATGTTTTGAGTCATTGAAAGAATCTTACAAAGCAAGAGATCTGCAGTCCTTCAGGGTTATAGAGAGTACTGTTAAGACGGCTTCCAAGGTAGTCCCTCATTTTAAGCATACTTGGAACTGCATTGGTACCTAAAGACATATATAAGCAAACATACAATAAGTCTTGAAAATTCAACATAATTAAACAGACCTACTTTTAACATATCTAGCATCTAACATATGTGAAATACAGTAATGCAGTGGATTCTTAATTATGTGTAAAGACGGAACTGAGTTTTCCCAAAACCCTCAAAACGTTATTATCTGCCTACCTCACCAGCTGGGTTGCTGGTCATTTCTGTCAAGCTTATTCCACTTGTTTTCATAGTACTGTAAAAACACTCTTCAGAAGACTGGAGATCACTTTACACAGACTGTCAGATATTTCCAGACAAGGCACTCAGTTTAAAGGAAACTGCTAGTCAGGAGTGCCGATTCCTTCTTCCTACCCGAAAGGCTAAACTAAGGCTGTAAGACATACCTGTGACCTTCCAGTTAGTTCTGTTGTTGACCTCAGTAACAGTGACAAACTCGGGGGCTGTGAGAGGCACATTTTTGTGTCCAGGTCTTGTTATATACAAAGTGATGTTGAGATTAGTGACTGGATACATGAACCTTAAAACCTAAACACACAAGGACAGCGCTCAGCCAATGTTTTAAATGTAGTTAGAGAGTCAAACCGTTCCAGTTTATGTTACTCAGAAAAAAATCATACAGAACACACTAAAGAGTGGATGAAAATGAATACTTTATAGTCAGCTTTTAACATAACGGTATAATGGTACTGAAGCTTGTGTGTTTGTGTGTGATAAGAAACCCATTAATGTTTAACAGACACAATATGTTGTTTTTCCTTGTTCTGATTTAACAAGCTCGGGGTAAGTTACCAATAACAAAGAAATCAGCAATCCCTTCTATAGGCTTGAATAACAGGAAGTAATGTGATACATAAAATGTCACCTCAGGAGCTTGTTATGCAGTAAGAACCGAAACAAGATAACAAAGACACCTACACGGACAGGACAAGTTCCAAAATGTCTAACGCCAGTGCACAATTTGCACCACGATTCCCTGACACCAACTGCATTCCAGACAATTTTAAAAAGAGATGGCAAAGGAGTACATTTATACAATCCATTTATCTATTGCTATTTCTTCTTTACAATCCTGTGTTTGGATTCCATCAAATGTGAACATTTTGCTACTCGGCACAAATCTAGGAAAATGAACACATTCATTTTTAAGTTTCTGATGATTCTGAACCAGAAGAAAATGCCAACTGCAGTACAGAAATACTCTTACCATGTGCAAAATAAGAGAGTAACGGGATAATTAAGCACCTCCAAGCTCCTCACCCTTTTCCGACAGTCTGAATTGGCAACCGAAGGCGAGAGCCTCAGTTCGTCTGTACAGTCGCACTCTGCGGCTGATGGTTTTCCTGCGCACTGCTTGTACCTGCCTGTGTCCTGGAGAGGCATGAAGTACAGAACTGTAACTGATTTTAATACATTCAACACAAAACATCACCTCTTAATTCCGGTTTCAGAGGGAGGTACTTGTGCTGTAAAATTGTCTCACCTTTGTACAACACAAATCATATATGGAGAAGTATTAACAAAAGAAACATTAGTGGTGGAGTTTAGCTATTAGGGATTCATTCAAATAACACTAGCTACTGCAGAAGGACTGGTTTTGAATATTTCTACTACATAAAGAACACAAATGGGCCCAAGCCTTCAGCTTATTATATTCTAGTGCTCTCTAATTAGTATTTATCAACCCTTTTGCCTTACCCATTTTAATCAATCTTGCATATACAGTACCATCCGTATAGGGACAGTGAAGTCAAAATTGCTGTTTTTGCTTTGATATTAAAAGATGAATACAAGACAAAAGTACAGAATGTCACCTTTTATTGCTGGCTATTTCTGTATTTATAAGTCTTACCTTGTTAGAATAACAGCACTTTTTATGTTCAATCCCCCAATTGCAGGTGAGTATAAGCATTGGGACAATTGGCTGCCAGGTGTTAATTATTGGTCAGGTGTTTCCTGTTGCACTGAGTATGTTGAGCACACATACTGTAAAAGAGCTGTGAATGTGTAGCTTTGGATTTAGCCTTTGCTCTTCCCTTTGGTGTCTGCCTTTAGAGGCAATAGGCTTAAACATACATGAAGACAAGAGAACTGTCTATGATAGAAAAACAAGCAATCTGGCTGGAAGAAAAGAATAATTCACTCAGAACCATGACAGAGAAACTGGACATACTGTGGCAAAATCAACAATTTATCCTGAAATATCCTAAAAAAGAAAGAAACCACTGGTGTTTTTATCAACTGTCAATGACCCGATCATCTGAGGAAAACAACTGCAGTTGATGATAAAAAAATGATCAGAGATGTGAAGAAAAACTCTAAAACAACTGTCACTGAAATCACCCACAACACAATGTCAATGAAATCACCCACAACGGCAGAATTATAAAGGCTACAGCACAAGATGCAAACCTCTCATCAGCACCAAAAACAGAAAGGCCAGATTACAATGTGCTAAAAAGAGATGAGCCAGCAGAGTTCTGGAACAAAATGTTAAGGTCAAAAGAGACAAAGCGAAACCTCCACCAAAGGCGAAGGGAAGTAGAGAAAGGAACAAACTGCAGACAATCCAAAGCAGACCACTTCATCTGTGAAACATGGTGGAGGTACGGTCATGGACTGGGCATGGATGGCTGCCTCTAGAACTGGCTCGTTACTCATGATGTAACTAACGCTTAGAGCAGCAGAAAGACGTCAGAAGTGTACAGAAACATCTTATGTACCTACATACAAGAATTACCTCCTGGCTCTTTGGCCGGCGCTTCAGCAAGACAATGTCCCAAAACACACAGTCGACACAACTCAAGACTTCATCAAGGGAAAAGAGTGGAAAATCTTAGACTGGGCAAGTCAATCTTGAAATCTTAACAACGTTAACATGTCTTAATAAGGAGCAGGAAGACCTGAATCTTACTTCAGGGCTAAGAGGTTTAAATGACACCTAAAGCAGCAAATCATCTGCTGCAGATCCAGCTTATACAAGTCTTATCCATTTTCTAGGTGAATAAAGACAGTCCAGCATGTCATTAAATCACTGATTTTTAATGCCTGGAACAGTTTAACTGCGCTTAACTAAACAGATGATTTGTTGGGGTTTAGAGACAATGTGGGACACTATTAGAATCCTAAGGTCTTAAGAACCAGAGTTTCCTTAACTGAACAATTTACAGCTTTACTGATAAATACCTTTCAGTGTTTCTAATTTCAAAACACAGGTATTTAGGGCGATCTGTAAGACTATCTGCAATGGGGTTCTTTGGGACCTTGTTTTAAGACCTCCTGCTATACATTCTGTACAGTCCTGGGCTGGAAGGAGCTACGCTACAGGATCAGTGAAAGCTGGAGCAAAAGTAAAGGGGAAAGAAATGAATTAATCCTGAGAACAAATCGGCGCCTCTTTCTTCACCTTGGAGATCTGGTAGAATTCCCTTGGGCGTGGACGGCTGGGATCGGCGTTATAGATATTGTCAGAAACAGGGATGGCAATCCCCAGCTGGGATGGAGGCCTGTAGTTAACCTAGCACACAGAAATATGCCAATGAGAATTAGCATCTACATCAGGCCCCATGAAGCTAGGCACATAGGCTCTGAGCGCAGGAAACCAAGAGTATGGATTCATAAAAAAAGTAAAACAGAAAGTCTGTATGTATGCCCTGTGTAGAATATTGTTCGGCTTACCACAGAAAAGATACTATATCTATTACTTATAGACTATAAATAGGGGATTGCTTCACATTTTGTAGTGGAACAAGGACACAAGATCACAATTGGAAAATTAAGGGCAATTAATTTAAGACACAGAATATGAAACACTTCTTTTTTACCCAAAGAGTGGAGGATGTCTGGAACAGGCTTTCCAGTCAGGTGGATGAGGCCCAACCCCTTTAAGACATGGCTGAGCAAGATTTTAGATTCACTCCCACCACGATAAGGCCAAATACCAGATCATTTTTCTGTTCTAATAAAAACTAACATGAATAACTAGTGCATTTCAACAGCATTCCAAAGTGAGATAACCATTTACACACTGCACTGTTCTGTAAACAGTTCAGCTTCAATTGAAGGGGGCACAGTTTATTGTGGCATGGTAATGCATAGATACAAAATATTGGCATACAACCTATAAATGGCTGAAAGACCATGTCAGTCCTAACTAATAATAAACTACTGAAAATACTTTAAATATGCTGAGTGAAGACCTACTAAAACAAATGGAAAAAAGTGTGTAAAACTAAACAGTTCCTTACTGACAGCTCTCTAATTAAAGCAGAAACGCAGTCCCAATTTCTCAGACCAATTATTGACTCTTGGTAACAAAATTAATTCATTGCCATTATACAAAAAAATTACACATTTTTAATTAAGCACAAAATCGTGAGCCTTGTGAAAGTACAGTAAGTCGCAAACTCGCATTCGAGTTCCCACAAACTGTGATGTGAACCCTTCTTGCTCAATAGTCACTATAATGACTCACGTAAAGCGATGTACGAGCGAATAAAAGTTGGGCAGCAGACATATGTCGCCAAAACCGTCTCAAAGTTGAGAGCAATATTTCCTTTGGATCAAAAGATCCATTCACCACCCTGCTTCTTTGCAATACAGCCGCAATACGTCATCGGACGTTTTGTTCCCTTGTTTTGAATCAAAGAACATGGTGCTGCACACGCCTGGAAACTTAATCTATTTTGTGATGTAAATTGGAGGTTTTACAAGTTAACGTGTACATTATTATATTTTTATTGTGTTTAAAATGTGTTCATCAATGCTGATGCCGAAATATAAAAATAGTGTTGCAGTGTCCTTCTAAGGAACCCCAAGCTTACCGGAAGATCAATCAACCTCTTAATGCCCTTTGAGTCCCTGGGGTCACCATGCAGCCAGTCATGTGCACTAATGACCTGGTCCGGGATGTACCTGATGCGCAGGCCTGTGGGACAGGAGTTCTGCAGAGTGAAAACAAAAGGGGTGGAGGTGCACAGAAGAGAGGCCTCTGGGATGCTCACTATCACCGTCGTCTGCCCCTGTCGAAGAGAACAACACAGAACAGAACGAAGATTACAGCATCCCCTCTCCTACCAGGAAGGCTGAGGGAGTGAGAAAGAAAGGAACTCTGCTTTATTAATCAGAGCCACAGATCATATGACGCACAACACAAAACAGAAACTGGAGGAGACCCAAGCACAGCAGTACCTGGCACCCTTGGCTTGCATGTCACGCAGGGCCTTTGGAACATGCCTCTGAAGGAAAGGGTGATATTTAATCAAGGGAAAAAAATGGATGACTCCAAAAGGCTGGAGATGGCACCAGAGGGGGCAGGTAATTATTTTAATATATCGCAGATCTCCTCATAATCAGGTTCTTGAAATGAAGCAGCATTTAGATCTCATTAGAGCGAAAGGGGCTACTTCACCTTTTGAAAAAAATTGCTGAAGGCAGTGATGTTCAGGATGTGGTTGTTTGCCCTGTCCCAGCTATGAGCAGCTGTCACTTTCAGAAGCGAAGGATTCCCTATAGTCATTTTCATCAGCTTCTTATGAAAAACCAAAGTTTCTGTTAACGTAAGAAACAGATTTTAAAACTGTGCAACACCTGAAATAATCCAACTTTAAAGAGTTTTCTCAACCACATCAATAAAACAAATACAAAATACGGAAACACGGAAGGTGTCAAAGAAACAGCTTCTTTAAAATAAGATATTTTATTAAAGAAACTAAATAACCTGCGTGACCTGTCTGTTTTGTATGCTTGGGTCAAAGGAATGAAATGACTTTACGGTGACTCACGAGAACCAGAAACAGATGCCTTGAAACTGAAAGTGAGTTCCTCTTTGAGGTTGATGTACACGAGTGAGTTTGGCCGTAAATTGTTGAGAGACTGAAGCGTATGTCTACACTCTCCCTCCGTCAGCTTCCATGCGCCTCTGTCCATCGCATTAAACAGCATCCACTCTCCAGGGCTGTAGGTCTGGTTAAAGGGCATTATGGTGGGCAAGGTGGGCAGTGCCAAAGCTGCCCTGCTGTTAAAAACCCTGGTGATTAAATAGCTGCTGGAGCCAGGAATCACCACCGTCTTTCCAATGTGTGTGTCCTGAAATCCTGGAGAGAATGCTGTCAAAACATAGGTAAAGTCACGAGAATTGGCAAACCTCTAAGATATTCACAAGTGGTCAAGGTACATGAGGGAGCATAAGCACATGAAACGCTTACTCCTCAATTTAGAATATTTCTGTAGTTAGTTATACTGCTGGAAGGGAAAAAAAACACTGCAGAGAATGCAGTAAAACAATTCTAAAACACAGGAAATAAACATGATAAAAATATTAAGAAATATCCCAAGAAGAAACCTTCTACCCATTATTAGTTTGTATACTCAGAATTGTAACTATCATTCACTCCCTAACTGCTGCTTCTCTGCGGCAGGACTAAAAATCCTTTGTAAAAAACTAGTGTGGTGCTAGAATTTTTGGATTACAAAGACATCCAACTGGTCTTGGATGACCCAAGTCATGAGACCGGTAGACCCATCAGTGCTATCCTGCCTTACTTACAGGGATCCTCTAACCGCAGAATGGCATTTGGTCCTTTGCTAACAGTTAGTCTGCACCTCTGGATGGGTTCTGTAGTTAGCCTTTCACCTTTGAAACCCTCCAATATCTCTGCCACGGCTACAGCCACAAACCCTTCTGCAGTGCGTCTCCGATACACCTGTGTTATCACTCCTGATCCTCCAGTGCTGAAATGACAGGGCTTTCAGTGATTAGTGCTAAAACCCCGCAAGGGGATGAGAATAAAGGCACCATGTTTTTTGTCCCCACATGGGCTTGAACAGAGCGTAGTTTTCCACTGTAGACTTTCCCCTTTTACAGAAGACCTGCTCTTATGCATACTGGAAGTGGCATCTGAAAAACAGCTCCGTCAAAGGTGCAACACAGCACAAATGGAGGACGACTATAAAGAGACAAAGTAGTCTGATTTTTTATCACCCCCTTCAGAAACTCAACTAGAAACCATCCACTCTGGGATCATAGTCAGTACTACATAGTCTGAGTACATAGGTCTATATAGTAAAGTAAGCATATCTTACACATTTCCTCTGGGACCTGACCTTGATCACTGGCTCATTGTACCCTGAGCCTTACACACTTGGGTTCATCACCCAGAAGAAAAGCAAGGAGAATTAATTTGTATTCAAGTGGCATACTGGTGAATTCAGAACAACTCTGTGGGTCTTAAAGCAAAACTGCAATGCAATTTTTATATTTTGGAGACGGAAAGAATCAGCATTGATAAGTGCATTTCAATACACAATAAAAGTAAAATGTACACAGTAATTTGTAAAACCTCCAATTTACATCACAAAAAAGATAACATTTCCAGGTATGTGCAGCACAATGTTCGGTAATTCGGAACAAGGCAACAAAACTTCCAGTGATGGGATACAGCCTTATTACACTGTAAGGAAGCAGGGTGGTGAATACATCTCTTTTAATCCAATAGAAATATTGCTCTCGATTTCAAGACGGTTTTGCCGAAAAATACTACTTGTTAACTCAAGCCTACAGATCACACTGAATATTTCTGTGGTGAAATGTCTGCTGCACAGCCTGTACTTGCGCTTGTACACCTCGTCACATTGGTCATTACAGTGATTAGTGAGCAGGAAGGGCCGTTTCATGTTAGAATTTGTGGGAACTCGAATGTGAAATTGAGACAACATGGCGATTTAGACTACTCTCATAAAGTTTACGATTTAGTGCTTAATTTGAAATTTGTCAAATTTTACTATTACGTCAAATAATTTCTTACTGAAATTTAATAACAGGTCTGAGAAATTGGGACCGCAGTTCTCCTTTAAATACATTCTTTCTCATACAGTGTGCCATACTGCAGCCAGGAGGGATGACAGACCAATTACCTTAACCTGACGACTTTGCCAACGTGAGAGGGGGAGAACAGACTGGGTCCAGTTACCAGGGAGGGGCTGCTCAGTGGGAAGTGCTCATGAAATAGCACTGTCTTGTCACTTGTGTACTGCAGAGCAAGAGCCCCTTCACAGCTCTGGTCATCATGCTAATGAAAAAAGCAAAACAGAGTAAAAATGTTCATTCTGGAGGACAATGTTCAGAAATATATAAATGCAATAATGCACCTGGTTTCCAGACTACGATCTATATTCAAAGTCACTACCAAGAAAAATTAATTTAAGCATAAGCATCACTTCTGCTGTGGTCTGCATCACCTAGTAAGGACGACTACAGAAGTTCAGCTCTCATATATCCCGTAACAGTCAGGCAATACTTATTCTTTTTCTCTAGAGTGGATGTGTTCATATTTTCCTTCAGAGTGGCTATGTCCTTGAATGTCTTACCTATTCATGATGTGATTATAAACGTTTTTTTCAAATACCACACCTAGAGGAAAGCACACAGTTCAAACTCATAGCATGCTTCCTACAGGAAATCTGTCTCACCTGTATCAAGGAAGTGGTCTGAATATTGTCTACATTCAAACCATTGGGACTCTGCGCATGTAAAGACAGGATGATTAAGGAGCCCAGGTGATCGCAGTACAAAGTGGAGACGCTGTGTTGTGACTGATTCAGTTTGACATACCTCCCCATGTCTGCAAAAACAAAGCTCACTGTCTATCAACCAGGCTAAGATCTTAACTGATCACCTGTGCAAAAGACACCTTTATAAGGAAAGAAAAGCAAAGTGGGTGAGTAGGGAGGTTTCCAATGTCATATTACTAGTTATTTAGTATTCCGTCCTAAGTTAGTTACCTGTCTTGCTCAAGTAGATGCTGCCAAGGTTTGTGACAAACACCACTGTCTGGTCATGAATGCAGCTGACAGCATTAACAACCGATTCACCTTCCAGAGTGATGATCCTGCTGAAAGAAGACCCTCCATCTGCTGAGGACCACACCTGAGTAAAATGTGAAAATACACACCTTTTCTCTGGGGCCTCTACTCACAACAGCAGCTTTGCTAGCGCTGCCACAATTGTGGGGTAAAATACTGTGAGAGAGAACAGGTTTGTCAAGCTTTAAATGTAATTTAAAAATTTTAAAACCATCAAAAGTGCTATTTGTTCAGGTAGCCTGATTCAGGTTTGCCTTATTCTTGCTTTGACATAACGTGTCCTTCCAAACGATCAGCATAAATGACTTGAGGCAGGCAGGGTGAACAATCAAAAGCCAAAACACATGCCTTTGTGTACATGAAGCAAGACAGTGATGAAACTGACAATGAATAAGAAGAGCAAAGTCCTTTTGGTGTGACTTGCCTTCCTAATAATACTGCATAATGGTAATTAATAATGCCAGTTTACTGAAGGACCCCTGCACTGTATCAAAATGTTTTGTCAATGGCCTTTTCATTTTACTTTACTGAAACAGGCCCTGTAAGAATTAACAGCAACTTCTGTTCTCTGCTAACACCATTTGGCCACTAGAGGTAAGCCAAATACAGCACACTGAGTTTTCAAGAGGAGCAGCAGAAGTACAGACACATAGAGTGAAAATTATACAGGTACTTCCATTTGTATTTAGTGCCCACAAAAACATTCCAGATTGAATTACTAGAAAAAGTAACGTAAGGATAAAATGCTAATTTTAGGATGAAAAGCACATTTATAAATATGTGTAAAAAAGTTAAATTAATCTCAAATGTGAACTAAACTGTAAAATTATAAGTATTTTATTTAAGAAGCTTCAAAAATTGTAATAAAACAGACAAATTAAGAAACAGGCATGCAACAAAACAACAAAAGACAGCCAGGCAATGAACAAAGAGCTCAAACGTTTTACAGTTCATGTAAGTATAAAGAAAAACAAGGGATAAGTAACCAAGCTAAATGTTGTTAAAACATTCAAGAAAGGACTCCAGATCTTACGGCATCGCTGCAGAGTGCTTGTCCTATAGAAACAAGTCCTTTCCTTTGTAAATGAGGAGATCAACTAAAATCTTGAAATGGGCCAACTCTGTAACTGAACCAATTCTTGAAACATGGTGAACCGCAATACTATTTTTATATTTCGAAGTTAGAAAGAATCACCATTGATGAGTGCATTTCAAACCACATTAAAATAAATGTAAGTAACTGTGTACATCACAATACGGACAAAGTTTCCTGGTATACAGAGCACCATATTCTGAGATTTAGAATGAGGCAACAAAACTTCCCGTGATGTGTTGTGGCCTTATTACATTGTAAACAAGCAGGCCTATGAACACATCTTTTAATCCAATAGAAATAATGCTCTCAACACCGAGACAGTTTTTCCGACAAATTCTGCTTGTAAACTCTGCATGCAGATTGCGTTCGAACATTTCTGCAGTGAAATGTCTGCTGCACAACCTGTACTTATTCACTCGTACAGGTACATCACACAATATTAGTCATTACAGAGACAAGTGAAAAGGAAGGGCCGGTTCAAGTGGCAATTAATGTGAATCCTCTCTCGCCCATGGCTAATGATTTGCGACGATATGGCGACTTACGGCACTTTCACAAAGCTCACAATTTTGTGCTTAATTTGGAATTTGTAAACTTTTTGGACATCGTCAATGAATTTATTTTGTTATCAAGATTTAATAACCAGCCTAAGAAATTGGGACTGCAGGGACTCTCCTCTAATGAAGTAGAACCTGGTGGAAGAACTTGGCTCCCTTCACACTTAGAGCAAATTAAAATATGCTAACTATTGTAAACGAGAATCCACAATTAAGAAGAACCTATAATAACAATACCCTTAGTCCCATTCCAAAACTTTGTACTCTCTTTACTAACCTAAACAAATTTTAGGCTAACGTAAATGACACACAGGCATGTGAACAGGATATCACTTGTCATTATAATATAGTATTATTATAATATTCAGAAAGCCATCCATCCATCTTCAATCCCTTAGAGGGTGTTGGTGAGCCAGAGCCTAAACAGCAGGGCAGGTAGGCAGGACCACACCCTGGACTGGATGCCAGTCCATCGCAGAGCAACATGGGCAACCCAGCTGCATTTTTCACTCAGACCTCACAGATCCTGCACTGCACCAGTGTATCAATAGCTACATGAGTTACATGAGAACGTGAGAAATGTTGCCAACAAGTGGGCCATTCGGCCCATTTAGCCCGTATGTTAGTTTGAAGTTGATTGATCCAAGGATCCCAACCCGCTGTTTCTTGAAAGAAACCAGGGCATCAGTTTCAACAACATAACTAGCTTGTTCCACACACCCACAACCCTTTATGTAAAGAACCTCCCGGTCTCAGTTGTAAATGCACTTCCACTATAGTTTTCACACGTGCCTTGAGGGTCATGATTCATCCATGATTCTGAAAATTACCTCTGATCCATATACGTACAGCTGGTGGCTATTTGGATGGAATAACATCCCATGGGAAATGAAATTCAATTGGACCGGAGGAAATCTGGCCTTCTTCTTCAGCGCTGGACCCCTCATTCCAAAAACTGAAACCTTTGCACCCTTTTCCTGCGAGAAAAAAAGCAGGCAAGACACCTTTAGTCCGCAGCAGACAAATAGATTTAAAGAGGTCAAAAAGATGGACAATCCATACCTGGGTATAGGACAAAACAATTCCAGTATGCTGCTGTCTGTCATAAATGAAGGACACATGTCTATGTGAAGTCATGTTGGAAATATCGCAGCTGTGCCACTCTGTAAAAGGGTCTCTGCTGTATAAACACTGAGATGCCTACAGAAGGAAAAAAAAAAAGAATATTTCCACATAGCTTTCAGATGTAACTGTGAGTAAGAAAATCCTGGGAATTCATTCTAAGTTTTAAAAATACAATACTCCTTTTGCTTTGTTAATTCTGGCTTGTTAAATGCTCTCACTGGTCCATCCCTTGAGTGTCAATGAAACAATTCAATGAAATTGAATATAAACTGTGCTTGCAGTTTCCACTGAATCCTGAATAGTACAGCAGTAAAAGAATTTCATTGTATCTACTTAATCAAGACCCACAGAAGGACAATGTATTAAACTCATCAGTAACATTGCATCGCAGGTACACTACACACAACATGAATTGCAAGAGTAAATTAAAAATTTAGGTAAAAACTGAAAATCCACCTACCTTGTTTTCCACATCAGTCCCACTTGATATCAGACTTACATAATCATCTGAAGACAGAACAAG
The DNA here is from genome assembly GCF_055471065.1 of Atractosteus spatula. Lineage (NCBI taxonomy): Eukaryota > Metazoa > Chordata > Actinopteri > Semionotiformes > Lepisosteidae > Atractosteus > Atractosteus spatula. Next base: position 20,320,069 of record NC_142714.1, read on the forward strand.
GTCAGAAGATACATTATCAAATATGCACCAGTAGAATTAAGTCCATTATTACACTGTTTCAACTACACTTTGTACTAAGATGACTGACCTTCTATTTCTTTCTTACTTCTATGCCTTACATACTCACGTACCACTCTGTGTAGAACAATGTACCCTATGTTACCACTTTGTACAGAAAAATGCCACCAAAACAACTTGCATGTATTGCAGTAGCCTGAAGAGTAAGTAAGAACTAGAACAAGCGGAGATCGAATGGTGAAACAGACAATTACAGACAATCACATCACACCTCCAATGATCAGCAATGTAAAACTGAAGTTGAGAATTAAAAATCCTTTGTAAACTGAAATAACTACCTTGAAAATTTGCCCTGTCGTGTAAACAGTGATGTGAGTACCACAGTGTAGTGCTGGAATAATCCATCTAAACAAACAAAAAAATAATGTTTCAATTAATGACCATTTAAATTGTTTTAAAACTATAATTTTTATTTTGGTTGCTTTATACTTTTTATGCATTCATACATCTGGGCATTTTAGGTAAGTGAAGTGAGTGAAATCAAAAACACAACAGCACTGCCCTATCAGGGTCTGAATCCACATCCTGTAGATTCAGTCCAGAGCCCTAACCACAACTCCACACTTCTGTTTAAAAAATATTAAAGCAAGAACAGGATATATTACTCACAGCATTCAATACTGAGTCTGGTTTCTTTTAAATTCCAGAATAAAATTTACACAATTTGAAAAATGCAACAACAAAACTAAAATCTGGAGAAATGTGCCAGTGAACAAAAACGTGATGTCTTCCTAGTAAAGAATTTAACCATAACTGTTACAATCAAGACTCAAGATCTTTTATTTACTCACCTGTGTTAAACTGGAAATATCCAGTAATGTAAACTGTAAGAGAAAAGAAATCGTTAGCATTTTTCTATGCACAACACAAATTATTTTAGAAACTAAAATGCACTTCCTTATGAAACCATTGTCCAGGATAATAGCGAGCATGCACATTTACATTCTGAAAGGAAAATCCAACTAGGACATCAGCGAAAGTTTGTATTATAGTAGGTTGTAGGTACAGTACATCACCAAGGAGTAGGAAAACACCCAACACTTTTTTAAAATCCATTTGCATACATTCAGAGATCCTGTCCCTTGGGAAGTCATATCTTGACTCAGGAATAGCCCTTTAGTAGTTAAGAGGAACAAGTGGTAGTTCGTCAGCTTCACATCGACAGTGGCAAGCCCAATGCAGTCTGAAACAGGAGAAGGACAACACCGCTTCATGAGCCGCAGATGAGTAGAGCAGGCAGGACACAATCTAAGCAAATACTGCACATTTTACTTTTAGATGTTTGTATAGGGGGCAGCACGGTCCTGCAGTGGTTAGCATTGCTGCCATGGGATCTTTAGCAACCCTGGAGTCAGGACCTTGATTTTACACCTCCTCCTACACCACAGTGTTCCTGGTTACCCTGGGGTACTGGGTTGGAGAATTTGGTCCACAGAGGTAACTGCCTCCTATCAGTCCATGGGTACCCCTTACAGGAGCAAACTGGCTTTCCTTAGAGGTGCCCCTTCCCAGGACTGACCAACTTTGCTTAGCCATTGAGACCTGACAGGATCAGACCACAAGGTGGTCATGCTGCTGATCCCACCTGTTGAACACTAGATGTCACTGCAGCTTCAGTACACAGAGATGACTGTTGTTGCAAATACACCCTTAATTTAAAAAGTCTGCTCACTGGACAACTGTGATATTCACTCAGGAAGCATCTAATACACTCATTCTTTAGCAAGCTCACTACAGTGAGGGTAGCCTATTTTATATATCAGACAGAAAAACAACTGCTTATTTCTAACAAATGTGTGGGCATTTACAATTCTCTAGAAACGCTAAATAATAACTCCAGATACAATTCAAAATCAGTATCGCCTTCATTCTCCAAGTACATTTCATGTACAAGGAATTTTACTTTGGTGCACCTGATGCTGCAAAAACATTCTATATATACCATACACAAACAAGTCAACAGACCACATTAGGTGTAATAGCACATACTGTACTGTATAACTAGGAATTCTGGGAAGGCAAAAAGACTAGGAAAGAAGCTGTTCACATACCAGGTGGTTCTGGTTTTAATATCCCAGTAGTGTCTTCTTAATAATAAATATCAACAGTTATCAACACTTTTCTGGGCATTCCACTCAAAGCGCTTTACAGGTAATGGGGACTCCCCTCCACCACCACCAATGTGCAGCCCCACCTGGATGATGGTGACAGCAGCCATAGTGTGCCAGTAAGCTCATCACACACCAGCTATCATTGGGAAGGAGAACAGAGTGATGAGATGAAGATTATTAGCGGGTCACGATTGGTAAAGGCCAGGGGGAAATTTTACCAGCAACCATAGCTTTCCCAGGAGGTCTCCCATCCAGGTACTAACCAGGCTCACACCTTCTCAGCTTCAGTGGGCTGCCAGGTATGAATTGCAGGGTGATATACAGTAGCTGCTGGCAAATGTCTTGAGGAAAGTTTATGAAACAGGTGGCAACCTGGGTGGGAGGCAGTCATCAGCAATTTTTCCTGCTCACTTCTTTGCTGTGGAATTGTACAAATCATCAATGGAGGGCACTGATCCTCTCTGCAGAGCGAGCAACACACTGCAGCTGGGCTTTGGAGTAGGCAGACGCCTTGCCAGACCCGTTACAGAGGCAGTCAGCCAGTTATAGAGCCTGTCAATAATGGCTCAGTAAAACTGTGGTAGAATTGGTTGAGAGACACCAAAGTTTTTCAATTGGCACAAAAAGTACACTCTTGGCAGTGCTTTCTTTGTGATACTGGTGCGACATGCAATCAGTGAGCATTAGAGTAAGCAAGCCTTCAGAAATTCCCTTTCAAGTTGACCATTATTTGATTTTAGCACAGCACCAGATAAAAAAAAAACATACCTCCATTTAACAGTTGACATAACTTCTTTGTACAGTTAAACCAGCGGTTATTAGAGGATGTGAATCCAGATCTGGTTACAGTAAGAATAACACCTAGAATGATAAAATAAAAACAGATGAGTCTACATTTTCATGCTTTTGTAGCGGTCATCGTTTCCTCACCCGAGATGTGGCAAGGAGACCTGTTGGGAATTGGGGGGGAGGGGGGAGCTGTTATTTTCAGGGGGGAATGGGGGAAAGTGTGAGGTTTCCAAGGCGACGACTTGACACTGAAGAAAATGCAGTCAACTTTGTGATGTTTGCGCCAGAACTGACTGGCAGCTAAAAACTGTCCCACGCTCCTTTTTTTTTAATTTAAGTTACTCATTCAGGTTGGGAAAAGCCCTTTCTATAAATTAAAATAGTTTTAAAAGTTCTTTCTACATCTCTGTGTTGACCTTAATTACTCAAGCTCTAGCATCATGAATTAGAAATTGGAGAGACAATATCAGTTTCATCTGAAGTGTACCAATATAGAATACACCCATCTAGAAATGATACGACATGTGATCTGTGGCTCCAAACTTACTATCTCCTAAACAACTGTCCATCAACGAGATCTCACCAACAGGCAAGGTTAGAGACCCCAATGTGCAGAACTGGTCAAGACTCATCCAAAAAGGCTCACAACTCTAATAATCACTAATCTAAAACAAATAATGTTGATTGCAAAGTAGAGTGAATACTTATGCAATCAACATTAATATTTTAGAATTTCATTTGGAGCTTTAGCTGACATTGAAGTTTGTGTCCATAACAGTTTTCACTTTTTGATTAAAAATACGATGCATACTTGAAATAAATGTATATTTATCATTTGTAATTCAACAACATGGGACATCATTGACAGAGGGGTGGAATACCCCAAGGCACCATAATGTACGTCAACTTTTCACTTAGAATCAAAAACCCTTCCCTCTTTGGCTTTTTAAAATGAGCATTTTTGGATCTCGGAAATTATCCGAACACACAATCAACAAATGTGCATCAACCTGCAATCCTACAGCCCTCGTACTAGCCCAGGGAACAGACTGTGTGCCTCCGTAACGTGCGATGTCGGCAGTGACGGATGTCTCTCATGGTGGAGACTCCAGTGCCCCTGGCACACCGAGCCCTGGACAGGCCTCCCCCAGCACATGGCACATGGTGAGTGGCAGGGGGCGCTGTTGCGAGAAAGCTCACCCAACCCACACAAGTCTCAGGCAGAGGTGTGTCTGCTCAGGGAATTTTTTTACGCACAGACCAGCAAGACCTCAAGTAACACAGGTCAGACTCAGCCTTGCTATGAATTTTTTATTTGCTAAGCAAACGCCCTTAACAAGGATTAAATCTCCCACTTTTAAGGTGATGGTAGCATTTGCAAGCTCCTGTTCTAAGGGTATTCAGTTTGCTACTTTGTTAACGAGGATGTAAAAGACAAGCTCAATGGTTACTGTACTTTATGCACAGAACTTATGTTGTTCACATGTTCAACATGGTTGTGAATCTGTCATTCAACCTGTATCTTTTCCAACAGGATGTATACGATTGACCTGAACTTATCTTAACCCAGATAAGCTGCTTATATAACCACCCAGAACAGAAAATGGACAAATACTCCAATATTGGTTTAGAATATCTTCTGACTGAGAATAACCAGGGCAAAGATCACTTTTCATTACACCTATTAGTACAAACAACCCTGTGCAGGCCCTTCAATCACAGCTGGAAAAGGCTATGACGTCTTGGAGGAAACTTTTTCCAATTCAGGTAAACAATGCCTGCTGTACTGTAGGAAGGCATTTGGGCCAAACTCACGGTTCACGAAAGTTCAACCGATCTATAGCTCTGCAAACATTGTAATAGGCTGGTTAGTGAAGTTTGCTTGCTTTCTTGAATAAAGGAAAGCAACCCCCATTTTCACAGCAGTGATCCAGTTATCATCAGCTTCTATAATTCAAAACCAGGCGCTGGATATTTCCATGATATCGTCTTATTTTGAGAAAGTTTTCACAAACAGACCTGTAACCTTCCAAGAAACGTTTTTGTTCCTGAAGGAACAAAAGTGCTTATTCATAACTCATGCTGAGCCCTTCAGTTTGGAGAGTTGCTATGTCACCAGTCAAAGTTAACCTAGATCACCATAGTGGTGACACACATCTGGTCAAGCACAGCCTGGTCGGAGAGTCCAGGTTTCCTTAACTAGCTTCTCCTTTGGAATGCCAGGCATTATTATTACAGACATCTGCATCGGTCCTCCCTTTTAACTTCCTTGCTCTGCTGCCACCACTGTGATTCCTCAGTGCAAAACCAAAGTAGATGGCTGGATAGTTCACCCTTCCCAGGAGATATGCGTTGTCCAGTCCCTCGAGAACATCCTAGTACCTTTTCATCCCAACCAGCAGTTGAGTGTTAATTTTTAAATCCACAGCTCTTCATATTGCATAAAAATGCAATGCACGTATGATAAAATAAAGGAAGATCTTATTGTTACACGTGCACTATCAAAATTAGTTTTAAAAGGATGCCTTGAGGAACTCCAAGGACCGTTTTAGAGGAACCCTGGTACAGCAAATACAGTTGACATTTTGACACTATGAAAGCAATGGCAAGAAAAATGTTAACTGAAATCTAATATTCTGAACAGGACAGCTCTGCTTTATCGATACATTCTTGCACTTTGCAAACCTGACTAATGAATTTCTTGTTTTGTATCACATTGTAGGCCATAGTGTATCAACACATGTATGAATGCATTTCCCAAATACTCCAGTTTACCCACTACTAAGTATTCCAGATTATCAGTCAAAATGTTTTCTCAAAGCATAGAGGCAAGGAATAACAAGGGCAGGTAATCAGCAATCCTTTCCCAAAGAATAATCCGGACATGGTGTGACTGTATTCCCCTGCACACTCAGTGGACCCTGCACAGTCCTTTCAGGGGCTGAAGAACAGAGAACCTCACATAATGAGTACAGTAATACGACAAGTAATGGGGAAAACACCAATAATAATAATAATTGCTTACACTTATATAGCGCTTTTCTGGACACTCCACTCAAAGCTTTACAGGTAATGGGGACTCCCCTCCACCACCACCACCACCATCACCACCAATGTGCAGCATCCACCTGGATGATGCGACGGCAGCCATAGTGCGCCAGAACGCTCACCACACATCAGCTATTAGTGGGGAGGAGAGTAATGAAGCCAATTATTAGGAGGCCATGAATGGTGAAGGCCAATGGGAAATTTGGCCAGGATGCCGGGGTTATACCCCTACTCTTTTCGAGAAACACCCTGGGATTTTTAATGACCACAGAGACTCAGGACCTCGGTTTTACGTCTCATCCGAGGGACGGCACCTGTTTACAGTACAGTGTCCCCATCACTATACTGGGGCATTAGGACCCACATGGACCACAGGGTGAGCGCCCCCTGCTGGCCCCACTAACACCTCTTCCAGCAGCAACCTTAGTTTTTTCCCAGGAGGTCTCCCATCCAGGTACTGACCAGGCTCACACCTGCTTAGCTTCAGTGGGTTGCCAGTTGTGAGTTGCAGGGTGATATAGCTGCTGGCCAAGGATATAAAACTCTTTCTCAACACGACCAACATAAAACATTATAACCCTCTGTAATGAGGGTAAGACTATAAAAATGTCAGAACTAGTTTTCATGATGTACAAATCTCACAGCCAATTCGAAACTGCTGATGCAGTTTGCAAAACCGAAACTGTAATGCTTACTTTACAATGTTTAATTTGGTTCTGCTTATGTCACTAAGGTGTATCATTAAGTGTCATTAAGGGCTGGGTTCTCTGAGAGGCAGGGCAGGCAGCAGTATGAAGATCTTTTATTCCAGCCAAGTGGCTTTACTGTAATCACTTCGGGGGTTTCACTAAATAAAAATTCAAAATCACACACAAGGAGAACAACGTCCTCCATTCTCCTCATTGTTTGGTACAGAGGAAGTCACCATTCTGTGCAGAACAAATGCAGGGGACTGGCTGCTGCACCAGCCAATAAATCCCTCACCTGACGACTTGCTGGGTGCAAATACTGGCGCCAGCAAAGCCACGTCATTGGCACACGGATTCTTGCTGACCCGGAGATCGACCACATGATTTATCAATGTGGCAGTGATGGGAGGGGGGATCTGTTCTCCAATAGTCCACTGGAGGAGCGGTTCTGCCAAGGCAAAAGCACCTTTAATCATTTTCAGGCAGGTACTGTAGGATACTGTACATCACAAGCCTGCAAAGCTACGTTACCAATAGCTACTTCTGTTTAAGAGGAATTAAGTGAAAAGAAGGTAAAAGTAGCAATCCCATCACAAGCTAACCTGGTTATCGTGGGACTCTATTGGACAGCTAATAGAAGTATCACACTCACAGACAAAACAGCTGTGACCTGAGGATTTCAACCCAGCCTGATGGTTCACAATCCTTCATCACTATTCACCTTTGACACTATATTCATGCAGGCAACACTACAACACTTTTTCTTTTTCTTTTCACAGATCGCAAAATTTCTTATCATACGTCTATCTCTTTATCAGCCTAATGTACAGCAATCATCCTGGAAATTGTGGTGGAAGGCATGTGACTCTTTCAAAATTCCCACATTCAAAAGTCTTTTTCACTCCCTCAATTCTCTCCTACCTCTCATAGTGTCCAGTAGCGTCCCTTCAGTGCTAAATAGGTTCAGCCCATGATGCATGCTGAAACGTACGTACCACTCGTCCACCGGAGCCACAGCTACACAGTGTTAGAAAGGAACCAGGGTTAGGAAGAAAGGCCAGAAATCACTTTCCTTCAACACAGCTGCATTACAAAGCACACGCTACCTGTATTAATAGTGATGTTACTGCGAGGGATATCAATGCTCCATGTGGACTGATTGGGCAGCTAAAATGTAAAAAAACAGCAGAATCAGATGTGATACGAAAAACTGCTTTACACAGTAATGTATGGAGGAGTCACTCCCCTACTTCTACATTTAGAACTGACTGTATGTAAAATAAATGGATTATGTAAAATCCATCCATCCATTTTCTAAACGTCTTTAGCCAATAAAGTGTTGTCAGTACTATCCCAGCAAGCAATGGGCCCAAGGCGGGATACACCCAGGACGGGACACAAATCCATCACAGGGCAGACAGACACGCACACACTCACATCCGGGGCCAATTTAACAGAAGCCAGTCAACCTACAAGCACATCTTTGGACTGTGGAAGGAAACAGAAGCACCAGGAAGAAACCCACACAAACACAGGGAGAACATGCAGACTCCACATAGACAGCACCCTAGGAACTGAACCCCGGACCCCAGCCTTGCAAGGCAGCAATAAACACTGCGCCACCATGCCACCCCATTGTGCCTTCTTTTCCATTTCTAAAAGATAAATTCTGTTACAGCAATAGCCGTCTCCTATCTTTCTCTGCCCACAAAACTAATACTCTGTGATCAAATTATTTATACCAGATAATAGGACTTTATTGAGTGACACGGACAACACTGTTATATTGCTGTTGATGGAGGAGATGAGACTTTAGGCCAAAGTCTCTCACAGTGATTGCATGATTGTACAATTGTAAAGCGATAATGAAACCAGGCTCACAAAAAAGATGAGGCATTTCACAGGTCTGCAGATTGGTGGTTTTAATAACAGCAATGAACCTCTGGAGACTTTGCCCAGAGTGACTGGGTTTCTGCACAAGTTTAGAAATAAGTTCTGTTCTCACCAAACTCATCTGAAAGGTGAAGACCTTTGAGTCAGTCCTGTTGTACACCTCCATACTAGGGGCCAGTCCTGCTGAGGTATACAGCATTAATAGCCTCTTCTGCTGCTCAAAATTATAGGAGTCATCATACAAATAACAACTGATTTTCTGGAAGATAAAAATACACAATCGGAAAATATGCAAAGTTGTTCCTCTTCAGCAAAGTTGGTCATGTGTGGTGTTCTGCAGGGCTCTGTATTTGGTCCTATTCTATGTAGAATCTTTAAAGTATGTTACTATTGGGTTAGATTTTTAGTAGGGAGGGCATCATCTTTTATTTCTACACTGATTATATTCATGAGACATGAAGTTGATCAAGCGCTATCTGCCTTGTTACACTACTTACATGATACAAATAATGTATAAAACAAAACTTTTCACAGATGAACTTTAGTAAAAACCAAAATCATGCTGATTTAGCTCTCCTTATCAACTCTGCACATATATAAAAGATTAAGTAAAACATGTAAGTCAACAAGTCCAAGTAAAAAACCTTTAAAAACATAGTTTTACTACTGATGGTCCTGGAATCAAATAATCTTGGGAGCCTTACATTTAAATGTTTACAACGTAACAAAGTTGTCTTTTCCTTAACTGCATAACATTACTCCTATTCATTCACACATATCTCTATATCTTATTGTAAAGCACCTTGAGATAATGGATCACAAAAGGCACTATCTAAACATTATTATCACTGATTCAGTAGACAAGTGGTCCTAAAACGGATCCATACAGAACCCCACAAATGACCTTAGTCCAGATTGAGATGCGTCACTTGCCAGTACCTCAACAACTACAAGCTGTGAATGGGACAGCTGAACAATAAGAAATAACTGGTGATTCCACAGCCTATAATAGTCACTCTTACAAACAATAAAAATATACAACTTACCGTTTACAAAACACTTGCTTTCAAAATATAATTTATCTGGCATTTGGGCTTGGATACAATCACCTACCAGATTTTCCAACCCCAGGTACAGGCGTATTCTGTCGCTGTGTTCCTCAGTGGTACACTCAAAGTGCGTTTTTTCCATCTCTAAATTAAACAAAGGGACACACAGGGGGAAATGTAGTTCTACACAACAGCTCAAGTAACCAAAGTGTTCAGAAACAAATTATTCCAGAAAAAAAATATTGTACATCAAACGTCTTTTGAATTTGCTTCAAGTTCATAATCCTTAGACTGATAAAAATCCAACAAGAATCCTTCAGAAATGTTACTCTTCTGTCCCATGAACAGACTCTTCCATAACCTTTCCTAAGATTTAGTTATCTGAGAAGAAAGCAAGCTAAACTTGCAGACATCACTTTCATCCATTTAGTGAATTTACATGTCGCAATTTGACAACAATGTAACTCGACAAACATCACGCCTTTAACAGACGAGGATTTTTACAACATCATAACTTTAATTTTACAGAGACTGAAGTTTATCCGGGTGCATTAGTGATTCAGCGTTACAATAACTGTGTTCGTACGTAACTGCTGGAAGAAGGAAATTTCAATTTCGCTCACAAACCTGCTGAAACGCTAAGAATGAAACGGCTTGTTACTGCTGCAACCACAAAACACGCTAAGAAGTCGACCTGGTAGAAGACAAAACTTTAATTTTGATATTATACATAAGAACAAGGGACTTAATAAAAAAATCACATTAAAGTAAAACTCTTTTAAGTTAACAAGTCCAAGTAAAAAGGTACATAAAAAAGACATTTCAATAGGAGTACTTGAACCGTTGTAAATGTAATAATCTAAATAAATCTATTAAAATATGAATTTCTTTACATAAAGATTCATTTTAACATATTCAAAGTATTTTCTAATCATAGTTAAATTACTGGTTTAGAACACGTGTTTTGGAAGAGACGACGCAAAAGTAAAAATCGAAGCGTATTTTAAAGGTCAGTGTACACGCCACAGTACATACTTGCCAAATATATTTCATCTTATGAGAAGATTAGAATGGTAAATGCGAACAGATGAGAACAATGTTGACCTTTACTTCAAGGAAAAATCATAACATCAAACGAGTAAAAATTCAAAATACGTTACTTCACGCACCGCGGAAGAAACGTACGGTAAGATGAATTCTGGGAACTGTAGTTCCCAGAACTACAGCGGTATATGTTATTACAGTATTAATACGGAGTATTATATGAATAATTGAACTTGTTCAAATACGTTATCATAAATGATATTTGTTCATGATTTCTACGCGTGCAAGTAAAACCGAATAGATATGTTGCAGCTGAAATGTTTGGCTTTTGTTTACGATACATGTTTGCGATGAGTTATGAACAACAACAAAAAAACGTGAAATGCAACAAGGTTGCAGACTAGATGTTAAGGTGAACGACTGCACTGATAAAACAGTAAATATTTAATAAAAGTTAGAAGTGGTGATTTACTTTAAACTTTGACGAGCTTTCATTGAAATGTATGGATACATTCACTAAATGTAAGCACAAGTAAGCACATCAATTAGGGCATCAATTCAAGCACTGGAATGAAAGCCAAGAGCGTTCCTTCTTGACCAGGGGTGGGAACCACTGGACTAGTTTATCTCTAACATTTGAAAAGAATACATAGTCACCACCAAACCCTACACCTCCTCAAGCCTACTCTTGCCACATTTGTTAGGACAAATTGATGTTACCATGGTGAAAAACACATCTTCAAAATATTTGATCGGTGGTCAGTCTGGAGTTCTGACACTCTGTAAAATAGATGTGAAGAAAAACTAATCTGTGAGGCTGTGATTCAAAGAGGTGTGAGAAATGTTACACCTCAAACTAGCGCCAATCTCTTTGTGTTGAGATTAATATCTGCAAACATTGTTAGAGATCTGAATAGTACCTTCAGGCTTATAAAAAAAGGGAAGCAAAAGTTGTCTTCATCACTGATATAAAAAAAACTCAACAGTGTGAAGAATTTAGTAAATGATTATCCTAAATGTAGCCACTTCTGTGTGTGTAGTGGTTTTCTACGAGTGCTGGGACCAAGGAGGATCTGTTTCAAAATTTTAGCTGTATAGAAGTGTCAAAGAAATTCTGCTTGCTGTTTGGAATCATGGTTCTTGCTCAGGGAAATCTTCACCTGCCTGCTATTCCTTACTCTGAGTTTTTGTCAAACACAGATCTCTTTATTTGCTTGGTCTTTGTGACCATGTTCTGGCATTAGACTACTCGGAAGTGTGAAATAACATTTTTTAGTTTAAATTCTAGCCTAAAATGGAGTATGGGATATAGAGCAGCTACAGCAATGCACAGCTTTCATCTGACTGTGAGATGGGATCAGATTATTGGCATTGCAGAGAACTAAAGAAACATGCTCATACATTCTCAAATGTCTCGGACTTCTCCCCCCAGTTCAGACGTCTAACATCATTCAGCACAGTACTTGAAAGCCATACAAAAGAACTGGACCAAGAAAGAACAACCATCCCTCCCCAAGTCAGTGTTCAAACAACTGTTTCCCATTAAAACATTTAAAGATCCTGGAGACACAGCAGGCACAGAAAAGCCCAAATAGTTGCCAATGTCCCCTGATCCCTTTTTGATTAAAAAGCAATGAAACCTGCTGCACTCTGAGAAACAGCTGTGACCAGTTGAAATGTGAGCTGTCACAAGCACTTATTTCTGATGAATTAGTCTCCTGAATCAGAATGCGCTGAGTTCACTTCTTTACCATGCACTATTGTCGACTGTCCAGACTCTGTAAGAAGTGCACTCCAAAAGCATCATGCAAAAATAACTGCCAGATAATTAGCTATTAGAGTATCTTCAAGTTTTGTAAGTTCTGTCTGCCGTAGATCATGAAACTGTCTTCTTTTGCAAAAAACAAAAAAGTGGAAGGCATGCTTGTAGGGTGACAGAGCTGCTGCTTTGCAGCTCTTGGTCCTTGCATTTTATTCCAGACAGGAGACTCATCTATGTGGAGTGTGCGTGTTCTCCCCAATGGGCCTTGACCACATGCTTTAATATTCTCAAGGCTTTGGAAGTTTCAAAGTGCTGGTTAGGTTAAAAGGGGGTCACCAAATTGTCCCTTTGTGTATGTGTACCCCCCAAAGGGCAGGCATCCTCTTTAGGGTGTAGTCTCACTTTGTACCCTGCACCTGCCAGGTTAGGAACCAGTTCACCACAAACGTCTATAGCAAGGTTTCCCAGCCCTGGTCCTGGGAACCCACACACCTGTTGTGTTTTATTCTGAGGTCTCAGTAATAGTATAGAACCGTTAATATACCTAATAGTGGGTTTAGTTTGAACTCTTTCAGTTCCTAAATTCGGTACGCATCCTAACTATTGCATTTGTTCAATACCTAAAAATCTGCAATCTTTCAGTGGAAACAAAACAAAAGCTTCCAAAGCTTGTAATGAAGAAAACAGCTGGTTCAGATAAGGATTTGTGTAAGCAAACAGCCCGGCTGTAATGAAAACCAGGGGACATGTGAGTACTGGGGACCCCTGCTCTATAGGAAGAAGCAGTTATGGATAATGGATGGTGCCCTTGTTTCAAACCTTTACATATTCTGCACTGCCTGTTTAGCTCTGACCAGATATTCCTGCTTCAGTACTGTGATATTTCTGTCCAACACAAAATAGGGTCCAAACAGAGGACAGATTAGTTTAGCACTGTTGCAGGCCCTCATTCTCCTGCGTTTATTCTCTCTTTCCTTATCACTCGTGTCTCATGCAGTAGCTTGAGATTTGTCTTCACGTTAAGCTGCCACCAACATAAAATGTATGATTAATTAATACTACGCAAACTGTTTGGTAGAGTTCAGTGCATTTAGTCGGTGTTGTATTTTGTGCCCCATTCTTTTACTTTTTCTGGTCTTCTCGTATCCATATTCCTTGCAGCTGTTTCTCAGAAGGCTCAGTTCCTTCCTCCCTTACCTGCAGAATCTTGTCCTGTGTAATTCTGAAGGATGGGAGGAAGGTCTTCTGTCTTCTGCCTTCCGGGATTCACTTGGCCAAAGAGCCAACATTTCTGTAGTTTATCTTAAGTAGCCTTAATTGGTAAAGGACTAGGAAGCACAGTTCTTATATAAGCATTATAAAGCATTGCCTTCCTGTTAGCAAACATTGTAAACATTTCTCATTTGACATATATTTTAATGAGCAACAGACTATATTCCTATCAGAGTCAATCATTAATAAACCAAACAAGACTGAAAGGACTGTAGCTTTTACACACATGAAACGCAGGGGATAATTCTTTTACAGTGGTAACAACTTAGAAAGCCCAGGAAAACTGAAGGTTTTCAAAGAGTCTTTGTCCTGGAACTCCCTATAAAATAAAATTGTCAAACTATTGCCAAGCACTGGTCAAAGTCAGGTGAAACAGACATATTTTTGTCTCCACTCCTTGATCGGGGACAGGATTGGGCAATTCTGGTTCTGGGGGCCAGTGTGTCTGCAGGCTTTCTAGGTCTCTTTGGAGAAGCAGCACCAGAAGAGCTAGGGGAAGCTGTTAAAGTGGTCCTTATTAAGCCACTCGAGAACTAATTGATCTTGTTAAGAATTCAGTTGGAATGAAAACCTGCACTGGCTCCGGGACCAGGAGTGTCCTCTTGTGATCTACAATGTCATTGGGCTAACAGAAGGAAATGGATCTGAAGAGGACCAGCTTGCCACATGCGAGAGAAGAAACGGTGATGCTCACCGAAAACCAGGGAGGGAGGGAGGGTAGGAAAACGGGGCACCACAGCCAAGTGAAAAAGGAGAGGAGACCCAGAAGCAGCAGTCAGTCAGGCCTTCCCCAATCCTTGCTGGGTTCATAAATGGCTCCGTTATGCTGTAATGTCGCTGCCCGTAATAGCTGCGAGGTTGTTGATGTGTCAGAACCCAAGTGCAAGAGACCAGAGAGCAGTGGAACACGTGATTGAGGGCTCGGATGTCCGGAAATGGAATAATTATTAATTAAGTCAGTGAAAAGAAGGTCCGGCTTGTGCAGCTAGCCCTGAAAAACCGTAAACCTTCGTGAGAATGTGACAGTTTCCCAGGGCAACCGTTAGCTGAGGGATGCCTGTATCAACAGTGGTGACAGGATAGCCACTCTGCAATCTGCACAGACCATTAAAGGACAAAGTATTGTAGAGAAGCACAGTCCATCTTGTCAGACAACACTTAAATTTTAATATTCTCTTTAGAATTTCTTCAATTTCTGAAATGTGACATTTACCAGTGATTGACAGACCACCTCTGACAGAATAGCTGCAGATTGTTAAATTACGTTTTTGTCATGCTCCTTTTTACTTTACAGAATACTGAAAAGCTTCAGAACACAAGAAGTAAATGCATGGAGCCCTTTGAAAGAAGTGGTAATTGACTTCAGGGAGTTTTGTAAAAATGTTTGAAAATGCATTTAGCTCTCAGCAGGATTTAATGGGCTTGTTTACCACAGCAGATAAATGGTGCCCTGCTGGTGGTTGGCTGTGGTTTAAAATTTCCTGCACTTTTCTTTCACATGTTAAAAGAAAACAGCTGCACATGCCTGATTCCACTTGCACTTGGAAAAAAATCTTAACCCCCCCCCTCCCCCCAAAACAAATTAAGTACTTACAATTTCTTTCTGAAAAGGAAAAACCTTTTTTTCAAATTTTAAAGAATTTAAATCCAACATGCCGTCTCCTTTAACAGGTTGCATGCATATACTGAAAGGTTTCTGCTGC
Organism: Atractosteus spatula; assembly: GCF_055471065.1. Classification (NCBI taxonomy): domain Eukaryota; kingdom Metazoa; phylum Chordata; class Actinopteri; order Semionotiformes; family Lepisosteidae; genus Atractosteus; species Atractosteus spatula. The sequence continues at coordinate 20,335,507 of NC_142714.1, forward strand.
TGTTGAGTTTGGAAAGCAGAGGGAAGGTTACCAGAGCAGTATTATTTTACAAGGGTACTGACCTCAGAAAGGGCACCTGTTGAAGTCATAATTTTTTGCAAGGAAATGACGCAAGTCATGTAATGAACAGCTGTGTATTTTTCTACATTTAGAACAGTAAACATCTGGCAGTCATGTATAAAATATCTTATCTCCTGTATATGAGGTATCTGCTATGTTTATTCACTTGTGGCTTCCAGATAAGTGTAGGTCATTTATCCCATTGATCCAGAATCACCCTGTTAAATTGCATAAGAGGTTTCTTTTAACCTTTCTGCTTGTTTTGGATGTTTTTACTAATTAAACGTTTGAATGTTTTTACTGAATTGAAAGTTCGATTGAATTGAATTAGAATCTTGTTCATGGTTTACAGGTTTTGTGAGATCTCCAACTGTTTAAGAAATGAACTTAATTAATAATGCAATGATAATTCCCCACATAAACATGGGGTTTGTCATCATCAAAGGATATCAAGGTGCTTCATGCACAGGAGAGGATCCACTTAATTCTCCACTGAAATGCAGCTCCAGTGTAGTGATGCATAGCAGCCATCATGCACCACTGCATGAGTGAGAAACTGTTCAATCAGTTGAATTAAGGGGAAACTTAAGGGTGGCCAGAGTACCAGGGTTAACACCTTTACTCTTTCAATGCACTGGGATGTTTAAAGTAGTCAGCACCTCCTAAATCCTTAAGTCTTTTCACTCTGAAAGGCTTTTTTCTACACAAATCAGCTGTGAATGGTATTCGAAAAAAGTTCCCTCTTCTCTTAAATCAACAAAGATTTCATAACAACTGTTATCAGAATGACCCTTTATAACATCTATAATCACCTGCCTGTGATGTCAGTTACAAAATGATCCAAGACAAACTACATTCTTTTCTTATTTCCTTGTCCCATCATCCAGACCAATTTGCACTGAAGGAAAGCAAACACTTGTATTTTTACAGGGTTCAATGGTTCAGCCTTTTATTGATTCATGAAGTACTAGTTCAAGACTTCTCCATATTAGGGCTGTCTTAAATGACTGTAACTTCTCTATCCTTCCTTATTTTGTTTCAATAACAATGAACAGTTACTGAATGTTTGCATAGCTGGGAACCCTCTCAGATTTGATTCTGACAGAATGACAATTTATTTCAGTTACCAGAACTCCAATGAATGAATGCTGGTGTTTAGGACCAAGTCACTAGAACCTCATTAAATGTAATAGTTATAGTTTTTAATTTATCAATTATTTATAATAATAATAAACTTATAGAATTATTTTATATAGCGCCTTTAAAGGTGGCTTCTCAAATTGCTTTATAGGCTGACAACAACAATAAATAAGAAGAATACACAAGATAAAACACAATTACAATATATAGGGGAGACCATGGATGGTTGTACTAAGAAGAATGGAACCTGTTAAGTAAAGGCTTTTCTAAAGAAGAGGGTTTTGAGTCTGGATTTGAAGGAGTTTAGAGAAGGTGACTCTCTGATATCCTTGGGGAGAGAGTTCCAGAGCTTGAGGGCATAACAGGAGAAGGCCCTGTCACCCATTCAATGTAGACGGGCTTGGGGTCCAGCAGCAACCCCCTGTACTGCACATGGAAGATGAGGTCCTGCAATGTGCACACCTGTTAGATCTATTCACCTTTTAACATGCCTCCAGCTCTATAGCAGCTTATAGGAGAGTAAGCAATGGCTGGAGAAGGAGAGTGTCTTTTGCTGATGTCACTGCATACCTGAAGGTAACTAGCAAGTCACTGTACGAAAGGTGAGTTGAGATGACACACATGAACCTGAAGGTCAAACCTGAATGCAATTTCCCGCTGTACTCCACTGACAATTGTGAGCCCCGGTGTGGGGAGGTCTGTTATACTATAACTACAGTACAGTATATATTATAAGCTATAATATTTTTATGTATAGTACTGTATGTCATTACTTGCTGAACAAGTCACAACAACAGTGTAAGGTCTGAGCTGTCTTTAAAATGAATTCCCCTTCCAAAAGAGAGGCACAAGGATTTGAGCTACTTTCCCAATAAAAATATTTTATTTGGTTGTCCCTACTGATGGCATGGGTTCGGAAAACATATGCTTTGTACATCTACAAATATAATTTTACAGTATGCTTCTGAAAAAAAAAACTTTTAAATAGTTACATTATTATTTTTAATAGTTTACATTATTCTAATTTGTGTAATTGTATTACTTTGTTATCATATGAACTTTGTGAACGGCGTGAAAAAGAATTCTAAAACAAATTTAAAATGATACCAAGTTCAACTTGTGTTTTCCATGTGTTGTATCATGTTCTTCTGTGCCGGTTTTCTGTAGACAGGCTAATACATTAGATATACTAGTTTACAAGACATGGCCTTCGAGACAAATGTGTTTTATTAATATGTATTTAATTTCACTGTTCTGTACTAAATATAGAATTACTATCTTGACAATGTGTGATGTTTTGTTCTGGCCGATGAGTTTAATTATATATGGTAAGGTGCTGTGATATGACAGAAAATCTTAATTCTCCACAGAATCTCAGACTTTACATGGTTTTCTATCTGTAGAGAGCATACCTGTGAAATTGGAATGAACCTTGAATGAAATTGTTCAGTACTGTTCAGTAAATTATCCACCGATTTAAAAAACATATTTGTTTCTGTTTTTTATAAAAAATATAGTGTGTTGAAAATCCCATCTCAGTAGCATGCAGTTGACTGGCAGTGGTAATGTGGAGCGCGAAGAGTCTTTATATGTCCTCAACAGATGGAACTCCCAGTTTACGAATAATGGTGTAGAGAAAAAAAAGTTCTGACATACCACTCTTTGAACCTAGCCTTATAATTCTTTTGTGTAACACAGGAACGGGCACACATTTGAAGAGTCCCTATTAGAAATAAAACTAAGCTCAGTTTTCTACTAATTAAAATTCACATTTATTTCAGCTATCTATAAATTATTTTTCTGTTTTAAAACTAACCTCTCACTTACTGTTTTATTTTAAAGTGTGATGTAACGGACAAAAATAAAACTCTTATAATCCGTTCCATAAATGCAATCCCATCATTTGAGACAATCAGATTCAATGCATGACAAATGTGGGTTATGCTAGGCATTCTCTGAATCATCATTTAGTAGACCAGGTTTGGGAAAAACACCTGCATGTTTTGCTTTTAATTTGTATTTTAAAAAGACACCATTTACTGTTTCCTGTAGGTTTTTAAGACCAAGAGAACAGTCTTGAATGTGTCCTACCTGAAAGGTTTACTAGTACTCTGACTTGTTAGAGGCTGTTTTCAATTGAGCTTCAACAAAACAGGAATTAAATAAAAGTCACGAAGTCAAGCCTACATTATACCATAAACTGCTTAATAAGGACATAAGCGGACACTTTTAAAAAAGGTATTCAACTGTAAGTACGTGGATTTCAATAATCTTTCCAGTCTTTTCTCCTCCATGGGGCTCCTCTTTCTCACATTAGAAAAGAAAGCTGGAACAGCTCTGTGCAGAAATTTAAATGCTAGGTGCTGTTTAACAGCCTCAGCATAACTTCACTAATCCACTTTACTTTCTTCTCTGTGGGTTTATCCCTCCATCCTACACTGACTAACACATACAAAAATTGTGCTGGTGGCATAACAGAGGACTCAAGCACGTTTGGACAGTTAATTGCCATTTAGCTGATTAAACCTTGCTAAAAGAGAAACCTCCACCCCAGAGAGCTGGTCCTGTGTCTCTACACAACAATGAACACATTTCAAAGCAAGGTTTCTGTAGCACAAGGAACACCACTTCTACAAACAGCACAGCAGCAGGCACAAGCTTTGACAAAAACATGCTGTGTCATGTCTCCTTGTTCACCGAAGTGCAGTTTCAAGCATTTTCCAAGGCCCTGCATCAATGAGCCTTTGTATTTCAAGTTTTTCTCTCATGGATCCAGGAAGTCTGATAGAAGCCAGATGCTGTACTTTGTTGTTAAGTCCTCTGAGGTCTCTCAGCTTGGACTGAGCTTGTGCCACATGGCCACCACTTTCTCTGGGTTGGTTGCTGTGTCTCTCCACTGTTCAAGGGCCTCACTGGTGGTACTTTCACAGCCAATGAGGACCTGTGGATACAAACAGACAATCATGACCACCAAGGACAATAGAGTCTCTTGCAAGTCCATTGCTGTAAAGAAAGGTTAAACATCTTAGAGACTGACAAAACTACAAAATCTGTCCAGTACGGTTCCAGTGCTTTTCTATTCCAAGGACTGAGTACAACAAAATGATGTCTGAATAAGACTGAATAAGACATTTCTCGGCTTGTGTAAAATCTGAGGTCTAAACCCCCAGGCAAGGTCTTTTCTCCGTACTAACAAAGAAACAGGTGCTGAGCTCCTATTCAGGTCTTCTAGGTTGCGGCTGAGCTAGACTCTTCATCACAGTAACTCAACTCAATGTGTTTCTACTCTAGATCAGTTTAAATCTATTCTCATGAGTCTGAAGCTGCAGATGATTTCAGATGACCTGTAACACCGGTCAAAGTATGGCCTAAAAGGGCCGTTTTGCACCAGCTGCCCAGTGTTTTTCCACAGGTGACTGTACAGTATGCAGCATTGCCGAGGTGCTCACCTGACCCAGGAAGTGTTTTCTGCGGACGGAGCTGCGGCTGTAGAGCCGAACTGTGAAGCGGAGACCCTGTTCCTGCTGGGCCACGGGGAAAAGGAAAGTCTCCCCCCAGCGGGCCTGCCCCCCGGAGGACTTCACAGCCCGGGTCTTCTTCTTGGTTACCAGCCCGTCTGCGCCGTACATTTCAGCCTTAATGAAAAAGCCTGCAGGCACCGTTTAACAGACAGACGGTTAGAGCTTCTGGATGGAAAACAACATTGTAACGAGCCTCCTTCTGCTCACCACCCAAAATACTAAATTCTTCAGATAAACATTATATAGATACAGATATGGGATACAATATTCCCTATTTAGCAAAGCTCAGTCACATCAATTATTCTAAACACATGAAGAGAAAAAGAGCCTAACTAATGCCGAGGCTATTTTTTCTCCATACTAAAGGTTATACACAATAAATAGTATACACAGTAAAACTCACTACCACTTTTTATTAGGCAGTCAAGCTCGGTACATTGTTTTAAAAGAGAAGAGAAATGAAAGCCATAGCTTAAAGTTAAATTAAACGGTAACTCAAACAGGTATCGGAACCACCTACTCTGGCTCAAGGGTGTGGAGGAGCTGGGCAGGTTCTGTGCTCCCAGAATCTGGATCTGAATTCTGCCACTGACCGGCTGGAAACAGGTAGCAATATGGAGCTCAGCATGACAGATCTGATAGGAAAGTGGAACAACATAAAAAAAATCTGAATTACAAAAGGCTTGGGAGAAGAGGAAGACAGCTGAATTATTATTCCAAAATAAAACTGTTCAGCTGCATGGCCCAAACTCAACTATTACCTAATTATAAGCACTTACACATTCATGCAAACATTACAATTGCATTACCAAGTGCTTCTATGTGCTCTTTGTCTGTTCTCTTTTTTTATGTTTTAGCCTTGCTTTTACAGTGGATATTTTGTTTTGCTTAGTGTGGTGCTGCAATTGAAAAAGACCGACATCCCGAGCAGTGTCTGAAACTGCCTGTTGCATTCACAAAAGCATTCACAAAAAGGTACTGAATTCCAGCTGCATTAAAACACTTGTTTCTGAAGGTGCAAAAGAATGTCTGCTTGGCTCTGAAGGTGTTAAACAACAGTAAGTACTTGAAAAAAGGCTGTGAAAAAGAATAGCTTAAACCTAAATATCCACCATTTATTTTCTAACACTTTATTCAGTACAGGGGAACAGGGGAGCCGGAGTCTATCCCAGAAGGCAACAGGCACAAGGCAGGGCACACCCTGGATGGGAAGCCAGTCCATCACTGGGCAGACAGACACACACACAAGGGTCAATTTTCCCATAAGCTAATTAATCTAAACATGGGGTGACATAAAGACAAATGGCACCCCAGGAATTGAAGTCAGAGCCCCAGCCGTGCGAGGCAGCAATGCTAACTGCTACACTATCATGCCACCCTTACCCTAAAATTCACAGTTAAATTAGTAGCTGGTGGTCACAGTAGATATCACATACGGGGCAGCAGGGTGGAGTAGGGATCAGGTCCCTGGATGTGTAACTGGAAGGTAGTGGGTTTGAATCCCAGGTCTTGCATTTTGAGTAAGGTATTTCACTCAGATTCCTCCAGTGAGTGCCCTGGTGTATGAATAGGAGCATTCCAGATCATCACTGTAAACTGACTGATCTGGAAGGACTGAGGGAAAGGTTTATAGTAAAAATTAAGATCCTATAAGAAGGTTAATGACAGTTTCTACAAATCACTGCAACATAACTACAAAAAGAGTTTAGGAGTTCCCTCTTCCTTAACAACCTGAATAATGATGAATAAATGAAGTTACAGGGAGAAATACAGTGTCATTTCAGGGCACCATTTAGAAACAGGGAAGGAAAAACTCTTACACACATCTCCATCACGCTAGGCCTCAAGCGTCTCCTAAACCACCATGTATGAGTGTGTGCTTTGTAAGGTAAAAAGCGGAATCTTTTAAAATAGTACCAGTGTAAGTGATGGATGAAAAGAACCAAGCTGGACCCACAAAATAAACACTTCGAGCTCTGATGAAGATGGAATTGAAGTCCTTTGAGCGGTGACACAGCGGTGTTCTGCACCATTGAAACAAAGGGGAGACAGCCAGCTGTGCGCCTGAGAGCACACTGACTCACAGACTCCTACACAAATGGGAAAAAAAGGCTTCTAACTAGCACTTGCTTATTACTGAAAACACCTCTCCATCTGTAGTGAGCTCTCTTTCTGTACGTTTTAGCCCATTATAAGAAATAAAAGCGGAGTCATAGGTTTCCAGTAGTGCAAAAATGCTCATTACTACCCAACAGCACAAAGAAAACAGCACAAACGAGCTGTAAAGCCTTCCATAAAATCTTCCAGGATAGAAAAATCCCTGAAGGCCTTTCAAATGTCTAGGTTTCTAAAATGTGGATTTTGCTTTTCCTACTGTATTTCAAAGCAGAACTTCAAAATGGCAGGACAATGTTTTATGGGTATTGCTCATCTTCGGGCAACAACAAGAAGACTTGGACCTGGATGCGAATAGAACGATAGCTTGAAAAAAAAAAGTTACCACAAGTTCACAGAAACTATTTCCTTGCTCTGCTGGAATTTTGCCAATGCACTCTCAAGGGTTTTTACGCAAACAGAGCCACTTGGGTGCCAGCTGTCCTTTATGATGACAATAAACCTATTAGGTAAAAAAGCAGTGAGGTTTTCTTTTTCCCATGTTGAATCAATAAAAGATTTAATTCCCCTTCCTGTATATTGAGCGTGGATATGGAATTCTCAAGGGTTATACAGGGTACTGTCCACCTTCACACAGGAGCCTGTTGTGTCTCAGGTTGATCTGTAACCATCTAACAGATGACAGGTTCATCTCCAACAGACCAGAGACCACCACTCCAACACTCACTTCTAAACTCTTCTAAACAGAGAGCAGCTGGAAAAATGGCCAAACATTAATCAGTTTCTATACATATTACAAATATACTTTTCAGTTTCATTTTCCACTGTGTTATAGGATGGAAAAAAATGTACCTGTAGCCATCAGGAAAAACTAAGGCGACCCATGCAAAGCATGTCATTATTGACGCCCCCCTAAAAGTGGAAGGGCATCATTATGCTGGAGGTGGCGTGAATCATGGAGCAAGTCACAGGACCCAGAGAAAGCACTGGCTGATAAAATGAGATTGATGGATTTAGAAAGCAGGATCGCTGGTTTGCAAACTTGGTCCTACCTCAGAAAAGAACTCAGCCACATTTCTACTGCTCTACTGCAAAGAGCTGCTTTAACAGTTTAAATCAGAACGACCTGGAAAAATGACCACTTGTAGCATGAAATAAATTGGCTCCATGAGGTCACTAAGAAGGGTGGCACAGTGGTCAGTATTGCTGCCTCGCAGCGCTGAGGCCCTGCGTTCAATTCCTGGGGTGCTCTCTGCATGGAGTTTGTATGTTCTCCCTGTGTTCTCATAGGTTTCCTCTAGTTTCCTCCCACAGTCCAAAGACATATTATTATGTTAATTGGTTTCTGGGAAAATTGGGTGTGCATGTTTGTGTCTGTGTATGCCCCGAAATGGATTAATGTCCCATTCAGGGGGTACCCTGCCTTGCACCTGTTGCATGCTGGGATAGACTTCTAGCAAGCTGTTGGGTAGAGCAGTTAGAAAATGGATGGATGTACAGTATGTTCCTAAGAAATAAGCTGTGAAACCCAGAAAGTCTCCTGACTCTCAAGAGACTGTCATGGCTTACCGGGGCTTTGGAAGGTGGGCTGATGTCCAGCCAGTAGGGAATCTCCTGGCAGCTGAGCTGTCGGAGTGTCACTGAGCACTCCCCCAGCGTCCTCTTCCGAGGGTTGTGGGTCTGTACTTTAAACACCAGGCCCACAGTCTGCAGCTGCTGGAGCTTCAGGGCGAAGACGAATGTCTCCATGAACTCCACATTCTGGGAGACAAGGAAGAACAATTCATTCTTAGTCTCTTGAGCTGGAAAACCCAGGTTGTGCTTGTGTCCAGAGAAGCTTCTTAAATTGCTACTTGGAATACAACATAGAGCAATGCCGTCCCTTTTATCTCTCCACTGCCTGGTCTCACCCAAAGGAAGTATCATATCCTGTGAGTCAGAAGTGAGACGAACCTGCCTGAACAAGCACTGGGAAAGTACAACCTGCTTGGCAGTGCTTTAGTAAGGCCACAGGTCCATCCAGTGAACAGAGGGACTTACAACTTGGCTCCCCAAAGCAATGTTTTCCAGCTGCTTATAAATCAGATTTATAATCTGATTGGGAACTACTTAGAAACTAGATTTAAGGTCAACTAACATATGATCATTAATTGAACAATTTTCACTATCATACAACATCTGAAACACTCACATGTTCTCAAACTACAGAAAAGGCAAGGCCCCCTTTTCTGATGGGTCCACACAGTGGAAGTAAAGCTGAGAAATATGTCTCATGGGCATGAGTAGGGCAACCAATGTAATGCTGGCATCACACTATATGACTTTTCTCAGGATTTTCAGTCATAGCCTTCATTTACATAATCCTAAGAAAATCACAGCGAGTTGTAGAGAGTCGCAGTGCGCGCCCGTTACCATCGTTTGTGTAGTGTAACATCCCCAGTGACTCAGTCATAGCGCTCTTAACAGCCCCTATGACTCCCTGTGACTCGCTACGATAAAATCAAACTGGTTTTATAGTTTTGATACTTTTGTACCGGTTTTGGAACCGGTAAGAAAAGTTGTGACGGAATCGTGTAATTAGACGCCCCCTGTGATTCCTTGTTGTATAATTTGACACCCTCTAGGACAGAAAATGCAGTGAGATTCAACAACTGTAGTCATTAAATCTGACATTCTCTCAGACTAGAAGTCGTGTTGAGTCATTTAGTGTGATGCCGGCTTAAGGACAGAGAGAACAGACAGACAAACCCTTTCTGGTGGGTTTTACGATTGGCTAACTTATTCCACAGCAGTCCACAAGCACTGAGTAAAGGTAGTTAATGCAAATGTTTGTACTCACAGGAGACCCTTCTTTGATTGAAGACCTGAACTGCACTGGTTTGGCTAAGGTTATAATCCCTTTGACACTGACTTTGTGCAGCTCTCCATCAGGGACATACAGGTCTTTGCACTACAAATGAAAGAAGGAAGAACACAGAGGTCAGAAGAACGCTGTAATTCTGACTCGAATAGAAAATCTCTACTTTCAGTCAGGGATGTAGGATGACTAAATACTTCAATAAAACAATATGCAGCCCTTTACTTCCTCCTTATCTGGGTTTGTCCTGCAGGAAGAAAACATTCCCGAAAGTGGCGGAGAAAGTATTTTCCTACAGCGAAAGGGATCAAAGTACTTACAGCACACAAGATGTCGCTTTCACACATGACTTGTAATTGCTGCAGTGTCCTGTTAACTACAGGTTCCTTTAAAGTGCTCAGCAGTGTTTAATTAGTCTACCTTTAAACCAACAGTTGTTGTCCTCGCAGTGGCTTTGCAGCAGGAGATCCCAATCTTTTTCACAGTAATTGAAACTATATTCACACCAGAGATCAAAAGCCTGAGGGTTTCAATTGCATACTTCATGCTTTCTCTTTATTTTCATCAGCTTTTCATCTTCCACCATTTGTTTACTTGGCTCTTTGCTCTGCAGTTTTTACACAAGCCATCTCTTTGTCTTTTGGGGTACATCATGATAATCACAGATTTGTTCACTCTAAAGAAGTTCAGGAAGAAACAGTTATAAATATATACTGTGAGCAATTTCTAAGGGATAACAGAAAACCCTCTCTCTCAAAAAACTCAATTATTTATACCTGTGTAGTGTGCTCTCACGAGGCACCAGTTCTGTAGGGGTTTGGGCATTTACTGGGACAATTATTAATTGTAGCAGTAAATCACGAAATTGATTCTTTTAATGGCCTTAGAATCCAACCATGCGATATAACTCAAACAACGCACACACACAGGTACTAATACACGAGGATACATTTATTAATACATAGAATATGCATATAAACCTAACAGATCTTATCGAGAGGGTTATCAGAATACAAAAGGTATATATTCAGTCAGTTAGGAAGAGTTACATATATCAAGAGGACATACGTTCAGTATATCATTCATTTAGACCGTTTCGTAAATTAACTTGGTTATAACTTCTACATTGGATACTCAAAACAAGTACATAACTCTTAGGAAATAAATTGATATCAATTGGTTGGGATAACAATTGAATTCTCGAGCTGTAATGCATTGAAGTTGAATAATCATCCAATCTCTGGGGATTCAGATCTCCTGCGGGCTCTCTGGCTCCGTGCCAGGCTGTGCTGTGCGGCTTGCGACGGTGCGCTGCTGATGCTCACTGACCGGCTAGTTAGTGTTGGCTTTAACTAGCAAAGTTTGTGCACAGGAGAAAAGATGACTGTGGGTCCCAGCAAGTCAGGAAGAGGACCGGTTCGTTCCTGATGAAGCGCTAGTTCTGAATAGTGATTCAGCTGTCCACAGTTCCGACCTGTTCACGAGGCTTGCTGCTGATGCTAACCTCGGGTGGATCCTCTGGTTACTCTCTGGCAACCTCCGCTCTAGACTCTTAGAACAAAGCAAAGTTCTGGCACTTGGACACACTGGCCATTCCGTGGTTGTCCTGGCTGAGTCTCAGGATGGTCAGGAAGCACGCTGCGAGAATGTCCTGCCCTTGGGAGCCTTTCTGCTCCTGGGCCGTCCTGGCCTGGAATTCTTCTCACATTCTCCTTTAGAATAGTCTTTCGAATAGTCCCAGAGCTCTGTGTTGCCTGTTTTTACCTGGAGAAACTTCAGCTCGTTCATTGGCTGAAAGTTTCATGGGCATCAGAATTCCACGTGGGTTACTCGGCCCTACCAGTCCCTGATTGGTTGATCAAGGTGAGATATGAGTCACTTACTCCTGACACTTAGGAATGCAGTCCAGATGTCCATCTGGCACTCCCTAGACAGATAGGCGCCAGTGGATGACCATTGATCATGATAGCCAGGCTTAGCTAAGTGCATCCCCATTTGGGAGCTGTCCCTTATCAAAAGAAAACATCTTTAAATCAGCCTGCATGAATAGTTTCTCTGTGGCTGCACCACAGAGATGAAGAGAGAGATGGGGCCTCATTTGGGAAAGCACAGCACCACTTAATTCTGTCTTATTAACAAGCATTGCCGCTACATATCCCCCTTTTTTGAAGGTCACGAGGTCCTGAGGCGTTTTTGCCTTCAAAACAAAACAGAGTTAAGTGATGTCCCTTGTCATTAGAACATTAACCTTAAATGTCCACATTACTCCTCGAGAATTCATACCGGAACCAGCATTGGGAGCAAACAGGATGAATAACATCTGGAGTATGTATAAACACGGTAGGAGACATCATCTCAGTCTAGGCATTACACATCAGGAAGTTCACTGTCAGTATCTGTTACCTCTGTAGGCAGATATTTGGGAAGCAGTAACTTCCTTTCTTTTGACATGCTACCCTTGACTCATTCGTGCTACCCGGAGTACATCTTGATGTAAGAGTACAGCATTCGAAGTACATCACCAGTCATAATCCAGCTACCCAGCAGTAGTGTTACAATAACAACAGTTCCTGTTCCCAGCCCCCCTGATAAACCACAACACCTGTGTTGTGTATCTGCTAGGGTGGTTTGGAGGTTTGTTCCATTAAAGCAAACTACCTGTACCTCTTCAGGGCTTAGTGTTCCTTGGATTTCTATCCAATTCAATAGTGTGGCACCTGAAGGCATCCACGACCTCAAGTTTGGTCTTATGTGTCTGGTTCTAGACAGTACAGTGTTAAGTCACCAAGCTGTACTATGGCCTCCTCGGGAACTTGCAGAAAAACTGATTGATTTGGTAGCTGCATTGTGGTAGCTGTATCATGCCTGTCACAAGTCATGGTGACAGTTAAATGTGGTGTGCTGACCAGCCATTTACTTCCCACCTGCTCTTCATGGGGTTCATTAACCTCCCTCTACTCGTTAGTAGCTTTACACCCTTCATTGGTGAATCATTTAGACACAGCCAATGGATAGCTTCAGTAGCCATACCCATCTCAAGATTTGGAACCGAATTCAATCTTGGATTGCCTTCTGGGTAAGCTACGAGCGATGGGGTTAATGTCACATACTCCTCTACTGAGAAGAGTGGAATCAAGTGGGTTGGGATTTGTGCCATGGCTAGACTGGCTACAGTGGCACTAAGCTCCCTTAACAGGTCTTGTGTCAACATTCTGGCCTGTTGCACACAAGCATAAACCCACTGTATAACACCAACAATCATGTCCACTAGGTGGGGGATAAGATTCAACCCTGTTGCATAGGAAGTTGCCTGTAGGGTTTTCCCTAAGCTTTCCAGCTTTTGCTGCTGTCGATACAGTCTGTCACTACCCTCTGGCATCTCCTTCACCTGCCTTCTTGGGGCAGTCAGGGTGAGAGTGCCAGTAGCAAACAAACCTACCAGAAATAGCAAATGCACAACAGTGGCGGCAGCAATCAGTCCTCCCAAAAGTCTTTTAGGGTGGCTGATCCCAGTCATCTCCTTCTGAGTGACTGTCGCCTTTCTAAGCTGGCGCAGCATGTACATGGTGTCTTTCTCAGTATGCCGTGTGGCATCCTGGGCACCAACATTCTGGAAATCTGGGGAGATCTGACGCAGCTGCTGATGCTGCTCCTCCATTTCCAGGGCATCTGCTTTTTCGATTTGTTCATGCCTGTGCTCTAGGAACCCTGCAGGGGGCGGTGCAGCGGTGGAGCATGCCTGACCCTCGGCTGAGTGGTCATCTGGAGCACCTGAGTGATCTGGGATTGTTACCCCATTCTCACTGTTCAGGTCCACCCTGCACACTTCCTGATTGAGGAATCCCTCTATCGGCATGTTTACAATCGTTCGCTGGGCGTGGGTGTAGGACACCTGCTCGCTCCCCCCTTCCCTCTCTAGGGGTTCAGGGAGCTGCCCCAGCACTGGGATAGCTAGTTCACTGTCTTTGAACTCGCTATCACCCACCAGGCCCATGTCAGTGCAGGGGGGGATTCTGACACCCCTCTTTGCGATGTCCTGCAATGGCAGGCGGGTGGCTTGACCATCCAGCTCCAGTCTGGCTGAACCACTGTTGGTCAGACTCAGACTGACAGACTGAGCTGGTGGCTGTAAGAAAACCGTCTCGGCTTTCATTCCCTGTCCCTTCTGGGGGACTGGGTGTGTTGGAAACCCTGCCGTTGAGGCAGGAACAATCAGGTCAGTCTCACTCACTACCTGGTAGTTCTGAGAAATAATGTTACCTGACTACAGGTTCCCTGGGTCACAGCAGAGGGAATCGGCATCTGGGATCAGGTGTGTCCACAGCGCAGTAGTCCCAGTGTCCAGCTGGACCTCCTGTCTAACCTGTGAATGTTGCACCGGGGGCACCTGGCAGTGGCCCTGTGACAGCTGCTCAAGCAGATCCTCACTAATAGAGGACCTCTCAGGGCTAAGGGTGAGGGCTACATCACCAACCTGGTCTCCTGCCATCTGGTTCCCTTCCACCACTGCGGGGTGGTGTTCCTGACCCCTCTTGGGTGCCAGGGTGCACAGGGAAAGCTCCTTCTCATCACCAGGTGGGGAGATCTGCTCCTCTTTAGGGATGTAAAAGGGGTGTGCTTTACCTGGTGGATCAGGCGGCTGCTTGGAGCACCGCTCCTGTGGCAGGGAGGCTGTTGGGACCTCGGCCGGGACACAACTTCCCTGTATATCTGGGAAACAAGATAATATTTTTATTTCTTGTCCAGAGGGAACAGAAGGAATCTCCACATGGGCTTCTGTGTTCGGTGGGCACTGTGTGAGCACAGTCTGCCTCTTGGCCCCCCTTTCCTTCTGTACAGAAGGCTTAGGAGCCTTGACCTGTTTCCACACTTTGCATTTCTGGTGATCCACCAAAGGTTCCACTCTGAGTCGCATGTCCTTTTCTTTTTCAACCCGTTTGAGCTTGCCGTATGACATCAAACACCTTTCAACCTCAGTGTCAATCAGTGTCTCACTGTGTAAGATATCTCCCATGGCAGCCTTGAGGTAAAAGCTTCCTGCTTTTCCTCTCTGTTTTACTGCCTGCTCTGTGACTTCAGGGGTGGAGTCAGCACTCGCTTGGGAGTGGCTGAATTCATCCAGGCAGGAACCCTTCCGCTCAATCAGATAGACTGAGGGAGGGAGAGGGGGCGGGTCTCCGCCTCCTCCAGTGGAGAGTATTAGCTCATTCAGGCTTCCGGCAGCCTTGGGGAGCGGTTGTCCCTGTCCTAATAAAGCTTGTTCAAGCCTGGCCAGGCGGGTGGCTACTGAATCCTTTTGTTCAGCCTTTTCTAGCTCTTTCCCTCCCCCGGTGTTCTCATGGCACTTAGGATGCTGGGTGCGGTCCTGTGTGCCTGCTTTGGAACGGGGCTAAGCCAGCTCAGGAGCCTGTGCTCCTTCGAGCAGGAGGGAGTTAACCCTGCTGGCTCTGATGGCGAATACAGTCGCTTTAACAGCTTTTTGCTCAGAGCGACTTTGGACATCATACCCCCAGGCTTTCTGCGCGAATCTCCTAATATCAGTCATTTTCATGGTCTGTGCATCTGTATGCATTAAGATCATCTTTCTGACTGACGGGTGGAGATTCGCAATGAATAAACCCTTGAAATGTGTGTTCTCTTCGCAACCCTCATCATTTCACCCTGCAAAATAAGTTCGTCTAAGTCTCTCGTAATATTCGCGAGGGGACTCGGCTCTCGTGCTTAATGTTAAGGGCGGCGGCTATCGCGGCAGTCGGGTCAATAAACGCACTGTATTCTTGGATAAGTGCTTGACAAAGCTGTTCAAAGTCATTACAGACTTTCTTCATCTGCCTAGCCATCCACTCATGTACGGCTCTGCTGGTAGTTTTCCTGACCAGAAACACTTTCTCCTGTTCTGTGGCGTTTGGCAGGTACTGCAGGGTATACCTGAGGTCCTGAATATAACTCTCGATATTATTCTCTGACACTGCGGGGTCAAATCTCTCCATGTCCTTCGCTAACTCTCTCAGAGAATGGAGGTTTATTCTTCTAGCTTCTCCGCTGATGGAGATATGGAAGAGATCGTGGTCTGACTTGTCGCTGCTAGAGAGAGTGCTTAATAGCGACTCAAATTCAGATCTTATAGCAACCATTGTTAAACTTAAAGAGTATTACTTTTAAGTACGAAATCACAGTTCTACCACAGAAAACCACAAGATCAAATATGCAATCAACCCGGTAGATCGCAAAAGATCACAAAACAATCAAGCACTGCTTAAAGAGCAAGGGGAACTTTTTTCCTTTCGGCTTTCAGCACACACTGTATTATCGTGTATGAAACCCGCGGCGTTTTATATGAATTATTCCGCTTGGTTGACTCATTTCAGTCTTGCCACGCCCACCCAGGGACGCCAAATTATGTAGTGTGCTCTCACGAGGCACAAGTTCTGTAGCATTTACTGGGTTTGGGCATTTACTGGGACAATTATTAATTGTAGCAGTAAATCACAAAATTGATTCTTTTAATGGCCTTAGAATCCAACCATGCGATATAATTCAAACAACGCACACACACAGGTACTAATACACGAGGATACATTTATTAATACATAGAATATGCATATAAACCTAACAGATCTTATCGAGAGGGTTATCAGAATACAAAAGGTATATATTCAGTCAGTTACGAAGAGTTACATATATCAAGAGGACATACGTTCAGTATATCATTCATTTAGACCGTTTCGTAAATTAACTTGGTTATAACTTCTACATTGGATACTCAAAACAAGTACATAACTCTTAGGAATTAAATTGATATCGATTGGTTGGGATAACAATTGAATTCTCGAGCTGTAATGCATTGAAGTTGAATAATCATCCAATCTCTGGGGATTCAGATCTCCTGCGGGCTCTCTGGCTCCGTGCCAGGCTGTGCTGTACGGCTTGCGACGGTGCGCTGCTGATGCTCACTGACCGGCTAGTTAGTGTTGGCTTTAACTAGCAAAGTTTGTGCACAGGAGAAAAGATGACTGTGGGTCCCAGCAAGTCAGGAAGAGGACCGGTTCGTTCCTGATGAAGCGCTAGTTCTGAATAGTGATTCAGCTGTCCATAGTTCCGACCTGTTCACGAGGCTTGCTGCTGATGCTAACCTCGGGTGGATCCTCTGGTTACTCTCTGGCAACCTCCGCTCTAGACTCTTAGAACAAAGCAAAGTTTTGGCACTCGGACACACTGGCCGTTCCGTGGTTGTCCGGACTGAGTAACACTTGAGGAGGTAGAGGACTTTACAGAGCTGAACGCCAAAGTGCTTTACAGGTGAGTCAGCACCCCATAGGAGGGTGTGGTGCATCTACCACTGATGTCCTTGCAAATGTTCTCAGACCTGACAGGGGTCTGTTGCTTTGGAAACCCAGGAAATGCTGGTCAACCCAATCATACTGCACATGAGCTCATTATGTGCTGCCAAAGTAACATTTCACTTTATAGCTGAAGCTGTAACTGCTTATCAAGAGTGCCACTTGGCGATGAAGACTTCGTTGATGAAATTTTGGTGCATTGAGATTTACTGGGCACCTGTATTTGGGTTGTGTTTCTGAAGCCCAAACCTGTGGCAAAATCAACAGCTCTTAAAAAAAAGATAAAAGACGACCCTGGCCAAAATTAAGTAATATTAACTGGGGAAAAAAATTCCTTTCTAATTGTACAAAAAATTAGGTTCAGAGTTTATTTTCTCTAATTTCCAAAGAAACGGCACAGAATGTGTATCGGTGTCTTTTTTCCTTACAGTGGTAACACCATTTCCTTGGGTTCAGTTGCAAACTGAAAGAACATGGCCTGTAATCAACGCCTTTGACTTCTGCCTTCTTTAGCATGTAAGACAATATGAAAAGATGGATTATCACCTGGTTTTCCAGGTTTCTTCACCAATAGCTGACATGCATTTTTTTGGAACAAACCTTTGAAATGACTTGAGCAGATGGAAGTTTTCAGGACTGAAGGCGGAGCACAGGGATGGTGTTTCAGTGCTGAAAGTTTCACAATGTTCTCCATACAAAGGACTGCTATTGAGGGGCTGATGGGACACAATGAGGCGTTTGTATGGAAGCATTATATGAGTGTCTGGCTTGCCAGGCCCCTGTAATCTTACCTTTACCACAGTGATCCAGATCTGCTCCAGAGGCTCCTGGTAACACAGCTTGACATTCAGCTTCCCCAACTCCCTTTCATCTCCTGAGAGAGTGATAGATTCTAAAAAGGAGGACAAAAACTGCAGTGTTACCGCAGGAGAAGGATTGAATCCAGTTCCCCGAATCACTATGTAAAAGGTCTGCAAACAGCAATTGCAAACCCAGTTTCAAAAATCAAATCGTCATTCAATGCTCCTAAGTCAGATAGGACAGTATTTGATGTTGTGAGTAAATCTGCCACCAAATTTCTACCTACAAACTGGTACAATGGAGTTTTCTTTAGAATATCTGTTTACTTTGGAAAAAATACATGGTTCAGCTTTATCTCAGAATGTAAGGCACTAGAGAAGAGGAATGTTCTGGTTTATGTATGTAAACAGAACACATTTGGAAGCAATTACTCCCAAAATTGCCTAATGGTCACAATATTGCTGTGGAGTACTAGGGGTCATAACCTCTCGCATGTTTCGAAGAGCAATGAAAGCTAGAGTTCTGTAGGAGACTAAGATTTACCCATAGTCTCCTTTGAAACAGGAGAGTACAACTTGGAACTGTTCTATAGTGCAGCAAAACTTTATATCACCAGCACAACAAGGACCAGAAAAAGGAGCGCAGAGCTCAGGTGAAATTAAAACTTGAAGACATAATCTTGTCAGCTGCCTAGTGGGCTGTGCTTTTGCCTTTGGGGCCTCACTTAGATATACTACTCTGACCTTTATATGTGCATCTCATCCACTTGGATTCAATCACAGTTTCTAATCAATGGAGAGATAAGGCCATGCCTAAAATATTTTGAATATATTTCTTTCTAAAAAGGAGGCATACTCATTCAAGGTTTATGTAAATCTCCAAAAGAAAACGGAGGACAAAAGAGGAAATGTTAATGATGCTTTAATCTCAATTAGCACGCTTTATCTCAAAACCGGTTAAGGGAGAGGTGCAAAAATACCCTTGCTAATGTTTTTAAAGCAATGGGCAATTTTGGATTAACTAATGACATAAACTATGGCAACAGCACAGACCTCTAGTAACAGAACACTTACAATTTCACCACTTAATGGTTAGATCACCATGAGTAAAAAACTAAAGCTTGCTATTATTTCAATAATTTAGCATGGTTAGCAAACATGCCACAATTTCCCTTCCAATTAATGAGTTTACAAAATCACCTGTAAAATCAGCAGATCAATGCTGATTGACCCTGGGTGTTAGCTTTGTTGTGGGATTAACACTGATTGGCCTTGGGTGTTCTTTAGGATGCAAGGTCAATACTGATTGGCCCTGGGTGTTACCTAGGCTGCGACTGCTTCCCTGGGAGTCTCTCATAGAAGACGTGCTGCTCTGGATGCTGGACATGGAGTCGTAGCGCTGGGGGTGGCAGGACAGACAGGGAGAGGGCAAACAACAGGGACACTCATGATAACATTCCTTCACCAAACCAAGCCAAGCACAGTGGCATGGTAAACATTGTGCTGCTGTTTAAAATGAAGTTGCAAGCTTAATGAATCCCACCAGGGAAATGGAAGCATCTTTCAAACAGCAGCTAATGTGCACAAAACAAAAACAAAATCTGTATCATTTGTCAGTTTGCATAGACATTTGATATTGGTATAGCATAGATCCTCCCTTTCCTTCTTTATTTGCTTAGCAGATGCCCATGATGACTGTAAGCATTCACTGCTCACATCAAGCAAAAATATTTCAAGAGACGTTCTATAGCATTTCTAAAAACACAGCCATGAAAAAGCAACAATTAAGTGCCTAAAAGTCAAATATATACATTAAAAACATTAGAAAGGACAGACAGGTAGGAGACACAAGCAGCCCTTTGCAGATGCACAGACAGAAATCTAATATTCAGTAAAGGTATTGTACATTTCTTCTGCATTAGAAGGACATTCTCCACACATCATACAGATTTGCTGCTGCCAAAGGTGGCTTGGATGTTATGTATCTCCACTGGAGACAATCTTTTGCATGGGATTCAAAACAGAACACGTAAAAGTCAACAAATGTGTTGCCGATGACAGTTGGCTGACACCCCCTGTACATATCTCGTGTGGGCTGCAATACAGAGATGAGGCCTTCATCACACGTGGCTCAATTAATTAAGAGGGAAGTAGCAATAAGAACTGCATTTGTTTAGTGGACACTCCTTAAAACCAAACATTAGGCATTAGGAACATTACGAATTTGCAAATACCACAGGTACTGCTGGTGACGGCAAGAAATATATTTATGTGCAAACACAAGTCACATGGGGAGTTTTGGGAAACACACAAATAACACTGCGTACTTTATCCAGGGTTAACACGACATTTATTTATAGTAAAACTGAAATGTATAAAATGAAATTACTGTCAGTGATAGCGGCAATTTACCCAAGTGTTTAATATGAGAAAAGTACATTACAAGGCCTACTTACTATTTAAGGAGAATGTTAAGCAGGAAATGGAAGATATGTGTCATAGTTTAACAAATATTTCAAGTAATTTTCACTCTCTTAAGAGGGGCTTGTGTAGACTGTTTGCATTTAGAGTTCTCTTAGCTGGTAATTTATTTATCAAGAAGAGACTGCTATTTAACTTAGGAAGAGTTGTCTGCAGCAATTGCATTCAATAATGGATCTAGAGATAAAAAAAATGCCTTTTCACATGAAATGAAAAAAAAACTCCCAAACTGGGATGGATTTAGTTATTGAAGTAGGAGGGGGAATAATCTGTACATAGTTGCAGATAAGCTGGAAATTACATCTGACATGAAGAGAACATAAACCTTCATGTCCCAGTGGATATCTTCTAAAGTGAAACTTTGTACCGGACAGGAGTCCAAATCTGTGGAAAATATAAAAGAATTCCACAAGCAGAAAAAGCAGATTCACATGCTGCAGGAGAGGCCAAATGTTAAAACTGAATAAAAACTTAAAAAAAAATTCCATAAACCTGGGGCCGTATTCCTTCTTGAGCCAACTTAAAATGAGGCTTTTAAAATAAATAATGTCAGTGGCACTGAAAGACGTTCAGAAATTGTGCAACAATGAGGAGATTAAAGTTTTAAACTGTGTTAGAGAAGTCAAAAGTAAAAACATTCAACACTCAATGCATCGATGTACAGTATGATTAGCGAGAGTCGTCCAGTTTTAAGTTTTCTGATCTTTAAAGCTCACAGGGCACTTCCTCGAGTCTACATTTTCTCCTGTCTATACTCACCTAGACTCGTCACAAACCAAAACACTGACATGACTGCAGGGCGGCGCTCACCTGCATGTGGCCCTGAAGGGGGCCCAGGTCCAAGGAAGAGCCACTCAGTCCGACGGATGCAAAGGTCTTGCTGCTTTTCAGGTCCCACGCTGAAAGACACCAGGGTCAGAACAGGACAATTAAGACCAGCTAGTTTCAATACAGCCGCTAATGTTGTTGTCATTCATCAACCAGCAGTCACACCTTAGGGCCCTCTATAAGCTATGCTCCATTTTACTGTTTGCTTAGATGTCACTTTTCAAAAAGGTTTAGCTTTTATTTTCGAATGCAAATATTTAAATGGCTTCAAAACAAAATTTCCACTCTAAATCTGACTGCTACAGTACAAGTGAGAGTACAGAACCATGTCATTTGGAGAGACGCTTTATTCATATCTAGAAGTCATTTAAAACTGTGAGACATAAAAATTAAAACAAAAGAATTCAAACTTTCTGATCTTGCAGATTCTTTGAGGGAGGTTTCTCATCTTTTCTGAGTCTTTCCCTAAGAGAAAGTCCAACCTGCTGATACCGTTTCCAAAAGCACTTTGTATGTCACACCTACAAAAGTAATAGCGAGTGTAATGTTTTCTCAAGAGAGTTGTATCAATGACATAGCACTACAGACATACTCAATATGACAGTAATCTAAGACACACATGACTGCCTGATATAATAGAAAAAAACTGTGGCGTGTGTAACAGGTACACATTAAAAGAACAAGGAACCTGCAGACTCACTGTGTGCAAACATCTTAACAATGTATATTTTTACATGGTGAAGCAACCCTATCAAAATTTGATTTCCAGCCATGCCGGTAAAACCCACATCGATAATCAAACAAGTTTGTAGCACCACGTCACTAAGGCATGTTTAATATCAAAGCTTGCTGACACACCTTGCCCAGTCCTTTCCTCTTTAGGTGCTTACCAAGCCTTTGAAAACAGTGAAGGTTCTTCTGACCAGGTGAAACTTATTTAAGTATTGGCACTTAGAGAGAGATACAATGCAAAATAAGTGGCTATTAAAAACCGCAAAATACACAAAAACACCTATCTTGGTCTTTTTTTTCAGCTTCTTAAAAAGGAAACCATATACGCAAGAAACAGGAGAGAGCACTCAAAAATATCTTTAAAAAGACCCATAGGAACCTCATATACTGTAACTGAACTAGCAAGCATGGAAACACGTTCCAAGAAAGCAGGTCATGCTTGTAGTGAGACATTCTGACATGATTATTAGAGACGCACTTTTTTCTGCCCTGCAAGAAACACTCTGGGATTAGACCAACCTAAAATATATAATTACAGAATTCCCCACACCTGCCAGAATCAAAACAGTTTCCTATCCTACTGGGGGAGGTGGGAGGATACTCAATAAAGCTTCAGCCTAGTATGTGATCTTCTGTCACAGTCTGAGGAACAGACAGTGAGCCTGGCTCTCAATAATGTTTTATGTGATATATGTAAAAGTCCATTGCTGGAAATTCCTGTACTAATTCCTGTGTATTCATTGTACTGTATATGCTTTGGTAACACTGTAATTCGTCACACATGCCAATAAGATAAGATCACTTTATTGGCCCTATACAATTTCTTGTATTAGGAATTTATCCATTTTTGCATCCCCCAACTTGCTCTCCATGAGACACACAGACAGGGAGAGAAGCTGGGGGTCAGACCACAGGGTCAGCCATTTATACAGTACCCCTGGAGCAGTTGGGGTTAAGGGCCTTGCTCAGGGGCCCAACGCAGTAGGATTCCTCTGCCGGCCACGGGATACAAACCAGCAACCTTCCAGCCGCAGGCGCAGATCCCTAGCCACAGAGACCTTTGCATCTGAATTTATCTGCATTCAGCTCAAACTAAGGGAGTGTGTGTTATTGTGGTAATGGTACTTCTCCACACTTCTCTTGACCTGCACAGACTTTTATGAGAAGATAGTTTCCTTCCCTACAACTTAACCTGAAGCTACCATGCAAATGCAATACTAAAAAAAAAAGGAAAAGGGATAGTCAATATGAATTTTAAAAAAGCAGGTCTTGCTTAACTAACTCGTGAGAGCCTTTGAGAAAGCATCAGTGGTGATGAATGTAGCCAGACCGCATGATAAGGTCCATGTAGATTTTCAGAAGGCTTTTGAGACAGTTTAAGGGTTAATTCTCGAATTGCAGGTAACAAATATTCATGGCAATGCAATGCATTTGGATTGGAAACTGATTAATGGATGGAAAATAGAGAATGCAGATAAGGAGCAAATAAGTGGAAAACCACTGTAATCTGTATTAGGATGATGGCTCTTCTTGATTTTTATCAGTAACGTATTATTTTTATCAATAATGTACATTACCTAGTAATCAAGTCAAGTTCTCAGATGATGCCAAATTGAGAGGAATATACAATAAGCATATATATTTAAAATTAGTTAAAACATCAAGGGATGTTGTGCTAAAATTGCACAGTGCTCCAGTAAAATGTAGATTTGAATATTGTATACAATTTTGCCCAACACATTAAAAAAGATATTGTTGCTCTGAAATCAATCCTATGAAGAGTTGCCATCAGCTTGAAGGAATTCATGGACTTGAAGGAATTTGATGTAATTCAAGAATGAAAAATCCTAAAAGTCTCTGTCTGCCCAATTGACTTCTTTAGATTCAGCAGTGAAACCAGAGGACACAAGTAGAAACTATTGAGAAATGTGTTTAAAACAGAGAACGGGAGGCACTTTCTTACAGAAAAAGTTTTGGTAGTCTGAAACAAGCTACCCAGCCATGCTGTTGAAGTTAATAACCTGACTTCTATCATAAAATTGATGGATTGGATCCTTTGATTAATTACCTAATAGCAACCTAATTAGCTAAATGGGCCTAATGGCCTCCTCTCATTTGTGTTTGTAACCTTTCTTATGGACGTATATTTTTATGATTGCATATTCTATTTCACGAATTTCTTCTGAGAAAGCTATTTTTGCAAGGAAACACAGAACTACAACTAAATTTAAACCAGAAATCTCGCTGACAATCTCTGTCTCCAGCTTTGTATTAAAACAAGGAACTATGGGGTTTAGTTCAAAGTTCTTGCTAAGGGTGGTAAACCTGACTTCATGGGATACTTTAGAAATGGCCCAGTGAGTTTCTTTGATCTATATGATACTTGAAACCACACTAAAGTGATGGGTGAAATTTCCTCCTCTAACCTTTCTTATACCTCAAAAGAAAAAAAGATATAAAACTGATATCTCATAACAGTAATTTATCCTTGTATTTTTATATAATTTTTAACCTATGATTGTAAGAACTTACAGTATACAATTACACAATATCAGAGTGTGTGTGTCAAGTATTTTCCACTGATTCAAAAACATAGTCATGCAGTTTCAATCAATATTACCTGGGAAATAACGAATGTTTCTGCTATTATCATCTATAATTTAAATAGACAACAAAACACATAAGAACCAGCACAATAAGGCACACATTTCTTCATTCTTATTCTAAAGCATGGCTCATGGCTACAACTTCTATTCTACACAGGAAGGACACACCCCTGATACGCCCTCCTGTTACAGTCAGGCGGATTTTGGCGTGTTGCCGGCTCACTGTGCCTTTTAGGATATTCAGCTCCAGTTCCAGGTGCAGCTCTTCTTTCACGTCATGGTGTGTGTTTAGCTGTGCCTGGCTGACTATTGTCCTCCCTACCCTGGTAGGGCTCTTCTAATTGTGCAACACGACGCAGACTCAAACCAGCTCTATCTGGGAGACCTGGAAGTGATGTCGCATTTTGTCCAAGAAGACACACCTCCCAGGATGGAATTCTAGTCCATCATAAACAAAAGCTGAAGCTCATCTTTACAGCTGGGCTGACTGAAGCCATCAGGGCAAAGCACCTCAAGAATGCAACAGCACCATCTACACTGGAGACTTGAACCCTCGGTCTTGGCAAGCATTACAGCACAGAATGAAAGGCTGGTTGGGCCCCAGCTTACCTGATCCATGCATGTTGGCTC
This sequence comes from Atractosteus spatula, assembly GCF_055471065.1. Classification (NCBI taxonomy): domain Eukaryota; kingdom Metazoa; phylum Chordata; class Actinopteri; order Semionotiformes; family Lepisosteidae; genus Atractosteus; species Atractosteus spatula. The sequence goes on from NC_142714.1 coordinate 20,360,617, forward strand.
CCTTGGTTTTTAGAGGTGTGCGGCGAGCTGAACCCGGGGATATGTGGTCCAACATGTAGTTGGGATGAAAGACTGCATCAGGATCATAGACAACCTGACTCAGCCCAGACAGCTCTGCCTTTCGGTCCGTGAAAGTGCTCCTGGCCGAGCCTGTCGTAAGCATTTCAAAGACAGAGGAATAACAGTGTAATTATAGGACAAGCAGTAGAGAAAACACGGTTTCTTCTAGGAATGGAAATTTAGTACCAGGTACTTTTGGACTCCAATAAAGGAAAGGTCTTTTAATATTGTCATAGTGAATTTGGTGTGTCATGCACATTACATATCCTACACAGTGTGACATCAATAAAGATGGTCCAAAGAAATCAATAGATCACTATAAGAAGAAATGCTTTATGACTGTGTATCCAATTTTCTCAGAATTTACAGAATCAGGCAAAGAGTCACCAATATGTGTTGCTGCATTCAAGTAATTGTTCACCAAGTGAATCAAGAAGCTTTCCAAAATTGCAAACTGTTGACGTAACACTGTCCCATGGAATGTATGCACTGGTGTGTTTAAACTGGGTGTTCAGCATTCCTATAGTATATCTCTGATGGACCTTGTCCTTTATATGTTCCTATAAGCAGACATCTGCTCTGAGGTAAGGACATGTGATCAAGCAGAACACTGAGTCAGAGGGTCATGGATGACGAGGTCAAACAACAGAAATGTCAAAAGAATGACAAAGTGTAAAAAAAATGACAACGTTGCATTAACAGTAGAACAGTTTCCACCAGAAGCTTTGTGCTGTTGTTCACCAGTTGTAGTACTGAAAGCAAGTTTATTCAAAGATGTGTGCAACTTTCAGGAAAGGTGCTATAAAAATTCACCAAATATTTACTTAGCAAATTGTTGTCTGTGCATCAATTGCACTGGGACTCTTTTGGTTCCCATGCTTTTACGGTCTCACAGTAGTTAAAATGTGCTTCATTCATCCACTGACAATAAAAAGGAATAAAGTGTGGTATTGCACAAGCAAGGAAAGTTAATTCAGCATCCTAGCAAGCTACTTTGCCATGGTCCAAGAGCTTCTTCAGCATTGTATGGACACTGTAACATAATGTCGCTCACAGAATTTCCTCAGCAGCACTCCAAGGAACATGTGTTTGGGGAGACACTTGAGAAGCCCTACCCAGCTTGCGTTTATCACTGGCTGCAATCTTGTCTTCTGCATGAACGATCTCCATGAGCTCTGTGTGGATGTCCTGACCTCAGACGGTCCAAACCACTTCAAGTGGGTCTTTAATTTCTGTACCACAGTGTAAACTGTTGACAGAGGAAATCCAGAAGAAGCTTCCTTTTGTGCCTGCAGAAGCCTCTGGGAATTGAGGCAACATCATTATCTAACTGGTAATAAAGTTTTATAAGAAGGGGAGTCACAACTGAGAGCATGCCAATCAACTTGCAGTTGTGATACCGAAATAACAAACACCAATGTGTACAGTGTCACCTGGTGATGGCTACAATCAACCTATCTATTGTTGGAACACTGTCTCTGGAAAGGTAGTCAATGGTCAAATATTTGCAGTTATGATTATTGCTTTTTTAAATTTCACAAGATTGTGTCAACCTGATTGTGCATGATTGTGTCAGAATGTTGTCAGAAGGACATGAACTATGCCTCTTTCTCTATATTGCATTGAGATCTGAACTTTACAAATATAATTTTAAGTGTTTTACACTTCTGACACTTGTGATACCTCTTTTCATCAACCCATAGGCCGCAAGGTAGCATGTGCAGAAGGCAATTCATTCAATTGTTTTTAAAGGATACACAGTATTTTCACCTTTAATGCATTTTTGATTGTCACTGTGATTCAGTAAGCTATTCACTCTCTGTACAATACAAATCCTTATAGGCAAACAAGTTACAAAATAACACCCACCTAACAATGAAATTGACACACATCTGAAGAATGCTCCACAGTTAAAACATTGTGAATTTTCTTTCTATCTACTTTTGAGTGTGTAATTGGCCTGTATTTGTTCCTGATTTACAAAATCCCTTTATTGAAGAATATTTTTGTTACCTTAAAACAGCCAAATTGACACTAAAAAAGCCATTACCTACAAAATAAAAAAGACACTTTAAAATGCCCTCCCAGGAGGGGTCTTTCCTAAGGCCTGGATATTTCACGTGGCACACCTGCTAAGATTTCAAGCAGATTATCATGAAAGCTCCAACAATTAATGCAATCGTGTCCTAGCTGGTAGTGAATACCATAATGAGTGATGCCCGTGGATTGGCTGCGGCATTTGTTTAAAAGCACTCATCACAAAAGCGCCGCTGGAGAATGTTGTGGTTCGAAAAAACAGGAATGTGTCTGGTCAATATTCAGCAATGCACAGTGAAAGTGTTGTGAAGTATGCCGTGGTAAACCATTTTACACAAAGCAAAGGAAGTGTTTAGAATAAGCAAAACAACCGTGGTACAAAGTAAACCGCAGTGCAGATGTACTGTGGTACTGTGAATTCTCGTTAGGCTGCCTACAGAGTCCTGCTGGGGAACTGCCTATACTCATTCTTTACAATACCTTGCAGTCCTTCCTGGCAGCTGAGGTAGAGCTGGCTGGGTTGAATGTATGAAGGCTTGAATGTCGGCACGACAAACGGCACTTCTCTCCCGTCAGGAGGCAGCTTTGAGAGGAGATAATCCTCCGAACACCCAACTCTCCTCTTTCCAAAACCGGGATTCCCGGGCGGTTTGTCACCAGCTGTGACACTCGTAGATTTCTTAGTCCGGGCGGGCGGGGTGCCTTCTTTAAACACTGAACAGAAAAAAAAAATCAAAGAGCAGCACTGAAATGCTCTACACACCAGTTACAGTGCCCTCCAGAATTATTGGCACCCTTGGTAAAGATAAGCAAAAAAGGCTATGAAAAAATGTCTTTGTTGAAAATATGAAAGAAATATAAGAGAATTCCACCGTTCAGTGAGGTAAAATCATTCAAAGAAAAAAAAAGCCTTATAAAAAAATTAACTGAGCAGAGCAGGGAATACTAGCCCTTCTCCCTTGACAACATGACCACGAGTCTGAAATGACGCCACAACCCAAAATCATATCCAAGCTCTAAACACTACTTGAAGGCCAATGGGATGAGATGGTCTTGTGATTCCTGAGTCCAAGATAGCCGATTGATGATGGGGATCGATTAAAGGGAATGGAAAGGGTTTTTCCTGCCTCCAACCCTTTAACAGACAGTTTTCGCACATGGTTTTGATTAATATATGAACATGACAAATGTCTTTGGATTTCAGTGAGTCTAGTCTAGCTTCGAAGTGATTGAAAAAGCAAAAGCTCAAGACAAGAGGCTCATGACGTACTGTGAGAAAAAGAAAAGAAGGGGTGGTGGAGGAAGAAGAGAAACATCTGTCTCAGGAGCCATAGGAACGGACCCTGTAGGGACTGTCGTGTCTTACTGTCTTACCCTCAGGCTCGGGCTCCGGCTCCTTGGACAGGAGCCCCTTGCAGCAGTTTTTGATGAACTCTGCTGCCATGGCCAAGGTCCTGAAGGTCACTACGAAGGCCCAGAATGGAGCCAACAGCCAAGAGCAGTGGTGACTGGTCCAGAACTACAGTGGGATGCAAGAGGAATGGCAGAGGTTGAGCCTCTTCAATCACTTCTAGATGCATTTATACCTCTAAACTCCAGCTTGGTAAAGCTAGGATCTGGCTTGTTGTTATTTAAATTAACTCGTTTAGTGAAGTGTTCTGCATATAAACTATCACTCATTCAAACCTGTTAGTCCCTAAATTAGGAATGAACTAGTTCTTTTATTCTTCCTCAGCTATAATTATACACTGAGTTGGCTGACAGTTTTATTCTATGGTTAAACACAAGACAGATTCAGTGTGCCCTTTACTTTAGTTCTTTACGGAACACAGTATAGCAGTTTATAAAGTTCAGGAGCCGCACAATAAACTAATTTCCTGTACCCTGCACTGTAAGACAAAAACAATTTAATGGGTGCAGTGAAACATGAACAGAAATACCACAGTTTAAATATATGAGACAGGCTTGGGTAAGTGCAAGCAGTCTGAACTGCTGGGATTTGAGATGAACCAGTCATGTTGCTTTAATACAGTTTCCATTAACTTGAGGTGTAATGTTAATCTCTGCCAGTTTCCTCCACAGCGGTACATAAAGCACTGCATTGTGGTCAGCACTTGGTTCAGTTTCTATACTGTTTCCTGTGTTGTGTAAAACCTTCCTAATTTCCCATGTAAACAATAGCCCCTTTAAGCAACATGTAACTTTTTACACCTTTGTCATTTTAAATATTTTTCATGTTTGTATATAAAGCACCAAATATGGTTTATCCTTACCCTTGTAAGGCTGGTAAATGTCCAATAACTCATAATCACAAAAATTAAGAAAAAGGAACTGAAATATAACTTAAGCAGTCGTAGTTCAGTCTTAAGATGTCAGTATTTTGTACCTTCAGATGTTCGTGACTCCCTTTCAATTTTTATATCCTCTAGTGGCTGCAGGCGTTGGGGTTTAAGGGAGTATAGTGGAGTCTTCACACCCTGTCTGCTATCTCATTGAGAAATATACAGTGCTCTTAGTTCACTGTACCAGCTGCCACGCACTATGGAGTGTAGCAAACTTAGCCATCTAGTCTTCTGTTTTTGAGCAACACTCTCCAGCTCTGAGTGACTTTGGAAACCTGCAAGGAGAGATGGAATTGAAAAGCATACCGCTCTGCACTCCTGCTTTTAGCAAAAAAAAATCATCGACCTTTTAATCTAGACCTTTTAATCTAGCGGCTGGGAGGAATTTCCCTGCTTATCTTCAATGTTTATTTTCAGATCCTGCCTGAGCAGCTCCTCCACTCCAGAGTGTGAAGCGAATCAGACTTCAACCAAAGCTCCCAACTTACTCCCATCTGTCACTCACGTTCACATACTGTACACACACACTGGCCAGAAACACCCACTTCACCTGAGCTGAGTCACTCATGGCCCAGACAAGAGCACCTGTCCTGCACAACTCTAGTAGTACAGGAGTGCACATCAAATATTCCTTGTGCTGTGTGTATAAGGGAGATGTTTTATTTTTAAAGCAAATAATACATTTAATCAAATGCAAAAGTTCTCCCACTGCACACAATTATGAAAACATAATTAATAAATACTCTAGTGTTGATTGGATAAATATTTTTTCTCTTCAGAATTTAGCCTTTTCTCTTCCTTCCCTGTTCCAATTTTTATAGCTGGGGATGTGAATCATGACTGGACATCCCTGGCCATCAGTTTTCCCCATTATTTTAGAGACACCAGGTTACCTAGACAGAATTTATGTGGATTGTGGGAACTGGAGCACCTAGAGAATACCAATGCGACCACAAGAAAACTTGAAAACTCCAGATTTCCCTTACTTAAATGTTAGCTTTGACGAATCGAGAATAATATGATACCACAAGTCTGACATTTTAAAAAAAGAGCATCAAAAAGACCTCTTTTTGAATAATAACAATACCAACGTGTCTCTCTTTGAAAATATGTAACTTCATCCAAAAATATTAACTAGGCAATCTGTAGCTGAATTAATTTTAACACATCGTGTCGCTAATAATTGAACAAGAACGTATTGTTTATGAATGCCGTATTTTCGAAGTAATTCGCTCATAAAAAGCAGTTCATCCTAACTGTAAAATATGATCAATATGCTGCGTCTATACTCCCGTAATTGTTGTTACAGCACATCACACAGTACGAACACAGAAGTAGGTTTTATCCTCCACTGTGATACGTTCACAAATCTGCTCATTGTAACAGTCTTTAATCGGGTGGAAATGTCTCTAGCAGTGCCACAAACACTGAAATAGTGAATTGTTTCAAAGACCGTCATTCATAAACGAAAAACCCATAATTTACACTTAAATCATAATTACACCCCCTCCCAACATTTTATAAATGTCTTTTGTGCGATGTCATGAATACTCTCCAATATTTCAGAAAATAACTATTTTACCCATCACAAGCCGTAAAGCTAGAATGCTAGTTTTCTTTGTAATACCTGGGGGGGATACAAATTTTAAGTGGATAGTGAATTGGAAACGACAATAACCCATTTATGTATGTATAGATTTTTGTTCTTAAGTATTATTTTCCGTTCATTGTTAAAGATGTTAATATATTAGACAAACATGACTTGTCGGGCTGAAGAGGAGCTATACAGCTGAATGTGGACGATCATCTTCACTTAAACAAATTAGTTAAAAACAGATACAAATTATTCTCACCAGGTTAGAAAAAAAACACTAACCTGGTACAAGAGCGCTGCATCACACAGAGATAAAGAAGCAGCATCACAAACCTGTAAACCTTTTTCTCTGCTAAGGCAGAGATCAAGCCACACGGTTCGTATTTCACTTAGAAAACGAGGTTATTACATGTACAACTTTGAGATCTGTCTTATATTATATATATATAGTGTAGAACTAATCTTAATAAATTAGATTAGCTATAGCGGTGTAAAGTACTAAGAACGTTTTGTTATAACCGTGAGTCAACAGGTTGGTATTACATGAAATACCAGAACAGACCTCGGCACCAAACCTTTACTTGAAAAGACATTTCTTTCGGAAGCTCATCAGGGTTCGAAGAAATGGCATTCAAGCCGTCTTTGAATGAACAATAACTACTTCTACATGTATTTCAATTTTGTAAAGGAGAAATACAAAATATGAGAAGATGAAAAGAGCAGCAGCAATTCATTTCAAATATTAATATTCATTAATAAAAATGCATCGACATTAATCATTTATTTCTACCCCCACAACACACACATATATGTACAACCTACAATTATATGCGAAAACACAACCTTTCTTCATAAATCGTGACACTTACTGTGAGATATGATATCCTGTTCTTTAGGGAAAGAAAAGCCCTTGAGCGTCTCCACGCTGTTCCTCTCCAAAGTGCGGCGCAAAAGGAGTGTAGTTTGCAGAATGAACGCGTGGTGAAGTCTTCCTGGTCAGTGTAATCACTACGTATCCACTACTGTCCCACAGCTCTAGATAAAAGATCCCTCCCTGCTAATACCGAATATGCAGGTACCGTATGAGGGATTCCAACTCTTCATTTGGGTAAAATCCTGTTTGCAAAGCGCACTTAATAGTCGGTCATAGTGCCTGCCGTGTACAGGTTTCGGGAAACTGCTCGATTATAATCAAGGTAGTTAATCCGGATCTGTTCCTACTGGTTTGTTTATACAGGAGAGATCCTGTCAGAAAAAGCACTGCCTTGAACAGTTTATACAGTAGGCACACTATAAAGCACTGATTTTCCCTTAAGCGTCTAAGAGCAAGCTCAGCATAGGATATTTAGACTTCTCATGCAAACTATTTGAAATACTTTACGTTTCGAAATAAGCTAGCAAAAAAACAACAGAGTGTCACGTTTGGTTTTGTCTTTTGTATAAATTTGAATTTTCAAGATTCACATAGCAAACTAGTGAAAACACGTCAAATACGTTTTATAAACATGCAGTGAAACCTTAAAACTTTAAAGCTTTGTAAACTGGGTACAGTGTACATGAGAATGCCATATGGTGACTAATAGAAATGACAAAAAAAACATTGTTTAAACAATCAAGTATACTTTTTTATTTTCCCAGATATAATTATTTGATGGTGCTCTTTACAAAAAAACCATGACATTGAAAAGAATTACAAGTGAAAACTTTAATTTAAAAGAAAATAGATCTTGATTTGTTAATAGGAGATGCCTTTATCCTCGTCAGGATCAGAAAGTAACACCAATCCTTCATAAATGTTGTGATTAACATTTACTTCGATAGTTTGTATATTCCACCCAATCACACACCAACTGGTGTTTTGGGTTAGAAGCTGTCAAAAGGACTGTAGACTAAGTCACATCAAAAATCTGACCCAATGTGAAGCATATAAACACATCCCCTCACCCTCTTCTCTGACACCTTCAGTCAAAAATGCGCTAACAGTTTTTTCAGTAAAATTGCCTGTGCTGTAAATTCAAAGGTACTATTTACACTACCCCTGCACAAAAGCATCTTTATTCAATTGTGTATATATTTCTTATTACAGTGGGGTTAATATGGCAATGCCTGGTGAGCGTTGGACAAATACTTGGTAACATTACTGATGCACTCAGCTGAGTCACAGTCCTGCTCTGTAGACTGATTTTTCTCTGCGTCCTTTTCCTTTCAGTAGCTTCTCTCTCCCTCAGCGGCTTGTGCTCACTGTACCACCAGTTCAATTTAGGCTCGCATTTTAAAAGACTGATGTTGCTAGCTGTGATCACACACGCCCAGGTAGGGTTTCTCTTTACTTCAGAAGATGCATTACCTTCTTCACCGATCTGGAGAAATTAAACAGCTGAACGCTAGATATTATCAAAGACTCAGTAAATGGTGAAATTCAAAACAGTTTCAGAAAGTAGATGCCCATTTCCAACATATGGAGGCTCCCATGTTATGCATAAAATGAGGCAATTCAGTACAGTAAACCCTGGGTTTAAATGACTAATAGAGGCAAAGGGTTCCGTTATTGTCAACTATCTATTAATCAAGAGTGACATTTTTGGGCCAAACACTCATTTTTAAATGAGATACAGTAAATATATATATACCTTCTACCTCTGTTGGGTCCTTTTTTTAATAATTATAAATGACAGTCAAAATCATAATCGGTTAGAAAATTGTTCCTGTCTTTTTTTTTCACATAAATATACAAGCTCTTTATTTCATCTATTGTAAAATATATTGTATAGAATTCACTAAAGCATATGAAACACAAGCTACCTACCCCTATAGGGCACCATTGATGCTCCTGCATTTTAAACCTATGTAGTATTAATTTTACCTTTGTGCATTTCCCTGTTATTGGGATTTTTCTGATTTTACAGACAAAATTCCATTTTAGCAGATTTTGTCCGTGAAATCCAAAGTTTGTCAAGCAACAACCATTAAACCGAGGGATTTCTGTAATGAACTTCCTGGGAGTCCACAGGGTTTGACACAGTTTTATCAAAAGCAGGGAGAGGGAAAAATAAACCATGAAAAATCCTGACAACCCAGTGGCACGAGTTTTCACGATGTCTAAAACGGATTCAAAACGGAAAAAACCTTCCCCCAATGCCTAAGAACAGACAAAAAATTCACACATGAATGGTAGTTTAATGGGAGCTTCATAAATATTTCACTTTTTGATGGATCATACAGTATCAGGCAGCACATTCACACAGTGTCCCTGAAGAGGCAAGTGGGATTTCGGGATACAGGGAAGACCAGGTGTGCTGGTACCCTCGGCAGGACGTCTGCTACCTGGTCACAGTAAAGCATTGCTGTGTGGGGCGACATCGTCGGTGCGGAGAGTCATACAGCCAAGACGAGCTGCCTGGGGGGCCGTTGGGGGGGAGAGCTCAGTAAGAATACTCGGAGACGAATATCGTCAGGCGGATGATGGAGCTGCCTCGGAAGTTGATGACGTTGTTGACGGTGACCATCTCCAAGTCCAGCACCAGCTCCTTGGGCCCCTTGATGGGTCGAGCCAGGACCAGCGTGGCACTGACGTTGCTGGTTTGCTGCGTTCGAACAGACAACAGGAGAGCACCACCGTGAGTGTGCCAGCTCATAAAAAGGGATACAAAATGGTCCAAGTGGCCTTTTTATTTGCCGACTAGACTGGACAAACTTTACTTTCACGTACCACATGCTGGATCAGCAGTCATCACAATCTAGCCTGCAACTGTCAAAGAGTCAACTGTGGAAAGTTTCTGGGATGAAAGACACCATGGAGGAGGAAAATGTCGCCCGACTTCATGATCACCAAATCCTTTTGAACTCTATCTTGAAGTTAAAGGTCACTTCCACCTTGATTATGACTTTGCAACCGCCAAAAATGTCAACTAGAAGCTCAGATCAGAAAGGAATCATTTTTCTAAGAAGAGTAATGGTACTAGAAGATTCTTCAAAGATACTGCCTGTAGACATTTCTTACGAGGCCCACTCAGATGCCAAGACCCTGATTCAGTACGACAGGGAATAGTTTTGTTCTGCTCTGCACATTTGATGGATGCTAGCAATTCAGTTTTTCAAAGGTCTCGTGGAGCTGAATTGCAAACTGAGTATAGATATCTTCACTTTTATATTGCATCAGTGGAATGATTCTTGCAGTTGCTGTGTTGTTAAAATGTCTCATTTTTATTCCTGGTTATTCAATTGCAAGCTTAATAGGCTAACTATTTGGATAGTGTTACTATCTGGATGGAGGATGACTTGTTAGTTATTGCCTAAGTTTCAAGATGAATTTACTTCCTTTATGACCATCCCCGATGTGAAAGGTACAAGGTATGAATTCTAACCCCAATCCAGTTTGTCACACCAAGTGGTTTCAAGTTCTGTTCTTTATGCTTACTTCAGGCCTGGTCTATTTACTCATTGTTCTGCCATAAAAGGCGTCTCTATTAACCGCAATTTGATTGCCAGTATTTAAATGTTTGAACTCCCAGTTGGGTAATATGGATTAATTATTAAACATGGATTAATTATTAAATATTTCAACTGATAGCTTTGGTGACATTTTAACCATTTTTTTTTCAAATATTTAAGAATATAAGAATAGTTAATGGGGAAAACAGGGCATTCAACTTGTTATTATATTGGTTATGCTATACAGTAATTGAATCTACCACCGTGCTTTTATTATTAATACTATATTGATAAAGCAGTATCAACAGTCTGTGTGAGAAGCTGTATATGTCATGTCATTTGCCAAACCGCTTTATACCATATGGTGTCGCAGGAAGCCCAAGCCTACCCGGCAAGCAATACGCGCAAGGCAGGGTACACCCTGGACGGGACGCCAGTCCATCGCAGGGCAAGTGCAAGCCAGTCATACATGCGGACAATTTGGAGGCCACAGTTAAAGGCCGAGGGGGGAAATGTGGCCCGGACACCGGGATTACTCCCTACTCTTACCAAGACATGCCCGGGGATCTTTAATGACCACTGAGAGTCAGGACCTTGGTTTAACATCTCAACCGAAAGACGGCACCCACTACGGTATAGTGTCCCTACCACTGTACCGGGACAGTAGGCCAATAGGTGGGCGCCCCCTATTGGTTTCACTAACACCAGTTCCAACAGAAACCATGGTTTCCCAGGAGGTCTCGCATCTAGGTACTGACCAGGCTCAACCCTGCTGAGCTTTAGTGGGTAGCCAGTTGAGAGCTGCAGGGTGATATGGCTAGAAGAAGCTGTATATTGACAAAATAATTATCCTTAATAATAATAATAATAATATGGCAATTAACGATTATACCAAACCTAATTATCAGTGAGACCCACACAAAATCCAGTTGTTCCTTCACATTTTCACTATTTTCTACTTTAGGTATTTTGGGGGGGAAAGTCACAGTGAGTTTTCACTACAAAAGAACTTTCATGCCTCTAATCCTGACCTTGCAAAAGGAAATAATGGCGCCTGAAGTTTCTTGTGTGCTTTTGATTTCCCCACACTTTATTTAACAAGTGGAAATTTCAAATTCTACAGTATCTGTTTCTTTAAAAATTACAGCTGAAATGCTCATTGCGCCATCTGCTGGTGTAAACTAGAAAACATCATAGCAGAGCTCGCTGTGAGGTTCAGTTTCATTCTAACACAGTCCATGTAGGAAGGCTTGACTGATGAAAATTATTGAACTTACAAAGTTATAATTAAGGGCCCCAACATAAACTGTAAGAAGCTGTAGGGATTTATTTTAAAGAGATTTTTTTCAGAGGTGCTGAAAATGCCCTTTGAATCCATAAATGAACCTCTTCAGACAGAAGGAAAAGACCAGAAATGAACAAACATCTCCCAAAACAGCAGAACGCCCCTGTTATTTCCCTTCACAATCACTTACAATGGCAATCCATTCCAAAATCAAATCAAAACAAAACCATATTGTGGTCATATGCCAAAATACCAGAATATTTTGGATTTAGGTTCAAGCTTCAGTGTGTTTAAGATGTGTCAATCACAAGCTTCCCCATAATAGTTTTTGAAAAAAAACAGCGCTGAAAGTCATCAGGATCAGGCACTCGGCTGTGGTTTTTTTACCACTATGCCACCACTGTGCTTCTTCCCAGCAGGGGCCGGAGTGACGCTGTTACTATAGCACAAACAACCGAACACTGCCAACAGGTCAGAGTGTGTCTGGTACTCTCGCTACCTACCCTCATATAGAACTCCCTCCCGTCGTTGCCGGACTTGATCTGGAATATGTAGAAGGCCCCAGGGTAGCGTGAGGTCGCCTGCATCTGGAAGATGTCAGCCGGCACGCTGCGCCCAGCTGTGATGTCCATGTGCTTGTACAGGATGGTGAAGGGCTTGTCCCTGCAGGCAGGGTTGTCCGCTGAGCACATGCATTGGCTGCAACACAAAGAAACAGGGCACTGCTTGCGGGGAGTCCAGCACACAGGTAGCTCCACACGAAGCCTTAGTTTACCTCCTGTTTGTCTTCTACCAAAACGTTATTAGGTACATTGCAGAAATCAGAAAACCTGGAACTAACCTTCATGAAAAGAGAATAATTAGGCATATTCATTCACAGCTTCTTTAGATGAATGAAGGGAAATCAGTACTGAAGTCAAATAACAACCACTGCTTTTAAACTATATTTGAGGAGAACATCCTCATCAATTTCCCCTTGCACTCAACTCTCATGGACTACACGTCATACTTAAAAAGTATTTTTAAGAAGGGACTTAAAAAGTGGAAATGCTTTTCGAGTTCCAAGCACAGGCTGAGCTCGGAGATGAAGACCTCAGGGGTTTGAGGCTGGGTCATGTCACTAGCTGACTGCGACCAGGATGTTCCAAAGGGTAGTATTGGGGCTTGTCCACAAGTGAAACAGCGCCTCCCAGATGTAAGTGAGGGATGCAGAGCTCAGTGTGTCAAACACTTGAAGGACTTGGCTTGGCTTGAAGGCCATTAACTGGCAATTTTATTCAAAAGAAGTGAAAACTTCTTCAATCAAAAACAATGTAACATTTGTGAACGAAACTCAATAACACTGATTTAGACTAGGAAACCATTGCAGGTGAGAGCACTTACTTTTCACCAAGCTCAATGTAAGGCTCCTCGCATTTAATTGGGTCCAGGCACTTATATCCTCCCTGGAAATTGAAACATACTTGTGCTGTTGTACAGGTGTTGTTACCAGTGTCACATTCATTGATATCTTAAAAATCAAACACACAACAAGTATGGTCAGTTTAACATTCATTATTAAACAAACAAACAAACAGATGCAGCTTTCAAACGACTGAATACCCTGAAAATGAACATACTGTTTTATCCTTTTTGTCAGATTTAAATGTCTACTGGACATTTCTATGGTGCAGGAGTCTTCAACCCTGAGCCCCAATCCAGTTAGGTAGAACACCTGCATGTTGAACAGAGCAAATAAGCATGAACTATATCAGATACTGTATATATATTAAACGATATGATATAGTTCAGGTGGGTAGCTGCGTCAGCATGTGTAGGCTGCAAAGGAACAAGTAATAGGTTTATTCCATGCTGAAAAGAGAAGAAAGAAAACACCATCTGTGGAGCCTTCTTCAGGTGTCAACACACCTGAGACTTCTTCAGGTTCAGGTGACACACCTAAAGAAGGCTCCACGGCTGAAACGTTGTGTTTTCTTTCTTCTCTTTTCAGCATGGAATAAACCTATTACTTGTTCCTATTATATGATATATCCTACATATATTGAATTATAGAAATCCAGTATTTGAGGGCCTAAGGGTACTCCAATTTTCTTTCCAAATGATCCCTAAATTACTTTAACAAAACACCTGCTTACTTAATTACAATAAATTGTAGAAATTGAGGATTGAATGGTGACTTCTGAATCCTGATAGACTGGGGCTCTTCAGGACAAAAGGCTGGCAATACACCTAAGAAATGATATGCATCATGCAGATTCTGGAAAAAAAAAGGTCTTTAACAACTGAGAATGTCATCGTTTATAAATGAATACTCCTTAAGTGTGTTTTGAATGTAAACCAGCTAGGGAGAAGAAGCAGATTAAGCAAAGATGGAATAACAATAATAATGATTACAAACATCTCCTAATGTGAATGTAAATCTCATAACCATTTGTTTTGGTCTTATATGAATGTCAGAGCTGCCACTGCTCTGAGGCGTATGGTTCTCAATATCCTCTTAAGGAAGAAGCTGGCTAGAATCCCTAGCCTTCAGTACTCATACTTAACAGCAGAATATTGTATAAGCATTGCTGTTAAACTGTGCATCTGGATATGTCATAAATATAATCTCATTATAAGTACAGGAATGTACAAGCAGTGGTTAATTCCATGCAGCAAATGAGACAGAAAAAAGCTCATTGAGAAATTAACCTATTTGCATCCCATGCTGAGGTAGGTCCACATTCTAATCTCTTAGCTCAGAAATATGTAATGAAAATCAGAGTCACCTCAAGAAATAAACAAGACAAAACACAGTTTCTGTATTTGTTTTCTGTATCCCCTGCCAAAGGCTTTGCACGTTCAGAAAATCCTGATGTTTCATACTAATTGGCCTGAGAAAGGGTACACCAAGCAGAAGGGTATTGAAATAGCCATTAATTTCAACTCTGGAACAGTGCTGTGCACTTCTGGTTCCTATAAGTGACCCTTTACGTCCCCAAAATCACACAGAAACACTTGCAAGGCAACAAAAGGTCCATCTGAATTTAAATTAGGCAACTCTGATCCTCAAATAATTTTAGGATTTGCTTCACATGATCTCTGAATAATCAATAACATTCATCACTCTTCACAACTGAATTGTTTCCTGTCTTCTGGGATTGATTGTCGACAGGCTCTCTAGAAACCCTGCTGGACTGGTGCAACATGTGTGGCTCTCGCTGCCCCTGTAGCTCACAAGCTCTGAGCACACACAGACTATCTGCCTCTCTCAGATCTTAAGCTTCGTGTCTGTTGAGCGGCTAGGCCACTGTGCCCCTACCTTCACAGCTCCGGTTGTCCTCATATATTAAATACCCTGGTGGACACTCGCAGTAGAAGGATCCAGGTGTGTTCTTACAGGAATGCTGACACAGAAACTCCGAGAAACCACACTCATTCAGATCTGAAGGCAGCAAATGAAAGGACAGCTTTTTCAAAGGGTAAACAGGCTGCATACTGCTGTCAGGTTGCCATCAATCACTACTAGGCATTCCTGCACAGACCTTCACAGACCTTGTGATTGGCCTGTTGTACTCAGCAACTAGCATATCATTCTCCATGTCTGCTCCACACTTGCTGACATCCCTCTGTGTGGTTGACACAAATACCTGATTCATCACTACAAAGGACATGGCTCCAGTCCTGAATGGTTCATCTAAGGTGACTGCCAACCTCTAGCATACCAAAGGCATTGTTCTCTTGATTTTCACAAGGTCTGACTGATGAGTTATCATCTGTGCCTTTTACTAATACAGCTTTTACAGCTTTACAGCTTTTTTACTAATAACATAATTTAGCATTTCTGCATTAGTTATCATATGAGCTCATGATAGTCAGTCACAAATAACAAGATAATCGAAATGAAGCTAAAAACACTAAATCCACAACCAGCATCTGTGTACTGTACTTTGCTTCTCTAAAAACATATATACCTGTAAAGAAAGATAACTTTCCTTTGAGGCTCAGTATATTTTCACAAACATCATTCCTTAGAAGACAGATGTTTATTCCTGTGCTTTTCAAAAGAAGGAAGGCATTTTTAAGTTTTTAAGACATTTAGAGAAATACACCTAACCTCACACTTTACATTTTGTGCATCTTAGTACTTTATCTCTCCATCATTGAGCTACACACATTGTCTGGTCCGAGAACAAACACAAAGCAGTCGTAAGGAAGTGACGGCAAGCATTCAAAGGAGCCAAAGAACTGACCATTGCACACGGTGCCGTCAGCCGCCAGCTCGAAGCCTGGGTCACAGCTGCACAGGAAGGAGCCGTACGTGTTGAAGCAGTTGTGCCCACAGGGATGCTCTCTGTCACACTCGTCTATGTCTGTGAAACAACCCTGGTCAGTGGACAAAAGGCCCATTCTGCTCGGATGAATAGCAAGCGATTCCTATTCTACAACATGTCACAAAGTTCCAGCACTGATTTTGCATTGGATTTCTTTTCTGGCTACGGTTTAAGGTATTAAAACAGTTCTAGTTTGACTCCTCCACATCAGCCTCCTGGCTAGCCCAAGGCTGTGCTAAGGGATGCTACACAGAGGGGCCCTAATGTGCAGTCGATATGCATACATAATTAAGCCCACAGACTTAACTGTCACACCTCATGGAGGATCGATGTTCTCGATTGGGACACCACAGAAAAGACCAACTGTAACTTGGACCAGTAACTGGAGCTTTCCAGAGTAGCCAGGAATGCTGCAACCATTTCTGGGTCAGTAAGTCACACGCCACACCAGCTGTAAGCATAGGAATGGCAATTATATGTGCCTTGCTGTGAGGAATGATTCTCCCAGTTCACTGTCTCAGCCAAACCCAAACATGAGAACTATTAATTGAGAAAACCGTTCTCCTCTCCAAAGAGATTCTTTTAAATGGGCAAAGCCACTACTGGCAAGCATTGTAGGTAAACCTCCAAGTTTGAGGGTTAGAAACTGTTATTTACTGAAAATCTGTATAATGTTTCGGTGCACTGCGAGTTTGAAACTGATGGTGCTGAAACGTGAACGAGTCAGCTGGCCAGAGGAGTGCTATGACATCCCTCTCTCATTAAGACTGGTGGGGCAGTGAGAGAAGCTGGTCTCTGTAGTCTTTTCCAGATGTTCCAGTTCATGCCAGAGGTGTCTATTCAGCTCTATAATCTTAAAATTATAGGCTGTAGCCTGGACTCTGTCATAAGCTTAGGGTAACCAGGATTCTCGAGCAATCTTTCTCAGCAGCATACAATGTAGGAGCAGCAAATATACTTCAAACAGAATGACACTCAGAATAGACAAAATCTGATTGCTACACACAGGAGGAAAATAGTGAACTATAATTATCAGATGGGAGACAATGAGTTTAAAGAAGCTTCCTAATAAATAGTCTTACAGTAGGTGTTCATGTTGACATACTGTATCTCTTTCCTCGTCTAAAAAGCAATGGAAAAAGGTGAACAAAATATTAGGATACACAGCAGAGCTAAAACAATAGCATTTGCGGAGCGGTGGCTAAGGATCTGTGCCTGTGGCTGGAAGATTGCTGGTTCAAATCCTGCGGCCAGCAGAATAACCCTAATCTGTAGGGCCCCTGAGCAAGGCCCTTAACCCCAGCTGCTCCAGAGGTGCTGTATAAATGGCTGACCCTGTGCTCTGACCCCAAGCTTCTCTCCCTGTCTGTGTGTCTCATGGGAGAGCAAGCTGCGATATGTGAAAAGACAAATTCCTAATACAAGAAATTGTATATGGCTAATAAAGTGATCTTATCTTCTTTAAAGCAAATCTAAACATTAGTCAAGGCATTGCGAAGATCTCATTTAGAATATTATGCACAACCATTTTACGAAAAGGTTGCGACATCACTTTTACCTTTTCTATTCAGCAAGCTCAAGTTCACAAGCAAATAGGATGATGCACAGAAAATGGGAAGTCAGATGTTGTTTATTTTTGGAAAGCACAGATGTAGAAGGCACGAGGCCACCAGGTTACCTTGGCATGTCCTGCTGTCAGGATTGAGGATGAAGCCTGGGTTGCAGGAGCAGGAGTACGATCCTGGTACATTGGCACACAGCTGTTGGCAGTAACCGTATCTGCATTCATCTATATCTGGAAATACAGACCACCAAAACCATCACAGGAGGTAGGGGCCAAAGCAGGAAACTGTCCCACAACCAGATCCAGCAGAACATGCTGTTTAAAATAAACCTTTGAAGCAGCTTCCAAAAATAAAGCCTGTTATCGTAAGAAAGGAGTCTGCTTAACTTTAGAAGCTTTTGAAAAAGGAGCTTTTAGGCATCAAAAAGAAGCTTGGGAAGCAAAAATAAATGTGAAAATGGTACACGACACAATGCAAATAGGAAAAGTGGGGCCTTTTGTCTTTGTTTACATATATTATTGTATTAAATATCTCCATCTTCTAATCACTTCTTCTAATTCAGAGTCGCAGGCGAGCTGACAAGCAATGGGCGCAAGGTGGGGTACACCCTGGATAGGACGCCAGTCAATCGTTGGGTAGATACACAGACACAAACACAGACATACTCCCACCAGGACCAATACCAGTATGTCTTTGAACTGAGGAAGGAAACCAGAGCACCTGGAGGAAACCCATGCGAACACAGGGAGAACATACAGACTACACACAGATAGCACCTTAGGTCCATAATGGAACCCAGGGCTTCAGCACTAGGTACCCCTGGCACCACCGTGCTGCCCTCATTTAAATATTGGTTTGGAAAAGTAGCTGAAGTTGATTCCAAATCAAAACAGGAGCTAAGTTAAAAAAAAACTCTGTATAAATATAAATGCACACGGTAAATAACATCAGTTCACCAAGAGAAACGTTTAAACAGGTCATATCTCCAACCAGGGTGGAAACATTCACATTTTATTGATTTGTCTGATTGCTTTCTGTGTGTGGTCTGAGAACAGTGGCCCCAGTCTCTGGACCTGAGTTAAACTGTGTACAGTCTGTGGAAGGCTTTAATAAACTAGTGTTGCTTCATTCCTGCTTTCTAAATTTATCTTTTCCTCTTCTGACATGGACATATTCCAGACGATTCAATTTGGATGCAGGAAAAACTAGAAATGTATTAGAAAGGTGCAGCCTACGTGATGCAGCTGGATATACAATTCAGTGTATTTATGAGTTTTTGTGGATTCTGGATGATTTAGAAAGATCCAAATGCCTATGTGTCTCAACGTGAAGCACATGGAATGTCTCTCCAGCATTCTCCTGACGTTCATTCCCAGCTGTGAATCCATCACAGGCTGTTTCCTCCGCATCTCTTTCTTGAATAATGTTAATACTGAATGTTCATTCTGCATTCTGCACTCCTGCGCTTGATTGTGTAGTTATAATTATGCTGCTTTTGGCAGTGGAGCGGTATTTATCCATTTTCCAAAACTTTCCTTCAAAACGGAAAGGCAGAAGCCAAAAAAGGCAGACAGTTGGTACATCAGTGTTCAACGCTCATCGGAGAATACTTGAGATCTCCACAGTACGTGTCTGTGTGCAGCTTAGTTCGGGTACAGGCTGTCAGTGGTACCAAGGGGAAATACCAACGACATCGGAAAACCGCTGGAGTTAATTGTTTCATGCTGCAAGTTGGCACAAATGCTATGTTTTACTCCAGGCTCAAGTTAAATGTGCACCAAGATCTCAAGAGCTTTTAAGACTTGTTAAAAGAAAGTTATTATGTGTCCATTTGTCCATCTGAAAGGACAAAGATATTACTTTAAAAATATTTATCTGTTCAGATGGACAAATATATTTCAAATGTAATATAAATGTAACATTCCCTAACTCCCAGTGGTGAATTTCAGGAGGCACAACTGACAAATCTCAAGTCACCAGAACTGTGTAAGCGTCTGGAAATGAAATAAACGATTCATATTACTGGGGTCAGATCCATATTAGTGCAGTGCAAGGTTCATTTTTTAATGTTTGCAATTCCAATGAAATAAAGCAGTTTAAAGTATTAGAGTACAAAATGTAGAGCTAGTATTATTTTAAATGCTGTGGAACATATACTTGGCAAGGTGTAAAGGGAAGTTAACTGTGGTATTTTCATTCCAGTACTAGCTCTACTGTAAGGTGAATCGCTCTGCAGGGGGAATGACACAGGTGTCCATATGTCTCTACCACGCAGTTAAAAGAGTTAAAGGAGCCAGACAAACCGAGCCTGAAAGCCACTGCATTTCTAAATTGGGAGGCTCTGAAATATTTAATAATCCATCATTAAATTCAAATTCATTTTTTTATTTTAAAAAAGACTACGAGGAGGCAAAAGGATCATGCTTTGCCTGAACCTCTCACAGGCTCCAAGATGACATACAACCTCTAAATCAAATCTAAAGGCCTCTGGTTATCAAGCCTGTTCGTACACAAACACCTGCATCACGGAGATGCAGGTCCTGTCCTGTCCTGAGGGCCAGGGTCCTGTACGATGCACAGGTGCTTTTCCAGTAGCAACCAATCAAGAGCTAAAAACTACATTTCCCTTCTTAAACAACCGGTGTGATTACGTAATCAAGATTCGAGAGGGAGTACAAACTGAAGGACTCTCCCTCGGGCCCTTGAGGATGTGAACTGAGCTCTTAATGCACAAGAAACTGTCAGAAAATATGAGTCCTAGCCCAGTCTGGCCATGTGCGGACTGCAGCTCTTACCCACACACTGGCCGTTGACCAGCCAGTAGCCCTCGGTGCAGGAGCAGGTGTAGCCTCCGGCGGTGTTAATGCAGACCTGAGTGGGGTTACACTGGTGGGTGCTTGTTTCACACTCGTCGATGTCTGAAACAGAGACACAATCAGGGAGACTCACTGCGGATTGGCTCATTGAGCAAAATCTAGTGTTCAAGCCGTTTTCTTCCAGGATAAGAACTGAATCGTTCAATATAGTGTGAAGGAAATGGGCAAGAGAGAGGGGAGACATGCATGATGCATACGCCTAAAGAGAATCATCAAACACAGATGTTATCTCCTGATATTCTAATGCACCACGCTTTTCACAGCTTTATTTTCTTCTTGCTCTAGAGCAAAAGTGCCTCTCTTCTTTACTGAACAGAACTGTAAGAATTTAACAATTCACATACAGCAAAACCTATTGCATAAAAGAATAGAAGTAGGCCCTTCCTACACACACACACTTAAATGAGGCTTTTCAAAAATCCACTGTTCATTAAGAGAGAAGAACAGCACAGTGTTTGTTTTTTGGTACTGGGCATGCCTGGCATTGTATTTTTTTACAGTGTGTATGTTCCAACTGTCATACTTATGTAGCCCTGGAATGATTTCCTTTTGTGGATATTAGCTACAGAATGCCTCTAGGCAAAAGGGTTCCTACATTATGAAATCACCACTTTCGGGCTTTTTTTCTAAAGAGAGGAATGCAGATAATTGCCTCATATAAACACACGGCTTAATGAGTTATAATGTCTGATGAAGGCAAACGGCTGAAGCCAAGTCTGGCTGCTTCAGCTGATGGTTCTCTGTAATACTTTCCAAGGGACGGCACAGCCAGTGTGGGGAGCCAGCCAACAGCAACAGAGTAAAGCACCTGTTTGCAGTTAAATCTTTCGATAACGCAGACTCTGCGTTGTGGCTTTTTGGAACATCTGTGCTCCATGTGTACTACAGCCCAATGGGGAGGCAAGCATGCCTCTGTGTCCATTTAAGACCAATTCCTTATATAGTTTTACTCGCAGTTCACATCCATAATTACTTCTGATGCTGGAGATAAAAACTCGCAAGTCCTAGGAAACCATCTGCCGTTATATATCTGGACGGCGCTACACTAACCTTCATCTTTTTAGGACACCCAGAGGGAAAGTGTTTATAGTTCACTCACAGGGCAGTAGGTTCAAAGGGGGAAAACAACAATTTCAAATATTAAATGTTAAAGTGAAAGCTTTACGGGACCGAACAAGCAGCTTGTACACATTGTAACATATAGCAACGTATATACAGTACTGTAACTCTATCGACAGGCACGAAAGACAAAGTTCAAAGTATTTAAAGCAACATTCTACTTACATGAGTCAGGCCACAGATGAGAAAAAAAAAGTCATACTGTAGCATAGTTTGACACAAATATGTAGTAAGTGCAAAGCTTGATTTCATCAAACATAGCAGCTCCTAGAATTCCATGTACTTCCTTTACTCTAACTGTTGGGGCAATGTGACAGTTCTGCAAGATGGGACTGTTTGTCTTTTTAACACAGATGAATCTACTGACTTTGACATTTTCTGACACATGGTGTCAGAAGGACTACAGTTGGTTCAATCAAAAATGGATTTACAATTCAGTTCCTTCGAAATGCTCTCATGGTGCTACAGATCACATTGCCAGGGGCCTTTCTCTGAAAAAAATGAGCTACTTCTAGAATATTTCTGGTAGATAATAACCCTTTTAATACAGTTCCCATGAATGAAAATTAAAAACTGTGACTGGTGTCAAACTAATGCACAGAGGCATGCAGTCAAGAAAAAAAAAAGAATTTGCTAGCAAAAGACTTATTGTTTTGGCAACATCACTGAAGTCTGTTCTCTGGACATATTACAGAACACCATCTATCAGTAGGACGATGACTGACTATCAAGCGCTCAGAGGTCTGGAAATCAAATGAGTTTCAGTCAAGCCACCCTCTCCCCATGGTGTTTGCATTCACTTTTTGAGTATTTCATTCCAGTGGTATCAGTGAGAAATGTGCTCTAAGCAGCTGCTGATCTGCCGCTAAAGCAGACTGATCCATAACAAATGATTTTTCTCTTATTAGGAAGCAAGATGTTTTTTTTAATAATAGCAGATGGCCTATAATACTGAGGTTACAAAGTTTAACAGATCATCATCAATGGATCATACAGCAACCTTATTCTTCCCACTCCATTAAGAGGTTCAGTAAAGATGCTCATGTAGTAGCGCAAATGGCTGACCACCACCCTGCTTGGGTAGGGCTTTCTGGCTTTCCTGGCAGAAAGCATGTTACAGGTTGTCTTTTAAATATTGCATTTCATCCATCCACCAATCCATTTTTAACTGCTTTTTAACTCCTCATTGTTCTTATGCCTAACAGGGACTGTAGCCATTAAACCAAGTTATAAACAACTTCCAATTTCAAACTGGGTAGTTATGTATTTGTCTATTCCAGAAGAAAAGTCATAACTACTCTAAGGAACCTTATTTGACAATACAGCATAAACATGCAAAATAGTAACGTTATAGTAACATGCAAAATAGTAACGTGCTATTCATCACAGATGACACACAGAGAAACGAAAATGGTCAGAGACACAACCCATTATAGGCCTGAGTCAATGGCTTGGTTTGAACTTGGCCAAGCCAGCCTTTCAACATTGAACTGGTGTGATGCTGGTTGGAGCACTAAGGGAATCAATGAACCAAAACTGATGTTTCCTTCCAAGCCAACGAAAGCTGAAGTGCTCACTGCACTAAAAACCCTGCTAAGACCTTCCACAGCGGACAACATAATGGGTTTTTCTAGTGACTGTCATATACTGTACAACGCCACTGCCTAACAGCAGACCAACAAATAAACTGCTTTGAAAAATAACAGACACATTTGAAAAGAGGTTACAGCTTGGAATAGTGAGACCTCCAGTCCTATCATGACACACTGTCCATCCATTTTCTAACAGCTTCTTCCAATTCAGGGTCACGGGGGAGCTGGAGCCTCCAGCAAGCAACGGGCGCAAGGCAGGATTCACCCTGGATGGGACTCCAGTCCCTCATAGGGGAAACACACAGACACAAACACAGACATGCTCACTCTCAAACCTAGCGCCAATTTTCCCAGAAGCAAATTAGACTGGAGCACTTGGAGGAAACCCACTCAATCACGAGGAGATCATACAAACTCCATGCAGGTAGCACCCCAAACCCGGAATTGACCCTACCGCTGTGAGACAGCAGTGCTACCCACTGTGCTTCCATGCCACTCTACAATATTAGCAAAACACTCATTTCTGCTGCAGTTACTATTTATGTAGTGTTAACTTATTTGTCTCAACTGGATATTTAGAAAAGGAGTTATGATATGCCTATAGAAAATGTTAGAGCTCATGTCTTTACCCTCTCTAACAAACTGTGAACAGGAAATGGCACAGTGAATAAACAGGTCTGTGACTTTCTCCAGAATAAAACACTTTTCTTCTTTATTTCCTCCCTGGGATAACAACATGAAAGGTTGCATCAGTACTAATAGAAGGACAACACACAGCACTGCCAGACGTGGGGTGTAAAGTAAGGTAGAAAAAAGCCACAATGAGTTTGGCTCACTTAGAAAATGGACTGACCCCCTGGTGGCAGACTCACTGCACAAGCAAAGAGCACAGCATATAGCTCTGAAGATGGTATGATAAAATTGCATCTTGAATACTGTCTGTAGTCAATGCCAGGATATAGAGTCCTTAGAGAATATCTAAAGAAAAACAACAAGACTTGTTCCAGGGTCTAAGGGCATGAGTTACTGAATAAAAAAGACTGAAAATCTATTGCAGCTTAGTGAACTACATGATGGAAGATTTAATTGAAACTTACCCAAAACTGCAATCCAAATAAACAAGGCTGACCCTAGTTACCATTTCAAATGAAGATCAACAAACAGCTAACATAAATGTAAACTTGTGTGAAGAGCTTCATGCGAGGTCTAGTAAAACACCATTTTTTTACAATTTACAACTTACACAACTAAAGTCTGCTGCATCATCAGATAGACTAGGGCCTTTTAAACTTCTGCTTGACACTCTTATGAAGTCTTTTAGTGTATCTGGCTGAAAGACCTTTTTATCTCGACTTAACTTTCTTCTGCAATTCTTAATTTCATTCCACAAACACACATTACGAAATAGCTTTAAGCCACCCACTGAGATCATGCAACTGTTCGTTACCAGCACATATAGTTTAATGCTCGGCAGATATACGTGATTCACAAATTAGTCACCTGTAAAGCTGTACAGCAATTAGAAGTCACGGCCTCATTGACAGAAGCACCACGGCCTATACACTCACCCAGAATGATACTTTTGCAGTATATCGGCGAGCACCACTATCAACAAACGAATTCAGCTGTGATGTAACATTCACGTGATCTCAAATAGTTCTTGTAAGTTCAAATTCTCATTTGGTTATTTTATATTGACTCTAAGCAAGAGCAGATATCAGTAACAAAACAGCCCCCTGGCAGCTAAATGCTATGTCACAATGTCACTGAAGTCTTTCCTCTACATATCAGGTTTCAAATACTGATATGTAGAGGAGAGGTTACGCAATGTTTCCACAATATTGCTCAGCTTAAGAAGCACCCAACACATCTTTCTTGATCCAATTTGATTACTTTCCAGAGGGCAAGGGTCCCTGTGGAGCAGTCGTTTCGGCTTCTTTCTGGCTCTTTCTGCACTGTGCAGTTGGTTTCATTCTCCCTGAGTTCTGGTCATAGCCTGATGTCCACACGATTATATCCACTGTACTGCGATTGTTGGGCAGCCATAAACATCAGTGTCCTTTGGCCAAAAGAAAAAGCAATCCTAAATTCCTCCAGTTCATAGAAACTCCTTCCATGGAGAACCCTTTAGCTAACACTGTACTGGAAAAGTATTTAGGATTTGTGTTTCTTTTTCCCTGTAATAAAATGAAGCTTAGGGAATATTTTGCAGAATCTAATTGCCTTTATTCTGCAGTCTCATGCTAAGGTTAAGGAGAAAGCAGACCTCTGCTGTGCACATTCCTTTCTCCTCAGACTTAACCATGTAATGCACATACACAGTATATGAAGTAAACAAAAAATGGTAAAGCTAAACATCTCCAGTTAACATTTACTTCTGAATCCATCGCCAGTATGCTCTGATGGTTGATTTATAAGAATGAACATGGAGTAGATTCCAGGGCTGTAATGTGGTTGTAGCTGAGGAAAGCTATATCAAAACCTCTGCCCATGCTGTTTAATTTGTGTCCACTGTGAGGTTTGTAGCCTGGTAGCATTTACAGGAGACGTTACCCACCACAGTTCTGACTGCCCCTCCTGGTTTTCTTCTTATTTCTCTATCCGGTTTGCTCTTTATACAATATAGAATTCTGAGCACTAGGTATCACTCGCCGTTCATCAAATGACTAAACCAAACAACATCCATGCCAGCTGAAACAGCTTCACCATTCAAATGGAATGAATTTCTATGACACCTTTGAATTGGTGTGTAATTTCCAACACTGTAGTTTAAACCTGAGGCATACAGTAATTAGAACGTCATGAAAGTCTTAATAGAAGCTGAAGATAACCCGCACCCAAAGGCATCCATTACATGGTGTAAACTGTGGAGATTATATGTCCAGATAAAGAGATCGGGCACATTATAAATGCTAACTAGTACGATTATTTTGGGGAAATGCTAGCATGAACCCCTGAGATCCGAAACATTCTTACTTTGGCAGAATAATTGCACGGTATTTCCCCAGGAGCTCTGGACCAGAGTGCACGACACGATCGCGTGGAGCACTCGTCGCCACGAGGAGGACCGTCTTACCGACACACTGGCCGTCTTCCCCGAGCGTGTAACCCAGCAGGCAGCTCGGAGCTCTCCCGGAGGTGGGGTAGTTAGGAGGTTGCGCGGGAGGTGGGCGCGGCGCGAAGGGGTTGGAGAAGGGCGCCAAGGAATCCGGGTAGGGCAGTCCGGAGTAGGGAGGGGAGTTGGGTCTGCTGAGTGTTTCGTGGGGAACGCACATGTAGCCCCCGTTCTGGTTGACACACCTCATGTCCCCCCGGCAGGCGTCCCGCATCACCCGACACTCGTCGATATCTCGGGGGGGAGAGGACAGGCAGGCCGTCAGCACCCTCAGACTGCACCACTCACCCGCCCCGCCCGCCTGCCCCCCTGGGTGACAGGAGGTTTTAAGACGTGGCGTCCTCCCTCTGGGGCTCGGGGGGATGTCCCAGTATTCGCTACAGCCGTCTAAACAGATGCTCGTCTGGCATGTTGAAGAGGGGGGGAATGGCTGACATTCGTGAAGTCTTTTCTGCTACTCAAAGTTCCTACCACTTTAAAACAAAAACGCATGTAATGAACTCCCACCTTTACAGTTTCACAAACAGACAGGGTAGAATCCAGGCTGGTGCTTTTATGTTATAATTCTGAAAGAACTTACGGCCACACCAGCCTGTACGTGTGCCTGATCCCATCTGATCTCAGATGCTAACCAGGCTCGGGCCAGCTCAGTACTGGGCAAGGTGACCTCCTGGGAACAACCAGTGCCATAAGCCCTTTTCGGGGGAGTTGCAGTGGCTCTGTGGCTAAGGATCTGCGCCTGTGGCTGGAAGGTTGCTGGTTTGTATCCCGCAGCCACCAGAGGAATCCTACTCCGTTGGGCCCCTGAGCAAGGCCCTTAGCCCCAGCTGCTCCAGGGGTGCCGTAAAAATGGCTGACCCTGCGCTCTGACCCCAAGCTTCTCTCTCCCTGTCTGTGTGCCTGTGTGTCTCACAGAGAGCAAGCTGGGGTATGCAAAAAGATAGGAATTCAAATTCCTAATACAAGAAATTGTATATGGCTAATAAAGTGATCTGATCTTATCTAACTATGATGCCTTAAAACAACTTCATGTGCTTCTTCAGATGAAAGGTGTTAGCTTAACCTGACTTGATGGAAACTGCTGTATGGCTATTGCTCACAGCTCTACATTTCTCTGTTTAATTAATTCACAGAAAAGACACGATTATAAAGATTCTGGCTGTATTCCATCTTACCTATACATTGTCCACTGCGGCGGTCCAGATAGAAACCATTTGAGCAGGGCTAGAAAGACACAATTCGTCAGGGCTTTCCTGTATAGCTGTAAGAACACCTCACTCATTGTCATCAGAATTATTAGAAACAATCTCAATGCAAGAACATCAGCGTCTCGAGTGAATGTGTGGCGGATTCAAGTTTCAGGTTTTGGTTTAATGTCTTTTTATGTTATTTTTAAAAATACTTGTTCATTTGACTACTCGGATGTTTTGCATAAGGTCAATCGGAAATGTTGAATTGTTACTCGCTGCTGTTGCCCGCTGAGGATCAGGTGTTCTTCCATTTTTTCAGCACATACAGTACACATTCCGACCGCACATGCGGGGTTCGTACCTGAGAGCTTCCCCACTGGACCTGCAGAAGAGTTAACACGAGGGCTACAAGCATGCTGCAACAAGAGGCAGACGTTAGAGAGGCACATCTGGGAGGGCACTGCGCGTGTAGGACACGTTTACAAGCGCAAATACCACAACTATTAACCCAAAAGCATAAGACGGGGGAAAAGCACATTTTCTAAAATCGAAACGTTTTCCAAGTCGTAAATATTTCTCACCGTGTGGAAACATCCTTTAAGGGAAAAAATGTAAAGCTGCAAGTTAAAAACATGCTCAATTTAGGGGTTGCAGGCAGCAACAGTTTAGATTTATGCATATATAATAATGTATAAACATGTTAACAGACCTTTCCCTAATGCCTTGTGTGGTGCAAAATGAAATAACTGTATATAAGCATTATCTTTAGCTGCTTCGTGTTTAAAACTACTGTAATCTAAAATTGCACATTTAAATTTAGAAAAGTCAACAGTAACGTTAAAGATGTACTGTATGACCATATTACACTGAAATGGTAGGTTTCTTTAAAACACAGGCTATGATGCAGTTGAACTTAGAATTTCTACGATTTTTATAATTATACTAATTATTCGGAAAAACGTGCAAGTAATTCGTTTACAAACTCAGAGTTTAATTTGTCAATCAAAATAGTCTGCAGACAATAGTTTGATTATCTAGTGATGAATCTGCATACGTTTATTACATTTCTTTAAACGATTTTATTTTATACCACTTAAGTCTAAAACTACGACTCTTCTCTTTCAAAAACGTCGTATATCAAAACTTTTGTAGCAATAAGCACCCCGTACCAACAACTGTAAATGTAAATGAACACGTTTCATTTTATAGTCCTACTCCCGAATGTGCGTTTTTAAACGCGAGACATAACGGCATAAATTTGTTTACCTTGCAGCCGTAAACAGACTTGAGATTCAGAAAGTCTCCCGCTGTTATTTTATTGCCCCTTAGTGCCTTCTCTTTTCTAGCAGACGCATGCAGCCCGCAGGTCCCTGTTCAGATGGAGCCCGTTTGCGCTTCAGTACTGTATGAGGAACAGAACCCGCCGCGCAGGCGGCCGCCGCCGCGCTAACTGACCTCCCCCAGACGCCGCGCCTCGACGCGAAACGAATACCTACTTTTTAGAAGCACCCCTTTCTGCCCAGCCAAGACTTAGTCGGCCAATTAACCTAGGAATGCTTTAAAATAAGAACGCTCCCATTTACTCTTTAGCCATGCAAATGGGAGTCCTGCAGCACTGGTAACAGCTGTTTTAAATCATGAAAGCACAAGGACTCGTTGACTGCGCGCCCTGGCAGCGTACAGATGTTGGAGTGCCTTTCGCGAAACTGGAATGGGGATGGCGGCAAGACTGACGACAGTGTGAGCCTTGAATATAATTAGAAGTGGGATTCTCTTAACTAGGCTCTACGTTGCGGTACGAATAAATGCTTCTTAAACTTGTTTTATTGTTCAGAATAGAATAACACGCAGGAGCAGGCTAGAACAAAATGTGGATCTACTAAATGCCGGCTCACACACTAACAGAAATGGAAAAAAACAGCACGTTTTTAAGATCACAAAAAAGGCATTTGCCCATGCTGTCGTAGTTTTTGTTACGTGTAAACTGTTCATAGATCTTCAGCAAATGAATGCAATCCAGCAGGATTGTGGTCAAGTCCACACTTAGTTTTCAAGTGCCACCGAGAAGGTTTTGAGTGGTGCTTGACCTAATGGAAGGCAAGCCGCTCAGGATATTCCATTGTCTGTCAAGCAACTCATTGACATCGCACCACAGGACCCAGACTGGAAAAGCTATAGCTCTCACCAGAAAGACAGTACGCTAATCCAGCGGGTCCCAGGTGTTGGTAACTTGCAGGGCAGGCTGAGGACGATACCTTGTGCGTCTCAGGACCACTATAGTCTGGTAACACCCCTGCGAGGGGAATCCACATGGTCACAGCTGGCTAATGGCAGCCCAGGTCTGAACTGGTAACACGTGGACTGGGGGGGCTCAACTCCATTTAAGCACTGGTCAAGCCATTACAGACCCCATAATTAAAGTCCCTTTAGAAGTTGCACAAACTGAGTGCGGAGGGGAGTTACGCTGGGTGGGGAGGATGACGGGATTGCAGAGATGGGACAGATGTAATTAGAGAGCTAGAAGGACATTGAAATTGGAGATTTCACAGAATCTGTACCTTTGTCATATCATATATAATTTCCTCTAATGGTGTTTTTTTGTTCTATTAATCACATTGCTCTTTTAGGAGGGATGCCATGTGAATTTTATTTAAAACTATTACAAAAAGGAAAAACATTCAAGTTACTTGAACCCATGTTTTATCAGTTTTCCATTTAGCAATATGCTTGTGTAAGAAGTCCAACCTGTGAGCGAAAGATCATTTAAAATGCCATAAACACTAATTCAGAAAAGCCAGCTATATTCTAGTTATGCTCTAGACATGAATGTATAGTATGACACAGGAAATTGAATACAATATTCGTTTCCTGAAATCACACCTATTTTGTTCACTGGGTACACAAAAAGAAATGCTGTAAGTCACAGTGACATGTTCCAGCTTTTGCAGAAATGACTGACAAGCAAGTGGCTCCTGCCATATAGAGAATATTAACAGAAACGATACAGTACTGTATGTGCTGTGGTTGTAGTCAATATCTGTAGAGCTTCATTAAAGGCATTTTTAACCTGGTGCTTCACAATCCACTTTTTGAAAACAAAATCCCAATAAATGAAACTGTTTGTGGGCATCTGAGTGGCTCACTAATAAAGATGCTGGACCCTTTCGAGGTGAAGATGTTTGATCTAAACCAGGCTGTACATTGCAGGTCATTATGGCTGTGCACCACACAGCCAGCACAGTGGACAGCCAGACTTGTCTAGGGTTTCTGTGGTGTGCTGCACAAGGGCGATGTTGGCAGGGCTGCAGTGTGAGCAGTGATAGTTGTACGGACCCAACCTCCATTACCCCTCGTTACAAGCGTACTGTACATTGCAAACAAGCGCCTGTTTCAGAGGTTATACACGTTGCTTTTGTCCCACCAGTGGTAGACCAGGGGTTAAGGACAAGAAGAGAAAGCTAATCTAGCTTGTTTTGTTGCTAGTAGCTAATTGATCTGAGGAACTCCTCCAGTTGCTACACTAACAACCCTTTGCTTGAGGAAGTGCTTCCTGGAGTTGGCTCAAAACACACTTTCTGCATTCACACTTATATCCTCTGATTAGTCTTTCACTGTTGATTCTGTGGAAATCTCCTGGGTCAATTGCTCGGCCATCAAGCGCCTCCGATTACTCTGAATACATGCATCAGATCCCCTTGTAGTTTTGTCCTGATCAAGAATGGCAAGACTCTTGATCAGGTGTTTTAACTTTTTAATTTCAGGTCTTTTTGGTCTAACTCCAAAGTGGCAAAATGTAGCAGACAAAACTGTACACCAAATTTTCAATAAGGTCTTTCTTGTGCATTGTATGATTTAAACAAAATCCCTTAATATTGTTTCAGCTATAAGTAACTAGGAAATGGGTCTTAGAGTTTAGATAAAGTTTGTGACATCTGGCAGATTAAACACTTCTAGCTTCAAAGCAGAGGGGATGTTTGCTGAGATGTGGTGGCCCCCTGATCAGAAACAATTATAAAGTTCACCTTGGTATATCTAGGTAATTAAGTTGTGGGTTAATGATTGTCAAGGAACAGTCCAGAAACACACCATATCAGACCACATTAAGACCTCAGAGAGACCAGAAAAAGAGGATAAGAAGAGGAGAGGAGAGAAAGAGGATCAGATCACAAGAGAGGAGTTGGACCTTGAAGCTTGCGCCAGGCGAGAGCCCCGACTTCTTAATCATCCAAACAAAAGCTGATGGGAGCTAAGTATCTGACCTTGCTGAGGAAAGCTTGCTATTCTGTTTTTAGGGAACTTGGGTTTCCTGGGTAAAAGATACCTTGGTTAGAAATGTCTTTCCTGCTTAGGGTGCATTTTTAGAATAGGGAAAAAGGCTCCCACTTATTTTGTGGCATCCAGGGTGCAGAGAGAGCGATTCAGCTGCAGATTGTATTGTATTGAGAAGGCATCTTATCTCTTATTTGGCCTCTGTAGGGTTTAAGAGTTTAATACTTAGTAAAAGTCTGGGGGTTTTCTGGTAAGTAGGATGTTAGGCCTCTGACACACCTTGCTTGTACATAGTGTAAACATAGTAATTTGTGTGTTGTATAGTGTGTAGCATAGTGTTTGGCTTGGGTATATTCAGAGAAATCACTTACAAGTAGGGACTTATGAATATTGACTAAAACACTTACAATTTTCGTAACCCCCCATTTTAACAATACTAATTATTTCTTTTTCCATTATAAACCCTGAATGTTTATTTCTTCCTCGCACTGTCAAAAGGAGAAAAATTATAGCTCAGTATGAACAACTAAGCTTTTCCAAACATTTATTAATGACAGGCAGAAAAATATCTGAAGAGAAGAATTTGAAGTAATACTGAATCAGCAAAATGGCAACTGAGTGATTTGTTTTCAAGTGGATAATATAGGTTTTACACATTCAATGATACACCAGAAGGCATCAAAGACTATTTTGAAGAAAAGTCCCAGCTATAAGAGGTATCTATAAACATCCCTCGAACACCTGCAATCAGTATATTCCTTCACTTATTTAATGAGAAGCACTTCCAAAAAGAACTTTGAGAATATATTTTAATTGACATGTAAACAAGTCAAAAACAGATTCTAGTTCTACCCAGGACAATTTGCATCCTTATTTACAATTATTTATGGCACAATGCACCTTCCAGTACATTCTATTAATGATTGCTTTATATATAAATACATTATACCACCTGAACATTTAGTGGTATAAAGTTGTATTATCCTTAATATCTTGCAATGCATCATCTTCATACATAGTAAAAGCTGGTACATGTACAAGCTTATACAATAGGTCAAGGAAAAATTAAGTTTCATTCAGATCTTTATAAATGAGGCCCCCCAAGTTTTTCAATGATGCCAGCGCTCCAAACATTTACTAGCTATTAAAGTGCTCACTTTGAAATTATATATCCTTCTAAAATGGAATCTGCAGATGGTTGAAACAATTTTTCCCTTTAAAGTCTGATCTGTGTCTGCAAACTGTTTAAGACCAGATACAAAAATAAACTACTTATGAAGACCCAGCTTCCCCAGTGTAGTATAACATAGTCAAAGACTGAGAACAATTTGTGCCTAAAACTCAATAAATGGTTTTGTATCCATGTCTGCAGCCACACAAAAAACATTTCACTGCATTCAAGTCTATATGATTAATTTTAAACATTTTACTAAGACCTAAAACAATATAGGAACTTATTAAACAGTCTTATAGGAAATTCAGAATTCTGTTTAACAATGTGATACCTACACCTTCATTTTTTCTTTTGAAGAAGCTTCAGAAGCGAGCAAAACATTTTGCAGTAGAAAAAGCAATGAGGTTTTCTGCATAAATACTGCCCATTAGAGAAATCCTGGGAATAAACTTACTACATAAAAATATTTGGGCACATCGATTCTGTGACACGATAAACCAGTGGTTTATTAAGCCTGGTCCTGAACACACCTACATAAGCAAGTCTAACAGGTCAGCCTTATTTACCAGTTTTGTAAAGACTGAGAACATTGAAGTTACTGATCAATTAAGCAAGGACTTTATTCAATTAAAGAAAAACCAGCCTCTGAGAGATGAAAGTCATCGTTACATACCAAATTACTTAATTTCACCATACGAAATTATTCCAAGTTTTTAACAAAATGAAGATTTTCATGTGTACACAACCTACTGGATTTGATTTCGGATAGCCAGCTTTAGGAAACCCAGAAAAAAACAGGCAGTAACTGTTGGAAAAACATGATGGTTCCTGATACATACAGTATGTACTAATGAGAAAACATGCAAAAGGAAAAATGGGAGAAGAAGGAAATTATCTTCTGTGACTCGTCCCAATGAACCTACAGAGGGTATTAAGCCTACATTTTCAGGATATCATGGAAGGTACACCATTTTATTTTTAAGTGCATAAATCTCTGTTCATCACAGTCACCGTAATTCCCACACAAGGACACTAGTGGATAATGGTCCTCTGGCAGGTAACAAGAATAACATTGCATTAAGGCTTTGACATTGTGATTGTCAGAGCACCTGCCTGCCTTTTCTGTAAATTACAGAAAAAACAGATTTAGAACTTTTAAAAAAGGTTGAAAATAGGAATGGTGACTCTACTTTAAATCATGCTATCATTAATTTCAAAAGATCATAAAATTGGTTAGTATAGGAGAATGCAATCCTTTTTTAATATTGCCTGTAATGTGCACAGCTGCTGACTATGGTTACAAAATATACAGGAATGGCAGTGAGATCATTACATTTTTAACATTTTGTGACCATTAGGAGGAATATATTTTACACACTAAATCTACAATCTTATACACAGATTTCAGCTCCTAAACAGTAAATGTTTCATATGCATCAGAAATAGTTTTTCCAACCTACATAGAAACCTTTTAAAATGTTAAATTCTGACAGCTAAAGGGAATTACTTTTTTCTAGTTTATATACTTTTCCAGATGCCATTCTATATGAGGGAGAAATATACATATTTACACAGCTTACAATTACTTTTACATGTTTTGCATACAGTTCAAACCTATAATTATTGCTTAACCCATATACTTTCAATATTGTAATTCAATTCCTTATAAATCCATAAGAGAATTTTAAATAAGTGTCCTTATAGTTTTAACAGATGCTGTGCCTTATAAATCTATGACTTCCCCTGCGCCAAAACTTAAAATGTGCATGTGACAGAAGGTGAACTTAAAATCTCAAGGGATACAGACTTTTAAGATTTACAAATGTGGGCATATTGTAAACACATTCAAAATGAATCATATTTAAAGAACTCTGTGTACACATTAGAATTTGTTATAAAAATATACAAACAAACCAATGTTATTTATCTCGTACACAATTTGCAGTTTTAGAGATGAAACTGATGTGCAGTTCCAAATTAAAGAAGTATCTAAGCCCGAACCTGAACATTTAAGTCTACTCATATTTTCTACTTCGTTTATTTGAGAAAAACTATCAAGCAGAAAACCTTCAGGCGGATTTTCCGGAACTTTTGCTCCTGGTGCACAACGTGAGAGAATTTCAGAGAATGTAGATCCCAATCAAGGAAAAAAAAATAGGTGTGGAAAACAAAAGATAGCTTTGAATGCCTTTCACTTAAATATAATTATGATTTTCAAAACAGAAGAGAAAGAAGAAAATAACATTTACACTGGGGCAGCATACTTTGAAAGCAGTCTTGTTGCCGTGAATGGGGATGTTATGATTTAGCTGTAGTTCTTTGCAAGAGCACCTTAGAGAATTCAACACTGGTCAAAATTTGGAGCAAAGAGATTCCAAATAAAATTAGAGCGTTTAAAGCAATTACCCTAATACAGTACTTGAAAAGCAACTCGAGACAGGAAAACCTGTGTTTATTGTGGCTGCTGTGGTGCCCGGCTCTGGATTATAAAGTGCTTTAGTGAGGCGGGACGCCCAGCCCCTCACTGCTTGAGCAGGTCCTTCAGTACAGCTCCAGCACTGGCATCGGCAGACACTGGCACCGGCGTGAAGGTGGGCAAGGAGTCGGAAATGGGCTTCATGAGCAGGTGGCCACCCGCTCCCGCCCCTGTGGCAGCTGAGGTCATCAGGGGCACAGCCGCCGACCGCGGCGCCAGGAACGGACTGGACTCCGGTCTTTTCGCAGCTCCAGACGCCCCTGGAAAATATTAGGCCGCACTCTGAATACTAACACTACGACTGGTCAATGGGAGAAAGATGAGGCAACGTGGAAGAGAATCGCTCAGCTTGTATCCCAAGGTAATAAAGCCATTTTTAGTTAAACTGGGAATACAATCGTGGATATTATTTAAAGCTGCAATAAAACAACTGACTGGTCTTTTACAGACTCACAATTTTTACCACACAATATCACTTTTGGTTTCCTTTATCCCTTATGTAGAACCAGCAACACTTTTATACTCCTTATGTGGTAATGAATCTGGCTCTATCATTATGGACTCGAATACCAGCATGGCTCACTCCTCCCCTGAAACACGTGCTGCTAGAACCTTCTGCCAAACCTCTGGCTGCGAGCTCAAGAGCATCTGCAGCAGAGGTAATGTAGACCAGAGTAATGTTGAGTTTCTGCAGTGTGCTGGGGGGACTCATGCCCTCCCAGCTTTAACAACCAAGTGCTTCTGCCCGAGGACTGGCATCTGGATTACAGTACTCAGACTGTGGCATCAGCACCTGCCTTTACTGGTCAAGACCGGCTAAATTTTATCTTCCTCGTTTTAAATAGGTGATTCAAATTAAAAGACAAAGGCAAACGTCTCTCAGCACTGGGACTGTACTGTGCAGTATACAGGTCTCGGGCTCTGCTTGTACACACCTGAGGCAGAGCTCCCTGTGCTGCTGTAGGTCTGGCCAGGAGGGTGTGCAGTCAGAGGCTTTATGTCGTACACAGGCAGTCGGAGTGGGGGAGCAGTGGGCCTGGACTCCACCTCCAAAAACTTCACAAACATCTCAGAGAAGGACTGCACAGTCAAACAAAGCATGAGGGCAAAATCATGAAATCTTTCAAATATGTTGTTACGAGATGATGGTCAGAAAATTACAATAAATCTGCAAGAATGCATTCCTTACGCTGTTCATCTGTGATGAATGGCCAGGTCTTTGTGGAGTGTTGGGGACACTTTGAGCAGTTCGGCCCCCCAACCAACTGGATACCCACCCAGTTACACCGTGAGGCTCTTCTAACAAAAGCTGTAGAAACAAAGAATAAGGAAAATGAGGATGCAACAGTTTTTGTAAACAGAATATTTATACAGCTGAGATGGCAGTTCTGGTTTTGAACTATACTGGCATCCCTTGCAGTCAAAGTTGACTGTCTTCCAAGATCATCTTATCTGTATGTCCAGAGATTACTGAAGAGGCCGGTCCTGGAAAACCAGGCGTCTGCTTCAGTTTGGGAATGTTGCCGAGTAGAAAAGACTGCCCTGAGTTGTTGATCTGGTCCATGACATGCTGTTTCTGCACATCATATGGCTCTGAAGTGCTGAGATCCTTGTAGCAGATTCTTCCTCCAACTGAAGGGATCCTGTTGTTTTTTTTTTTACTAAGTAGTGGCTGAAGACCTCACAGATGAGCTGATGGAACTAATTTGGAGGTCGTAAGACACTGAATAACTCACAAAGAAAAAGACATCTAGAGTGGAGAATTTTAACAGCCTAAAGGAATAAAGGCAATGAAGTGGAACAAGACTGAAAGCAATAAAACAGGCCTTAGGAGAAGTGTAATTGAATTTACCACTCATTCTGAAATCTGTTTTTCTTTAAACTGTTGGGTAATTCTTCTGAATAGTTGGAAACCTTTCCCATTGTTTCTGCCAACATTCATGAATAAGGAAATAGTTTCTTCAAGGACTTTTTTGAGCAGTGGCCTGACTTCACGTATATAACACATGGCAGAGTAAGATTACTTATCCTATCCTTTTGCTTGATTTATTGTCTGCTCTGTTAAGATATAATTAAGCACTGCAGCAGTGCCATTTGAGCTTACCAACGTACAATGTCACTACTCATTTTTTTACCATAATGCCAGGATTCGTTTAAACATAAAACCATGCCTAGTTTTCTAAACTGCAGGATAACAACTCAAACCAAAGTTCAAAGCAGGTACACTATACCAGGTTGCCTCTGGAGTTTTGTTCAAGAAGAAATAAAACATGAAAAAATACTCTAATGTTTTGATTCAAAAGGATCATGCTCACTTGTCTTGTGTGCAACAAGATGGATTACCAGTATTTACAAGAGCCAGGAAAAAATCACTCAGTTGGCATTGAGCGTTCAGAATTGCAAATGCCAACTGCACACCCCACTCAGCTGCATTGTTAAGAGTTTGGGCAAGATTTTCCTATGTCACTTGAATGTACCTTTTATTTTTCAGAACTGCAGGCTCCCAGGTTTACATTTTTTTTACAGGTATCTCCAGTATTGTCAGTGTTTAATGGAGTTCAGCAAAGAGTGCTCAAGTAGTCACCCATGTTTTTCCAGCAGATGCACTGTTAAGAGTACATCTCGTCGACAATCAACTTACAAACCTTACACACAACTACAGAATCCGTTTTTCAAAACATTTAAACCTAATGACACTCGCATTTTAATTAGCCACTGACTGAGGTCTAAAAACACTAGGTGATAAGGCTTCTTATCCTATCAGTTCAATCACGTGGTTATGATCAGCGGCAGAATGAAAACCACAGGATCTCACAGGCTCTGGAGGAATTGACGAACCGATTTCCCATTCAACCGTGATGCCAAAGGCTCATTTAAATCACTGGCGTGCACCAAAGCGCGAAATCTTAATCACTGCAGTGTTTTAAACAATGTCACCACTTCAAAATCAAACGCGTATATCTCCACACGATAGGTTATCAGAAGTTGCTGATAAAGATATGCGTCACGCGTTTGAACCTGCTCATAAGTGCGTGATGTAGCTGGTCCGTGGTGACCAGTTGTAAGAGATCTCTACATAATTCGGCAAAGGATTTAGATTTGAACTCGGAGTGATTCACCGCAGCAACCATGTTTTACCCGTTAAAGTCTTAAAATACAGAGTGGGACTTTACAACAGGCACCAATATTTAAACATATACACCTTGGAGTTTTGCATATAAAGATCATTAGGCTGCAGCATCTTCAGATTTCTTCATTTCTGATCTTATCCTTCATTGAAATCTGCAGAATCCATCTCAACATCCTCATTTCAGTTCTTCTCATCAAGTTCTCTTCCCTCTTTCCAACTGCCAAGCATTCAGCTCCATATAGTAGTACAGGTCTAATCACAGTCTTGTACATTTTGCACTTTAACTTTCTAGGAATTTTCCTGTCACAGATTATTCCAGTTATTTCTCTCCACTTGTTCCATCCAGCTTTCACTCTTTGTTTTACTGCCTCCAGTGTTTCTCCTCCCTTTACCAGTTTTGATCCAAGGTATTTAAAGCCATCAACCTGTTTCAGTTTTCCTCCATTTGTCTCCTCAACATTGGTCATAGTATCTCCTCTTCTCTCCATTACCATTATTTCAGATTTTTCTGCATTCATTTTCAGTCCACCCTTTTCCAGACTCCTCTGCCATTTGAACACTTTCTCCTGTAGTTCTACTTCTGAATCTGCCATCAGTGCCACATCATCAGCAAAGATGAGTTCCCAAGGCACTTCTGTTCTTACCTCCTCTGTCAGTGTGTCAATAATGTTTATAAAAAGGAAAGGACTTAGTGCTGATCCTGGTGTACTCCAACTGTGATTTCAAACTCTTTTGTCTCTCCCCGTTGTGTGACCACCTTCGTAGTTGCATCTCTATAGGTTGCTAGAACTAACTTCACCATGCTTTCTGGTACTCCTTTCTTCCTCAAGCACCAATACACCACCTCTCTGGGCACATGGTCATATGCCTTCTCTAAGTCCAGAAAGGCCACATACAGCTTTTTCCCTTTCTCTAGTGTCTTCTCCTGTAACTGTCTCATCACAAAAATGGCATCTGTTGTGCTTTTCCCCGCTGAGAATCCACATTGTGAGTTGTGGATCCTGACTATCTTCCTGAGTCTCTTGTCCAGAATTTTTTCCAGGATTTTCAATCCATGTTCCAGAAGTTTTATTCCTCTATAGTTTTTACACTCCATTGGGTCTCCTTTCTCCTTGTAGATGGTAACCATACTGCTTACACTGTTACATTCTAATGTGAATGAATTAATTCCTTTAGGAACAGCATAGACTCGAACTGCTAAATGTTTTGGCAATCACAATGAGAAAGGCTACAAATAAGAGAAAGCCATCTGACCGATATATAACAGCTATTCACATTGCATTCTCTCTCCCAGATAGATCAAAGCATTAAAGATTTGACTACAATTTGTAAGCAGTATCTTTGGATAATTCAAATACACTGGCTTATATCTATTAACATTCTTTTAAAACTGAACCACTCT
Organism: Atractosteus spatula; assembly: GCF_055471065.1. Taxonomy (NCBI): domain Eukaryota; kingdom Metazoa; phylum Chordata; class Actinopteri; order Semionotiformes; family Lepisosteidae; genus Atractosteus; species Atractosteus spatula. Next base: position 20,400,587 of record NC_142714.1, read on the forward strand.
AATATCAGAAATATTAGAATAACAGAAATAATAGAAATAATATTATGATGTCATCAGCAGCCAGATTTCAGAAAGACATATTACTTTGTAGTAAACAGGTTAGGAACAGCAGGTTCCTGGCCACTCCATACCTTGTCCATCTCATCTTTCTTGAGCCCCAACACACTTCCCATTAGCCGCAGGGCTTCGTGCCGCTTGTTCTTCGGAGTGTGGAAGTGCCCGACAAACAAGTTCCTCATCAAAACCCTGGAAAGACGAAGGAGGCTCAGGTTACCCGACGAGCACAGTGGTCACACGTTTTATCAATGTTTTATTGAGCCCATTTTAATGGGCACTATTACCAACGTACAATCTTTTAACCTCACACTGCCACGTTACAAAAGCTTCACTGGTAAGAAGATTAGCTCAATCTGCACTTCACTGTACATATTTGAAGAGACTAAAAGGCAATTATACAGAACCTTTTGTATTCTTATGTGATGACTTTTTTGCCTTAGGCTTAGAATATTTAAGCTAGCCTGAGAAAAGTTTTGACAGTAACTACAGTGCTGGCTTCATTAAATGGTAATTGGTTGTGTTATTTTAATCAAAGAGACTTTATTTTCGTTTGTAATCGGTAATTGTCAAACAGCTGGGCTGACCCCTGCAACGCTCGGGTCAGTGCGGTGGAGCAGTGCAGTGGCTCTGTGGCTAAGGATCTGTCCCTGTGGCTGGAAGGTTGCCGGTTCATATCCTGCGGCTGGCAGAGCAAGGCTCCTAACCCCAACTGCCCCAGGGGCGCCGTATAAATGGCTGACCCTGTACTCTGACCCCAAGCTTCTCTCCCTCTCTGTGCGTCTCATGGAGAGCAAGTTGGGGTATGCAAAAAGAAAAATAACTAATACAAGAAATTGTATATGTCCAATAAAGTGATCTTATCTCACACCAGGAAGAATCTGCTGACTCGTGCACTGTAAACCCCATGCACCACTCACCACAGTACCTAAAGCAGACCTAGGACTTACTGGAGGACTGAGGTCTCTCACCAAAAGCACTGCACATTTACATGCACCAGGCAAGCCAATGGAGTTACTCTGGCACAGTTAGCCAGCGAGACCATGGCAGACTCAGGCCTGCCTAGCCCCTGGGGTGCTCAGCTGTGAATCGTGCACTGCTGCTCTGAGAACCTGACATAGCCCTGACTACAAATTTTGTTTGGATAACAGAGCTCAACCTGTGCTTTTTTTTAACAAGCACCTATTAAGCCTAAATATTATACTATTTTGATCTGTTTATTTTTAGTCTTAAATTCAGAACTTACTTGTCTACTTTTCCTTCGGTGCTGTTCAGGAGGTTCATGAGCTTATTCTGAGCCTCTTCCAGCATCTCTTGTCTGAGTGCCACTAGAAAACACAGCACAGTTCTCAAGCCTTGTTTTAGACATTCACAGTATCTGAAATTCCATACAATTGAAAGATTAATAACGCGTCTTCTGAAGCTGACATTTTTTTCACAAACCTTTGCCAAAAAAAGCAAAGCTCTGGAACCGGGAGCAGTATTCCAGACATGTACCACTCAATTAGTTAACTATTTAAGGCAAACTGCAAAAAAGGGCAGCATTTCTTATTTTGATTTTAACATTTAATATAGTACAAGACCATAAGAACTGTCTGGGAATTTAACTGTGATGTAATCTAGTAGGAAGCTGTGTTTGTCTGAGGTTGATAAAGCTGAAACTATCGTGTGACTGAACAAGACAAATGGGGCAGGACAACTTGGGGTTCGCCAGTTTGTTAGGAACAGAAAGTGAATTATGGCTGCTGTCAGCTGTATTAAACATGCTGTCAGATTGTCTTGTTCATGAGATTTGTTATTCTGTGCTCACAGAGCTATTACTTTTCACATTTGGGAAAATGAGTAAATTATAAAATTAATGGCAGTTTCTGGGAACAATCCTCAGAAACAGCACAGCAGATACTATACTTTTGACAATGGAGAACCGTTCAAAACAAAATCTGCCTTCATAATAAGACAAACTATATATATATAAATGCAAAAAAGCAAACCGACTACTGTTCAGATTTTTATACTTTTAGTATCCTTTATATGAGCTTATCCTGACATGTATAATTCTACACAGGTTCACAGGTGCAGACAAAGCAAAATCTCAAATCATTTTTTCAGGATGCCACTTTTGAGGCTGACAGAGATCTTCAGATTCTTATTGAAGACTAAGGGTGTATAATCGTTTTCAGAGTTTCAACTACCTAACACTTAATTTTTCAAACTATTTATAACAAACACATACACTGAAACAGGCACATGTTTTGTGGGGAGCTGAGGAACTAATATTTTCAGGGATTACAAATGCTGAAATCCATACAATGAATCTGCATTTAGATTATCAAGATCAAATAATATGAAAGTTCAGAGACCTGCTGATTCAGTATAGGGTCACAATTAAATCCACGCTAATATCTGGTAATTGATCTTGTCAAATGTAGCCAATTCCGATTTAATGAAAGATAAAAAAGGTGGATTAAGCATAATTAGCATTGACACTACATAGACATCAACTAGAAAGACTTCATGAAGAATAGATGCTGCCTTAAATGTCTTACATCTAAGACAGGAGTTTGTGAGAGAAGCCACAACAACACAGCTGGGCAGCTTGTTCCAGACTCCCACAACCCTCAGGGTAAAGAAGTGCCTCCTTTTCTCCGTTTTAAATACATGAAGTTTCCACGTGCGCCCTCTGGTTCATGTTTCACTTTTCATTCTGAAGAATTTCACTGGGTTGGCTTTGTCAATGCCCCTGAGGATTCTAATGGAATTAGGTTTCTTATTTGCTCTTTAAAAAAAAAGATACGGGTATTTTTTTCCTCACCAAGCCAAGAAGCAAAACAAAGCCTAACCTTGTTTTTGTAGTTCTTCAATCTGCTCCTCTTTCAGGTCGAGCTGATCTGTCAGTCTTGAAGCTGACTCGAGGGCTGCATTGGCTTCATCGAGATTAATCTGGGTGGAAAGGAAATGGCCAAAATCCCAGAACAGTCCTATTATTTTAAGACCCCCACATCAGCTATAAAAATATTTTTCAACAACAAAACTGTTTCACAAAGCAGAACTGATAGAAAGGCAAGCGATTTGTCTGGGCTTAGTTACAGTCATTTTGCCAAATTAACTCTAACAGAAAGGTCAGGGGAAAAAATAAATGACAAAAGATACTGTGTTTAAGTGGGAGAAAAGTTACTGGGCTGTGGAAGCCGTTCTAATCCCATACCTGCATGGCAGCCAGTCTGTCTTCCAGCTTTTCTGCCTTCCTCTTCCATTCTGCCCTTTCCTTTTTGTACTTCTCTAGCTCTGCTGAATACATGGCCTTCTCCTCTGGAAAACGAATACAGGTTCACTAATACATTACTGCTATAAACTGTATGGTTTAGGAATGAGAAAGACACCAATCTTCTTAAATATCAGGCATAAACATATGCAAGTGACAGATTACGCAACAGAGTACATCAATTTTTGTGTGTAATCAGTTATTCCAGCAAAGATGATAAAGGTGTTATCCAAATAAAGCATACATAAAAAAAGATATTACACAGACTGTGGCATGTTTATCTGTGGAAATTCACTTCTAATAAGGACTTTAGTGAAATGCACTTAACTAAACATGAATCGTAGATGAGCAAAGCATATACAGTAAGCAGCATTTGGAGGATTTATTTAAAGCTAACAACCCTTTAAAGACTCTGGGACCGCACAAAGTGAATATCAGTCTCTTTGATAAATAATTAACACAATATTTACACATAAACCTATGAAGTGGTTAAGCAAAAAGACCATTCTCAAATGTCAAGGGAGAAGCCCGTGCAAGTTTAAATACGTACAGGATAAACCGAACCACAGCAGGTTTGACTTGCCTTGCTGAAACTGCTCTAGCACCATCTGCAGGTTGGAGAGGGAAACTGCATACTGGTTCACTTGCTCCTGTGAGGTACGGAGCTGCATCAGGGCTTCATCGCGCTGACGGGCAACAGTGTTTAACTGCTCCTGCAAGGACTCCACCTGCAGACTAGCTTGGTGGCTGCAAGGGTTAAAAAAGAATTACAGAATCCTGCCAAAATCCAACTGTAAAATAGTAATTTCCTGAAAGGGCTTTCCCTTACAAGAGGGAATGTTTTAATAATGCGCACTTGAATTTATAGGACATGCAGGACTCAGAAGGAGGCAGGTCTCAAATTCTCAGTAGGGAGAAAACTGGGGTTTGAAGCTTTAATTTATTGGAATAAAATAACACAACGCTTTGCATTTTTAGGCTTGAAGTAAATCTGTTTTGCATCAGAGATAAAGTGCAAGTGCTCCATTTCTTGCTATTTCTTATGGACACTTTTGTAAAGAAAGTGAAAGAATGTTTCTGTTCTCATTATATGTGCACCTTTAAATATTTATATTATTTGATATATATATTGTGCTGACTACTAGCGAAACTCTATAGTTGTGTAATGCTCCAAAATATGCGTATTTAAATTACTGGAAAAGAACAAATAGTCAATGAAATGTCTGCAGCTTTCCTCCATGAAACAGAACATAGAAATATTGAGTCAATGAGCCCCTATTTTTTTTATAAAAAAATTAGTTATAATTCTTTCCCTCTTTTAACATCTACTTCTAGAGATGGTGCGATGTGTAGCTGCTGAAACCATGAGCAAGCAGCTAGCAGGTACCACGCCTGTAACTTTACCTCGCACTCTCCACAGCGCTGGAAGAGGAAGCCAGCTTTTCTTCCAGGAGCACAACTTTCCTCCTCAGCTCGGTTTCGCGGTCCTCGGCCGCCACGGCCTCTCGGGTGTAGGAGTCCTCAATCTCAATCAGGTGAGTGCGCAGCCTCTCCAGCTCCTGCTTCAGGCGCTGCTCTTTGTCCTTCATGTGCTGCAGCTGAGGGCACAGTTCAGTGGGTGAAATACTGCCCCCTGGTGGACCTGTCTAAATACCCCAGCGGTGCTTTCTGACCGTTTTTGCCCATGTGAACTTCATCAGATTATTCAAGCGTTAAAATTACTATTTTAGTGTAAACTTTCACATGCAGATTCATTTTAACTCTTGAATGTATTAAGGGACAAAGGCATTGTGAAGTCTCTGCCGAGTCGTACATGCCCGAATCACTGTTTGGGATATAAGAAGCACAGAATTTGGGTCTTGGGTTTATTTTGATTGACCATCATTAAAAACTATTTCCATATTGCTAACAGAACCTGGAAATGGAAATTCTTCTTCATGACAGTGGTTGCAATTTAGCTACTCAAACTGACTTCTTAATCAGTATTGTAATATAAGGAGGAACGTGCAGGAAATATCTGAGTACCTTAAATATTAAAACAAAACATGAACAGCCACACATTTTACTTCTGTCACAGTACCAGAGAGATGGATAATAAATACTTTAGGCTTTTTCAGGAAGGAGTATCTTCTCCAATTTACACCATCTGGGTCCATTTACAAATAAATTATGCATCAGTCTTACCTCATTCTGTAAAGCACTAGTTTCCATCTGTTTCTGTTTCAGGGCTAACATCACTTGGTCTCTCTCCTGTTGAAATTTCACGGCTTTCTCTTGCATTGACTTGACTTCATTCAACAACTGGTTTAGTTCACCTGACTTTCCCTGTTAGAAACCCAATATGTGAGATTAAACCCAGGTTTTGTGGAAATTATGCAAAACTAAAGAGAAAACTGATAATTTATTGCTCTGAGGGAGCATAAGCAAATTTGCAAAGAACGGGCAAAAACTGCAATATCCAGATGTGCAAAGTTTATAGACTTCTCTCAGAAAACTTGTGGCAGTAATTTCTGCCAGGGATGCCTCTATCAAATATTGACTCAGGGGATGAATACTTATGCAGTTATTTTATTTCTAATCAATTTAGGAGGACATGTAGAATTGTATTTTCACATTGACATTATAGTGTTTCAATGGCAACAATCTCAATTAAATACATTATTTCATAATTTAACAATAAAATGTAAAAGTTCCAAGAGGGTGAATATTTTTGATAGTCACTGTACGTCACATCAGAAAATGCAGATTTGTCATTTTGCACTGTGCTCAAGTTTGTACAAAACAGTGTTCTCAGCAGATGTAGCAAAAATATTTCAGAAGTTCTTTAAGGTTCAGTATGAATACTATAAAGTGAAATGAAGTTCTCATGTATCCACATAACAACATGGACCTACCTGCTCTCTTTCCTTAAGCATTTTTTCCAGTGCAGATGCTTTCTCCTTCATAGAATTCGATTCAAACTCCTTCTCTCTCAACATCATGGAAAACTGCATGTTAGTCTCCTGCAAAGCTCTAAATTCTGTCTCCTTCTCTCTGGACTTTGCTATTATTTGCTCGTTCTCATCTTTCAGTTTCCGAATGTCCATTTCTAAAATCAGAGTTCTCTCTTTAAGGTTGGTCACTGCCTGCTTCAACACTTCATTGTCGTTTTCTTTGTTTCTCAGACTCTCACTCACAGAGCTTAGCTGGTCCCCTTTGGATTTAATCAAGAGGTCCTTTTCTCTGAGAGACGTCTGCAGGGCCCCCAACTTGTCCTTGGCCTGCTTGATCTCTGCCGCTGCTTCTTCGTGTCCCCTCTGCTCGCTCTCAGAGGCCGAAGCTATAGAATTGGACAATCGGTGGTTATTTTCTTGGAGAGTCCTTATAACCGTGTCCTTCTCCTGTAGGATTTTTTGTAGACGTTCCTGCTCCCTTTGCAATCTTTTCACCTGATCTTCCTGCTCCAGTGGTGTTGTGGCTTTACAGGCTGCTTCACTCACACTAGGAGTGCCCGAATCAGGACTGCTTGCGACCAGGTCAAGTTTTCCTAGCAGCACATCCTTAGTGTCGCTCAGCTGGCAGATGGTTTGCTGAACCTGAGCAAGTTCCTGACTCAGGTTCCCAAGCTTTTTTTCCTTCTGCTCGTAACCCTGGATCAACCTATTGTAGTCGACTGAAAGTTTGGAGTTACAATCGCTATCAGCCGAGATCTGGCTTTGCAATTTTATAAGCTCCTCTTGCAGCTGTGCAGATTCGTGCTGCATGTTCTTGACGGTAGTGATGACCTGCTGCTTCCACTCCTCCATCTTTTTGACTTGCTGTTTTAAGGTATCCCTCTCCTGAAGAAGCTCTTCAAACTGATTGCTACTCACACCACTTGATTCGGCCTCAGACCCAGAGTTTGAGGTCTGGAGGACAGTCAGCAGTGTTTGGCACTTTTGTGTTAACGCATCTATCTCAATGTCCTTCTCCCTGATAATCCTGGAGAGGTTCTGGATTGTCTCTCGTACCATTTCTTGGCTCCCAGTGTCGCTTATATTAGACAACCTCTGATTTTCTTCTTGAAGCTTCAGTAGAGCAGCTTCTTTGGCTGCGACAATATCCATGATTCTATGGTAGTCCGACTTCAACTGGCTGTTCTCTCGCGTCTTCTCGTTTAGCACTGCCAACACTTGTTCTCTTTCCACCGCATAAGCTTGAAGCTGCTGCTGGAGGTACATGATGTCCTGCATGTGTGATCCAGCAGACACCCTTGCATGAAGAGCTTGTATCTCCAGATCCTTCTGCTGGACGATCTGGGAGAGTTTGCCCACTTCGTCTTTGGAAACGACCAGCTGATCCAGCTGTTTGGTCAATGACACATTCTTCTCATTGAGAAGGTTAATCTCTATCTCTTTCTCTTTGATCCCCTTAACCAATCTTTCTATTTCCACTTTGGAGAAATCATGTTTCTCATTTCCATTCTCAACATTCATTGACTGAGTTTTATCTTCTTGCAAAATATTAGAGGAATCGGTGTTGATCACCTGTGTTTCCCTCTGTTGCTTCAGTTGATCAATAGATTCCTGAAGGTGAACAATCTCTTGGTCTTTCTCAGAAATCAGTTTTTCATAATTCAAAGTCAATTGCTCATGCCGCATTTTGGCCTGATTTAATTCATTTTGTTGCATCTGAATAGACTGCTGAGATTGCAGTAGGCTTCCTTTTTGTTCCTCCATTACTTTCTTAAGAGCCAACATCTCTTCTTCAAAGTTGTTATTTTTGCTTTTTAGCTGTGTGATCTCAGTTTCCAGTTCCGTAATTATATCCAAAGTTTTAGGCTCAGCCATGGGTTGAGGTCTGCTTTGCTGGTCCCTCAACCGGTCAATTTCTTCTTTGAGATGACTATTTTCTTCCTTCATCACACCAAGCTGCTTTTCTTTCTCGTCAAGTAAGTGCTTAATCATGTCCCCTTCTTTGGCTGCCCTGGCACATTTTTCAAGCTCCTCCTGTGTTTCGCCTACCCTTTCCTTGAGCTTCTCTATAAATGCTTCTTTCTCTTTGATCACCTCTGTCAGCTGTTTCTGCCCACACAAACTCGTTGATAGTATCTCGCTGGTTTGTTGGTGATCGGATGCCATTTGTTCGATCTCTCGTTTCAGGTCCGAAATTTCACAGTCCTTCTGCTGATTCAGTTTAACCATGCGCTCATGCTCAGTCTGCAAAGCTGTGGCATCCATGCTCCGGGCCTTTGTAAGCTCCATAATAGTCTGCTGGTATTGCCGGGCCTGTTCTGCTAACCTGTTTTCAGCTTGATTAAGCTCAGCTTCCAGCTGTCTCTTTTCTAGCCTTAAAGCTTCTACTTTCGTGTCTCTCTCCAAGGAGGCCTTTTGTAAAGCAGCCTGGAGATCCTGAACCTGGCGACTCAATCCTTCCTGCTTCGCCGTCGCCTCCATATGCGCCGCTTTAAGCTTTTTATTTTCCATTTTAAGTTCATAATTTGCAGATGAAACCTTTTCCAGCAAACCTTTGTTTTCGGACATTTCCTGCTTCAGTTCTGAAATCTCCTTTTCCTTCTGCTGTAGCAGCTGTTCCTGCTGCTCGTCGCAAACGGCACTCTTGCTCGACCCGGCAAGCTCCGACCTGGCCGTGGAAAGTTGCTCCTCTGTTTCCTGCAGCTGTTTCTTCAGCTCCGAGTTCTCCTTCCGAAGGTGGGAGCTGTCCTCCTGCAGCCTCTTCAGCTTCTCCTTCAGGTCCCCGACGGTGCTCTCCAGCTGCTGCCTGCCCATGTGCATGTCATTGAGAGCAAAGGCGCTCTGGCGCAGTTTCTCTCTCTGCTGCTCCAGCTCCTGCTGCATCGCTGCCTGGTCCTTCTGCTGCTTTCTTGAGCTCTCCACTTCAGACTGCAGACGGCAAATAGAAGCATCTGCATCTTTACGCTGTTGGGCCAGCTGATCCTTGAGTGAAATCAGGTGCTACAAAATAAGAAGAAATCATTATTGTGACTTACCAAATGCAAAAATCCTACATAAAACAATTTATCTCCCCCTAAATCCCTGTTGATGTAACTGATTCATACCACTGATACTGCAACTGTGAATGTTTTTTATCTGGGGATGTTATTCCTTAATCTGTAGCATAACATGCAGGATGATGTACTATAACTGACCATATTGGCTTCCTGATTCTGCCTGTCCAGCTCCTCCACTTCTGTTGCCAGCCTGTCCTTCTCCATGGCACCCTCTGTAAAGGCCAGTTCCTTTTCTTGCAACTTGTTTCTCAGTTCTTCCACCTCCAGCAGGACGGCATCCAGCTCCTCATTTTTTCTGGTACCATTCTCCTGCATCTCTTGAGATTTCAGCCTTTCAAGAAGCTCAAGCTGAAAAATAGGGCAAAAGTATCACAACTGAACAGTAACATGATACATACATGCAACAGAAATGAGAGTGATAAAGTAGTTTAGCATTTCAGCGCTCAACTCATAGTGAATCCTTTTCCCAACAAACGACCCAAACTATTCATAATAGGTGCTGTTGTAAAGCAATTAAATTGTGTATCTCAATACCAATTTTGAAGTTCAACAAGGAAACACTGACTTCAAGTCACAAAAAATGCAGATGTATCCCAGACAGAACATTGCAGGAAATGGTTTATAGTCCGCCAAGAAAAATTAGCATTTCGCTGCACCCATTTTGGATGATTCTAATCCTGAGAAGAGAGTCTCAATGGAATTCTGCTGTGGTTTTTCATTAGCTATAGATACAGCCTGATGGCTGCTGCTGCACACCACAAACTGTCATCCAATACAATGTGGAGCAGAGATGGAGGGCTGTACTCTCACCTCCTGCCCCGCCTTACTTCCACATGTACACCAGCACATATCCAACTCTGAGAGCGTAGCAGATCCCAGCAATAACCAAAGGTCATTTCTGATTTATACAAACAGGGATAGATTCTGCAGTAGATCAATAATTCTCCTGAGCAGCGTGGATTTCCTAATTTTATTAAGGACAAACTACCTAAACACACAAGCCAGATGGGTAGAATACCCTCTTCTCTGTAACCCATGTTCTGTTCATGCTGGAAATACAACTATAGTATCATTCTGCATTTAAATAATTCATTTCACCTCAGTATTTGGCCACCTAATTTAAAAACTGACATAGAACAAATAGGATGGAAAAAAATATAATTCAATCCAAGAGTCACTAATAATGTTTAAATGATATATATAATTTAAGAATCGCTAGATTTAGATATTTAAAAAGAATAGATAGAAACAAATATAGCTACTGGCTGAGACTGAACTGTTCTTGACTACCAACCTTCTGTTGCTCCAGCTCCTCCTTCTCTTTCCTCATGGACTCAATTATAGTATTGAGTTCTAGAATGTCTGCGTGTTCTACTTCTGCTTGGGATTCAGTCTGGTAAAACAAAAAAAAAGCTTTCACAGTCATGTTCAAGAAAAGCAGTTAAAGGAAAAGTGTTAAATTTACTCTCTTCATTTCAAAATATCAGTGCAATGTGCTTTTCTCTGGTGTCTTCCTAGAAGCTTGCTGCAATGTGTTATTCTAGCGTAATATATAAATGTGCAAAATGCATCACACTGCTATTTTTCTCCCAGGGATGGAAATTAACTTTCTGTGGTGTTGACCACTTAGGTCAGCAGGCAGGTAATCTAGTGGACCACTGGAGATTTTAATGGCATAGTTTTCTACAAGAATAATTACAATAAATCAAGTACATGAAAAATTGTAAACGCAAATTGGGATGATTCTCATTTAGCAAAATAGAATATAAATTACATTATAAAAAATAAGCATCACGTTATAAAATATTTTTAAAAAATCAACCAATTATAATTTAAACAAACACTATCTGGAACATTTAACAATACAAAGAAATGCAGACAGTACAAATTACTCTTAACATTTCATTATATAGCCTGCAAATGCCTCAATTACATATTATCAAGTTGTCAACATACCACACTGAGGCTGTTCAGCCTTAATATCTCCTTTTCCGCTGCTGCAATCAAGAGAAGAATAATTAAATCATATCAGCTGTCATAACTCAACAGTTTAGCAAGAAAATGCTTTCAAATTACAACAGTGCAAGTTGTTAAAAACATTGTGCAACAGGAACTTTTTTTTATCACATCTTTCTGGATCAAATCTAGAAGACAGAGTTACCTGACAGAGCTTTCTTCAATCCAGTGATCTCATTCTCAAGGTGTGATTTATGCATAGCTTTCTCTTCCTGTTCTTTAACTCTAGTCTGAAGTTCTTCAACAGAGTTCTGCAGTCTTCGATAATTTTGCATCAGCTGGTTGTTCTCTGCTTGGGCAAGTTCCTTTTCCTGCAACAGTGCAGTCTGCTTCTTCCCTGAGGCAGCGAGACTCTCTGCCATACTCTTCAGCTTCTTCTCCTGCTCTTGTGCACTCTCCTCCAGGGCTTGGATTGTCCTCTGCAGCTCCAACGCTTGGGAATGCTCCTGGGTTCCCGTGCTGGAACCACCTGAAACAAAACAACATATAAAACACTGATGATCAGAAATACAAAAATGTATCTACATATATGAATTCATTCCGATTTCAAGTTTGACATTTCAAATAAAAACGTAATATCTGTCTCAATACACAATGGTGGAAGTTTTAGAAATAACCTTCTGGCTTGCTTTGCAAATTTCCAATATTTTAAGAAAAGGCTTTAAAGTTAGAACTTCAAAGCTCCTCTATTGTCATACAAGCTTTTCGTTTTCTGATAAGATCAGTAAGGTCACCTGCTAGTACAGAACACGCATGCTGTGTTTATGAAAATGTACCTCACCTAAATTCTAGCTGAGACTCACCTCTCTGGTGGTAAACAAATTACGGCTTTTTTTCCTCTTATTGCTCAACAGATGCAGATCGTAGCTGTTTGTGACAGTCATGGCAGCCAGCTTAAAATTACAACATCCGATTCCGGAAAGTAACAAAAGAGACTGACCATAACATTTTCATTCATGGTTTACATTGAGATATCAATGCCTGATGTAATAATCAGGCTTAAGTTTAAACATCGTAAACAGGATATTTGCGATCTTATCTTCTGGGATCAGCTACAGTATGCATTCGTAAAGTCTCAGATCAGCGCCTGACGCTTGTGATGATGTCTAGTTAGCTGTAGAAAGTAGGAGATGTCTGACACCTGCTTGCAGCTGCTCTTCAAGCTCCTCAATTCTCTCCTCGTACTCCGCCAGCTCCTCCCTATGTCGACGCGTGATCTCTGCCGTTTTCTGCCTGTGCGCGTCCTGTAGTACCGAGAGCTCGTGCTGATGTTCATCAATGTCCCGACTCATAGTCTCCTTCAGCTCCTGGGATGCGGGGGGGAAATGGGGAAAGAGACATCCTGAACTACACTGTGTAAAGTTCAGCTCCACAGAAACCAAAGACAAAGATGATTCCCAACTTGTTCCCCCTGCATCACAGGTCAAAACCAAAGCAAACAACTGCAGAATCATCCATAGCTCATGGTAAACAAGACCCAAGAGCACGCAGAATAGTAAGTGAAGAACCTGGACCGTAAATGTATCTTTTTTTAAAAAAACAGGATTATTTTTTTCTAACATTTTAACACTAATATAATAAATAAAGTACTCTGAGATCTGTTCACCATCAAAAAATACTGCATAAAACCTGATGCACTGGGCTCTTTAAAATATTAGAATGCAAAGCAGAAGTAAGAAGAATAACACTTTTGTTTCTCTTACCTTAATAGTTCTTTGGAGTGCCTGCACATCACTCTGGTCAGTACTGACTGCTCCCTGAGTCTTAGAAGTCTTTAAAAATAAAGATATATTGGTACAAATCAAAGACTGAGCACCTTTGCCACATGACCAGCAAACATCATAGGTCTCTGGGCACGATCTAAGAATCTGACAGAATGGCCTCCAATGAGCAAACATAACTCCTTTTAGTATATAAACCTAAAAAACATACTGCTTAATAGGGCAGGGCGATATACCAAAAATGTACCGCTACCAACGTTAAGAATCTCTCACCGACCTAATTTTGCAGATGTCGGTATGTTTGGTAAAAGCTTTCCCCACAGTGTGCTTTCATGAGCGGTCCCCTTAAAAAACTACAACAGCCAGTCATCATATCCAGTCACATGCTTCTGCCTCGTCCAGCTTTCGTTCTTCATTCCAAACACAAAAAAGCGTGCCAGGCATGAGACAACACGAGCGCTTATGATGAACCCCAGTCAGGCACGGATGACTCAAGCACAAATGAAGATGAGCTGGTATCTAAAAAAGATGCAGTGTCGATCATTTGGTCATATTTTGGCTTCAGCAAACAGGATACTGAACAAAGGGAAGTCAGATGTAAACTCTGTCGGAAAACTGTTTGTGTGCTCAAATGTAACAAGAGCAACTTGTTTCATCACTTGAAACACAACCATGTTGTGGAACACGAAGAGTGCAAAAAAAAGAGAAAGACTGACACGTGCACTCATGGCCGAAGCGATTCCCCCAAACAGCTGTCTCTAACACAAGATGAGGTGTGTGCAGCTTTAATAGTTTTGCATATTTAAAACATGATCTTTCAGCATATCATGTAATCATATAATTTCAAGGGTTTTAAAAAAATTATCGTTAATTTATCGTTATTGGGGTAAATGTGTGAAATTATCGTGATACTGATTTGAGGTCATATCGCCCAGCCCTACTGCTTAGCAAACATCACTCAGTTCACAACTTCTGAAATCAGTTTCTAAGTTTCCAAAACATTTTCAATGAATTATGAAAAAAAGCGCCTGTGCAAGGTGTTTGAGAGCACTTCCCTTAAGTAATTTAGTCAACAGCGTGGCAATGAAGATAGGAAGAATTTAGAATACAGTCAGCGTATCCTTGGGAGGTGGGAAGAAACTAGAGAACAGAAAAACATGTAGACTCCACCCTGAATTTAACCCAGGAGCCTTGAACTGTGAGGCCACAGTTCTTAACCATGTCACCGCTCTGAAAAAAGGGACCATTTCAAATTTGTAACAATGACCTGTGATAGATGCTTCCAGTGAGAAACTTCTGATTCAAGTCGAGACACTTCATTGGACAGCCTATTGATCTCTTGCTGAGACCAGATGACATCTCCAAAGTCCATCTCGTCCCCCTGGAAGCCTGGGTGAGGTCCCGGGGTTGGGAGGAAGGAGGCTGTTGTGCTGGTGGGCAGGACTGCTGGTTCTGTGGGCTGTGCAGCCATCTGGAGCTTCTGCACTTCATCCTGAAGGCTATTCTGCCTGGCTTTCAGATGGCTGATCTCCACCTGAAATATGAATTTCATTACAAAACCGCACAGTTTTTAAATACTGGTCAGATGCCAAATTCAGAGAGATATTCAACATAATGTGGCTTGAAGAATTCATGTCCATACAGTGAAGCCAGCAGCTGTCTTGATAGCAAAAGTCCAAGTGTGAAGACACTGCTGTGACTGCAGCTATCCACCATACCTCCTTCTGCTGCAGCAGAGATCGGTATTGGGATGACTGCTGTTTTATCTGAATCTCTGCAGCCTCATGCTTCTCTTCGAGCTCCATGTGAATCTTTCTCAACCGTTCATACTGGAAAACAAACAGAACAAGCAATGAGTGTTTTTCAAGTCCTTGCTATGGCTTCCTATAAAGTTTAGTCTTGACTTCAAAATCCTCTTGCTTACCTAAAGGGCTCTATATGGGTTGGCACCTCAGTATCTAACGTACAGTACCACTGTCCTTCTCCTCACCTTGCAACCTGGGTTCATCTACTTCTGATCTCCTGTTTGTTCCCCAAGACCATTTACATACTATGGGTTATAGGGCCTTCTCTTGCTATGCCCCAGAGGTCTGGAATTCTATCCCTAAGGATATCAGAAAGTCACCTTCCCTGAGCTCTTTCAAGTCTAGACTTAAAATCTTCTTCTTTCTCTGTGCTTTCCTACTTATTCCAAACCATTATTATAGTTGTGTAATTCTGCCATCTCCTCTTATTGCATGCTTTCAGAATCCACTTTTAAATATGCTATAAAAATTAAGTTTATTATTATTTTTGAACAAATGAACATCACATAGGAAATGCAAATTCTTGTAATAACTGTAAATACAGAGAAGGACTATTTCACTCTAACACAAACTGTTTGCTGTGGTATCATATGAAATCAATTTCCCTTTAAGCAGAGAATTAAATAGAAGAATTTGTCAAGAAGCAACCTTTCAGAGTAAGCACAATAATTCTTATAAGTGTATTACAGTCTTCAAAAATTATTAACAGTGGTGTCCATTGTATATCTAGTAAATGAGCTGCAGATAATTCCATTATTAAGAGCCTAGCAGTCTATGACGCATCAGGGAGCGACTACTGGGCAGGCAAAAACACCATGCTACTGTTTAAATGTAGGTGAATTTTGTAACTAGAATCTAGGCTTAAGAAATCAGGAAAAGGGTGATATTATATACCACTGTTAGTACTGCAGTACCTGACACTGGATTGCCATTACCTCTAATTTCTGAGGTAATGACTACCCTGCTGGGGTACCTGACACTGGATTGTCATTACCCCTGAAGTTGATTTCAGACCAGTGTAGATTCATGGCTACCCTGCTGGTACTGTGGCACCTGACACTGGATTGTCATTACCTCTGATTTCAGAGCTGTATAGGTTGATTCCACTTCCATTAGTTTTGAGTTAGAGACATGTAGTTCAGTAGCAGCATCTGGGAAAGGAAACCAGCAGATACAGTACAACATGAAACAGATGCTCAAGCCAAACCAACTAACAGATTGCTAAATAATATACTGTCCATGGCAGAGCCCCACCCTGAAAAGTTCCACTGAAGTCATTTAAAACCTAAGACACTACGATAATAATTCAATAGATCTCTTTAATTGTACTTTGATTTAAGCTTAGATGCACATGAACATTTTTAAATTGACACTAATTTTGGAGTTAAAAACCAACCTACAATAGAACCGTTTCTATTTGATCTAAACTTATTACCATAAAAATGTAACTGCATACAAAAAACAGTCTGGAATTACATTTTCAAGTAACCACAAATTCTAATGTACACATCATTAAAAAGAAGGCATGACAATAAAAAAAACAGAAATATGATTAACTTTTCTATTATGTTTTTGAAGAAAAAGGAACTTGCAATGTTATGATATAAAAAACTGTAAATGTATTTTAGTAACACATTTAGCATCTTTTTTTCACAACAAAACCACGATTACAAAGATTTTCAAGAACAAGGTTATACCAATGTTGTTGAAAAAAACACTTAAAACAGTTACAAAACATCATCTAGTTAATTTACTCCTCATCATAAGTTTTCATTATTGCTCTTTATAAAAGATAGGAAAGGAACAAGAGCTCTGATAGACTGAACATCAGAGAAAAGAAATGCAGATTAACACAACAAAAACAAGGCTTTCATGTCATGCTTAGGCTACTCTTGGTTTTGTATAAATGTGTTTTCCACTTACGGAAACAATCTTATGGTCATTTTTTGGAGCAGATCTTTTACCATTTCTCTCAGAGTTAGAGGTACACTGACAGACCAGTATCTGCTACAGCCCAGTTGTGTGGCCACAAAGCACAGAAAAACTGCTACCACAGCTGCCACTGCTAAAGTTAGCTCTAAAAAAATGTGCCCAGCCTTGAGCAGTTATCTAATCATAAACAGAATGCTAAATCAGGATATCTCAGGAAATGACTTTATCAGTTTCTTCATGTTTTTTTTTACGAAATCAAAATGCTTTTCTTTATATTGTTTGCACTTCAAAGGAAAATTGAATAAGTGGCACCTGAGATGGGATTTCCCCTCTGCTATCTGCCCCATGTTCTAAAAAGGTACAAGAAGTATAAAGCCACTCACTGCCGAGCCAATCCTTACACAGAAGCTCAAAGAAAACGTCTGTGGGCTTTTACCCTAAACAATGCCTTTACTACATGCACGACCAGGGAATCAACCTTTAAAAAGTCTTTTGTTCACAAAATCATCATGATGCAAACTGCAATTTGTACACATAAGGTACTTAAATTGCCTTATTAGACACTGATTAGAGGATAAAATAGAAATTCAGGTTTAAATGTTAAGTTTGCTTTCTCTTGCCCTCTCAGAAACAAAGCAGCTTTTTATAAGCACTGCCAAACCTGGCATCAACTGAGCTGAATGACACAGCAACAAGTAAGGATGTGCTCGTCCCTGTGTTTCAATGCTATCATAACGGCCATCGTATCTTTAGCACTGAAAATAAAAGACTAATCAGCCTTAATATTCACCTTTTTCAATACATCCTACCACTCTGACTCTGAAGGAAGAGAAGCAGGGTTAAACTATAAGGTAAATTCAATTCAACTTTATTTGTCATTATACTTACACAGGTGGATAGTATAATGAAAAGTGTTTCTCATTAGTCTCTCAGGTGCAGTATATATAGAACAGCAGACAAGACAATAGACAGTAAACACAATAACAATGTGAACAACAAGTATGGTACTAGTATGACATATCTGTTAAAATAAACCAATATATAATCCCCTGTACTGTGTGAGGTGGGGGTCACATGTGCTCCATCATTGGCATCAAAGTAAACTTAGGAAGCAGGCATTGATATCCATTCTCTACAATAAGGGTATGATAATAGAGAACAGACTGGTTACTTCTGGCACTGTTTCTGTCACTTTTTATGCCACAAAGATGACAAAAAATGTCAGTTTGTCAAACACTCAACATGATAACTGAATATTACATTTAGAATATTTAATATTAAACGTATTTCTTTAGAAACCCTTCCACTCTCAGATGTCATTGTATTAGTATGACATCTTCCTAAGGGCTGATCCTCCAATGAACAGTTCAAAGTTCCTAGTAGACAGTGAACGCTGAAACACCAACAGCTGTTGTCTCTTCAGTAAAAGTGCACTGCACAGATCACATTTTAAGCTTCATAACCTGCCTTTTCTTTTGATTTGGATAAACATGAACATATATATATAGTCTGGCATTTTTTGGTTTACTATGAAATGTAAATATTTGAAATTGTGCAAATATGCCTTGTTGTAACCCACCATGTTTCTGTGAATAATCCCCTCCCAGGTCTCATAAAAGAACAGGACCCCAATGTTATTTGAAAATCACACTTGCATAAGGTAGTCAACACTTAACTGCCCCTCCCTTGAACGTAGGTTGAAAGACATTCTAAGGAATTAACAGTTTGTAATCTGCGAGAGGCATATTTTACATCCCAAGCCAAACATTAGAAAGACAAACTCGATATTTGGATTTCACACAGAAATGAAGTTTTGGAAAATGAATCTTAAAATGGGGCATCTTAAAAGCGAGCGACACAGGAGGCTGACAAAACCCAAAATGAGGCAAAATTCACAGATGGGCTTCCCAAACCTAATTGAGAAGACGTTGTATGGCACCACAGGGACGGTACAAGTTACACAAAGAAAGGTTAAAAAAAAGACACAAACAGCCGTATTTGCAATAATGGTCAAAGTCAAGGCAAGAATTTGCAAGACAATGGTGTCATTAGAGGAATTGTATGGAACGCTGCATTCCATGATTATGAGAACCTGACACTGACTGGGGTTAATCACAATTAGGACTTGTGTAGCAAGACAGTAAGCACCCCATTAAGTATTGACCTCACAGACTTCCACGCTTCAGTGATGTGCGTGTGGGAGCACGGTGGATACACCGACCACCATACTGCAGGTGCTGAGGGCGAGCAGAGTTCCCGATTCGGAGAAGACTAAGAACACTACGCCGCACTCACCTCCCACTTCCTCCGTGCCCTCCAGGAGAATGTCTTTGGTAAAACTGGATAGCTGGCCGGTGAACGAGGACAGGCTTCCCCCGACCTGTCCGAGAGACTGACCCAGCCCAGAGCCGAGCCCTCCGAGCCACGAAGACATCGTTGCAACAAAAGACGAACTCGTTTAAAAGGGTTGGCAACAACGACGGGAACTGAGCATTCAATGCCTGCTCTTTTCGTTTCCTGTCCGATACAAGTCAAAATACAGTCCCATCTAAAGGGAAGCCGCTACAGCGACAACTAGTGCGGTATTACCCAGCTTTGCGACTCATGCTGCCGGCTACATACCACTGGAAAACTCGCGGCTTGTTGAAACGACGGCACCAAAGATACAATTACAAAAGCTAAGTCAAAAAAGAAAGGCAGTTTCAGTTAAGTTAGATCACAGTAAAATATGCAAGGTGATCCAAATACCACAGCTCGCTCTCCTGCCCCCTCTATGTTTCTGTAACAGCTGTGTTTTTATTTTCAATGCTCGGCACAAACTGATGATCTCCCCCTGCCAACTCGACGGCGGCCATGACAGCCAGAGCTCCTCGAGATACGTGGACAGTCAGTAAAGCCACCACAGCATCATGGGACACCGGAGGACCAACAAGGCTCTCGGAAGCTGTTGGGTTAAATGTTTGTAAATAGCTTGAAGCCGTCCGTGTCCGTCTAGTGGTAGTGGGTGGTTTGTAATTTGCTTGTTTCTCTTTTAAAATAATACAAAGGTCTTGTGTTACTGTGAATACACGTCCATATTTAAATACCGCAGTGCGAATGTGCCAGCTGCATATGGATGACAGCATTAATTCATTTTAAAACCTTCTGAACTAGCAAAATTATACATACAGTAGTACAACGTCAGCAATTTCGCACTACAGAATTTTTTTTATAAAGGCTTTATGTCAGAATTATAGTTTGCTTAAGTACAATTGACAGAGTACCATATGGAGAGTTATCTTGGGTGCTGTTAGCATATACTACTTACTGTATATGCTAATATTTCTAATAGTTATGTTTTTGTTCAGCTTGAGGTACTTTATCCGTTTTTTCCTTCATAACACCTGAGTCAAATATTGATTTAGATATATGCCACTTCCCTTTCAACGTCTAAATTTCCCATTTTTATCACTGAAAAAAACTTTTCTTCATTTATTTTATTACTTAATACTGAAGAACTTTTAGCCTCCATTGCAATATTTTCTTTGCCTTTCTTAATATTCCTTTTAACCTGTGCCTGCAGTTCATTATACTCAGTTTCTTTAAATAGGTCCTGTTCTTTTTTTTTCCCCAAACACTTTGAATAGTTATACGCTTCTCCTTGTATTCTTCTCAACTGAATAACCATTTCAATGTCTACCTGATTTTGATTTACCTGTGGGATGGATCTGTTCTGTGCTTTAAGTAGAATATATTTAACCTGTTGCCATCCACAGACTCTAGATTTTCCCCAATCTCATTCCTTCCTAGTCTGCTGTACTCTCACTCTGTAAGCTTTTGATTTGGACTACATCACATTGTCATCAGTGGAACTGGATTATGGTAGCTTTCATGTAGTTAATATTCTGGGAATTTTCCAGGGTGCTCCACATGTTGCACAAGTCACAGAATGCAGGCTTGAGGGCCACTTTACTAGGCCTCAATTAAACAAGTTCTTTTCCCAGGTTTAAAGACTCATATATTTTGTCCAATATATCCTGCTGCACTGTAAGAAGCAAATATGAAAAATGGTACAAGTACAAAAAATTTAAAATAACAAAACACACTTTGTATATCCTCTGCCACAATCTTTATTAAAATGTAATATTCTTACAGGGTTAAGAAACAATCTCTCTATGTACAGGAAAACTGAAAACAAAGACAGTATAAGGAAAAGAGGAAAAAATAATAAAACTCAGCGTTGATCTTCAAGATTATTTCCCTGATCACGTTCAAGAAGTCACCGTTTCTCCAGAAGGTCTGAAAGGTGTGCACCTTACTGTCATGAAAATGCAGTGCGTTTATTTTAGAAAGAGCTTTGGAAGTTCCTTGGATTTGAGACGGGGAAAATGCAAGGGTTTGTGTCCGTGGTGTTCTTCTGGCCCCAGCTCCTTTGAAAGGTTAGCAGTTTCCATGTTCTGCAGCTTGCATGGACTCGTTTTCAAAATTATTCAACTAAACCTCCTATCTCCCATCAGGAGGGTCATGGTGCATTTCTGGTGTATAGGTTAGAAGCACAATCATTACCCAAAGATGCAAAAGAGCCTGAAACATAAAAAAAGAACATAAAAAACATTCAGATTCTATACTCAATCTTATAATATTTAAGTTTCTAATGTCCCAATTTATTAGGTTGTTAAAAAAACAACTTATGCCCCTCTAATTATTTTTTAATTAAAAGAATATACATTTATGTGAATACAGTGTTGGCCATAAAAGGTATTCCAATGCGCACAGTAAGACAATTATACAATCATATGGGTGTGAGCATTATTTATATCCAAATGAATTTAAATGCATTTTAATAAATACAAATTAAGTCTTAAAATAAAGATGTTTATTGTCAATTTTATTAAAATCGAAAGCGATAGAAATACACTGACCATGTATATAATTATGAATACTCTTGCCACTGGGTAACGTCGAAGAAAGATTCCGAGCCGGATGCTGAAATAGCAAAAAAGAATCAGTTCACAGTAAGTAATATGCAGGCATTATTCATACATATACAATGCAGTTAGAACTCTGCTTAATGGAATTATGTGTGTTCTAGCACAGCATTACTCTTAATAAAAAGTAAAGCAACGATTAAAAATAAAAGTAATGGCAGAGGAATTGTGAATTAAACTTGTTTTTATTTCAAGAGTAAATCCTTAAGAGAATTGCTCAATTAATTACGTATAAAAAGACAGAAATATACACACAGTTTACCTAAATTTGTCTATTGTACTTGCTGCTTTGCGAACTTTCCCATACATTCCCGCAGCTGGGCTTTCAGTATCGCTGAACAGGATGGGTACATTTCTTAGACGAGCACCTTCAAAAAAGAAAATTGAAAAAAAACACAGACAGCAATAGTTACTGATGTGATAATTCTGTATCACAGGACAAAAAATGTAACGAACTATATGTTTGTAACAGCAAAAGAACATGCTGAACCTGCCTTTTATACAAATACTTTTTTTCTAAATGAATTTAGAATCAGTAATTATTTTTTATACCCACACAATGTGGAATCATCAACTGTGTCTTTACTCATCTGCTCTCAGCAACGGCACCTGTACCCACATGGAGAGAATGAGGTAGTGTAGATAGGCTTCTCCTACCCATCCACCCAATGAGACATGGATTCTGTGACATGCTTCTATCTCTGCGGCAATTCACAAGAGGGCAGTGCTGACCAAAGGATCCTTCAGGATGTAAGTGAGCACTGCCTAGGCACCATAATAACCGAGTTGCCCCAGTGCTGCCAGACTCTGATCTGCCTCTCAGGATTAAATAGTTGAATACCCAATGACAGCAGCTGCTTGGGATTCCTCATCACCTGAACTCTTACTGATTCGTGACTAAAGGATCAAGGGATTGTTGACCATGGTTCCAAACTACCACTGTGTCCAGGATCTTGGGTGTAACACCTTAAATACTGAACTTTCAAGTGTGGAAACACTATCCCTTAACCAGGGCTTTGACGTGAGTGTGTTCACCTTCTCTGTGCAGCTCAAAGGAATGTTGAGAAGGAAATTGCAACATATGAAACTGCACAGCTCATGGGCAACTGAGGATTTTAAGTCCCTGTAGGTGTCTCTCCACAATCCAATGAGTGCTCCTTGTGTCTCTTGAATTTCAAGAGCGTACCCTCGGTGCTCTCCATCGCCGCCATGCTGATGGCCGGCCCGTTGAGGGCGCTGCCCTGCAAGCTCTTCAGCTGCTGCTCCATTCGCTCCAGCTGGAAGACCAGCGAGCTCTTCTCCGTGCCCAGGGCCTCCAGCATCGTCTGCTTCTGGATGAGCGTCTCCGTCAGCTGGTGCAGCCGGTTCTCCAGCTCCGCCTGGCTGCTGTTGCTCAGAGTTTTGTTAGTGAGCTGCAGCAGAGAGCGGGAAAGCAGCGCATGAGACCTACATGAAGAGCTGTAGGCTAAACCCAGGGGTTTTGTGTCAGATGAATTCCATGTGTTAGGGGCCATGTTCGAAAGCATGATCCTGCGCCCCAAAAAACAAAATGCTGCCAAAAAATGGAATTGCCAATTGTTTCTTTACTGCTCTGCTCACACCTATGACTCCTATACCCACACAGAGAGAATGCCCACATGTAAGTTCTCTCTTTGTTCTTTATAACTTATATTCCTTTTGCTACATTTAATGTACTGCTGGCACAAGATTAAGTGCAGACCATGCATTCATTTTTAACTGCTAATTCTTCCAGAGTGAGGCTTCAATGGGTTAATGGTCTGGTTTATAAGAAATACAGAGTTACAAAGCACAAAAATGCCTTTGGAAAAGAGGCAAGGGGAGACGACAATGTTATTCACTCTTCTTCACTATAATCCTTAGATTTGCTGGCTTCTGTCCAGACGCATAAAGCCTGTACCAGCATTGATGATGCTGCCC
The DNA here is from genome assembly GCF_055471065.1 of Atractosteus spatula. Classification (NCBI taxonomy): domain Eukaryota; kingdom Metazoa; phylum Chordata; class Actinopteri; order Semionotiformes; family Lepisosteidae; genus Atractosteus; species Atractosteus spatula. Next base: position 20,424,271 of record NC_142714.1, read on the forward strand.
AAGTGCAACAGAAGATTAATGTGCCCTGTTTTAGCTATGGAAGGTGTCCAACCGAGGTAAGTATGCGCATTGCAATACAGACCAACTTTGGGTGCCTGCAAATGAAATATAGGTTCTTCTTAAAAGTTATCTGTAATTATAACACATAAGTAATTTAAATGTCTTACAGACTACGGACAATACGAATGGTGACAGATTACTAATATCTTCGCACTCAAATTGCAGTCTCCTCTTTCAAAACGCATTAGACAGTGAAGATGCCGCTATCTGAGCATAATAATAATAACTAATAATTGCTTATACTTATATAGCGCTTTTCTGGACACTCCACTTAAAGCGCTTTATAGGTAATGGGATCTCCCCTCCAACACCACCAATGTGCAGCCCCTACCTGGATGATGCCACGGCAGCCATAGTGCGGGATAGATGGGGATTATTAGGAGGCCATGATTGGTAAAGGCCAGTGGGAAATTTGGCCAGGACGCCAGGGTTACACCCCTACTCTTTTCGATAAACGCCCTGGGAGAAGTGTGCTTACAGGACGTTGTATATACAACCAAATTTGTACAACTGGGAAAGAACTGTGCTTTGCAAAGTAGAATTATTTTACTACTTTTTATATGTTTCAGCATTAGTCTGCATAACATCTCAGTCAGAAACATGAAAAGCAAGTGAGTACCCATAGCAACTCCTAATTTACTATTTGGGATGAAAAGTAGAGTAAGCAGGTCCTGAGGTCGCTCTGGCTTGTCAAAACCCGAGAACGCAGACCGCAGCACTGCAATGACTCTCAGGAACGCATCTCTGGCCATAAGCAGGTGCAAGAATTTCACAGAACGACAGGGAGGACACAATATAGCTGTTCAGCCACACAGTTACCATATTACCTCACAGTACCTCCTCTTGTAATGAACACAAAGAATCACCACAATCTTTGACCTGATTTCGGAGTTTTTGGATTTCCTCCTCTCGGTCTTTGATTCTGCTCTGTAGGGTGTTTTTAGTACGATGAAGTTCTTCTTCCATGTATTGTAGTTCCTATAAAACACAAATCTATGCTCATTCCTTGTATTTTTTTAAAACCAGGATTCTTGTTTTACCTACTTTAGGGAGATCAGTTAATTCTTCAGCAGAGCACACAAAAAGGAACATATCATGATTTAAACAACGCTTTGTTGATGGAAGATGGTAATTTTTTTAACTGTTTGTATTAATTGATCATGTGCAAAAACAGAATCTCTTCAAATACACAAATGAGCTGACAATAAATACAGTTTCTATTTTTAGAGTTTACTTAGTTTAACCCTTCAAATCTGAACAGATTTTGAGAATTTGTTCTTAACACTTAAGATAAACTTAACTAAAACAAAACCTAGACTGAATGAGCTATGTAATTGTAATTTGTAATTGTGGAGCATAAATCCTTAGATGCAGGTGTGCAAAGGGTGCCTGCATCTGTTAAGCAATGCCATTTGTCAAATCCTTTCCCTCCATTTATATGTTTTATTATTTATATTTTTATCACTGTGGCCCATTAGGTATACTTATCTTATCAAACAGGTTCAACAGGTAGTAAACGTAGAGTTTACTCATTCCTTTCACAATTATATTAATGCCCTTACCACCTTTTTACTAAGACAGATTGTTAAATGACTGTCTAAAGACTGGTGAGTAAATTATGCAATAAAAAACAAGAAAGACACCAGACCCTAACCCACATTAGGCATTATCTTAGTCAAAGAGATAACAGGACCCTGGACCAGTAGGAATATAAACATCCACTTACTTCATTTGAACTATTTGATGAAAGCAGTTACCAAGGAAACAGCTGATAATGTTTCACCCCACCCCTATGTTTTCTTTCGTAACTAATGACAAAACCTGAAAGTCGTTAAATATTGCCGCAAATTTACATTTCCCATCAGATGTGCGTTGCTCGCTGATGAGACTCAAAGGACATTAACTGAAGAAGACAAGATAACAGGCATACTCCTCAAGTCATATTCCTTGAGAAGTAGGGCACTTTGTTTTTACACACAACCCCTCGATAAAAGCAGCACAGGACTATTCTGAAGGAGTAAACATTAGTCACCCAGAAAAGGGCTAAGAGCAAGGTTTTGTACCAACAGCTCTGCTTTTGAAAGTTTCCCACGCCTGGTAACACTAATCCTGTCCAATTTCTGTGCCCTTTGTTTTCCAGGTTGCTCTGCTCTCTTCCTGCTCTCTAGCTGCTGAGACGCGAACCTGTTTCTGCCTCTCCAGCTCAGCCTCCACTTCCTGCTTGGCTCTCCTCTGCGTGGTCAACTGCTCCTGCAGCTCCTGAAGCTGCTCCCGGGAAGATTCCGACTCTGCCAGCTGCTGGTTCTCCACTTCCTGTTTGTTTCAATAAAAAGACAGGATTGGCAACATTCAACAAGAAGTCAAAAGGAGAATTCTAGACTTTCGTATTTTTTGCAGGTAGTTGCTAAAATGCAGGACCAGCAGGTGAAGAAAAGCAGGGTGCTCTTTCTAAACATTGCCTGCAGTAGAACAAAACCTGGCAGACTACAGTGTATTACGTACTGTTAATCACACTTACTCCTACTTGACCCTACACACTGTTGTCAATCTGGATCCAGCCTGTGATGGTTGCTTGCTCCTGTTGGAGCACTGTGGAACAAACTAGCATTGCCATGGCAGCTGGCCACACCTCTTATCACCTGTCAGTCAGTGCCTGCTGCCACAAATATGCAATCAGACAAGAGACCTGTACCACCTGGCAATTTATGATCATGCCTGCCTCAGGTGGTTCAGGTTTAAGTTCTGCTTGGACTATGCTCTGTAGTATAGAGTCTGCTCTATGAGTCTACTTGGAAAGTCCCTGTATCCTTAGTTCACAACCTGTATTCCCGAGTTCCCAACCTTGCGGTGCGCCTTGCATGTTCAACTCTCATGTCTTGGTACTGTGTATTTCTCGTGCTATAGACCATGAAACAATTACTAAAGTTTTCGATTTCCATTTGAAACATGCAATGGTCAACTCATTTCTTTCCCCTAGCAAATGAATTGTGTTTTTTCTAAGCATGACTTCATCTGAGCAGTGAAATACATTAAATTATTGAATTATTATTTATTAACTCCTGGCTAATTTAGTCGTACACACAGCTAAAAAGCAGGTCACCTCTGTGCAACGCTGACGAACAGACAGGATCAAGCCGGCAGACCCTGACCTGTATCTCCGTGCGGAGCTGCTGGATCTGGCCCAGGAGTTTCTGGATCTCCTCCCTCTGCAGATCCCTCTCGTGCCGCAGCTCCTCCAGCTCCATCGTGCTGGCTGTGTGGCCATCCAGCCCCTCCAGCCCTGAGCCCTCCTTCAGACTGCTGATCAGCTTTTCCTTGGACTGCAAAGCACAATTCACATACAGTCTGCAAACAGGAAAGGTAGAAAAACTCACCAGCTTCTTCTCCTTTGCTGCCATTCTTAAGCCCATGAGCTTACAGACAACTACTTGCTTACTACCTGAGGACTAACCACGAGCATAACATCCAGTGTGTTAGAGTCACAATGCTGAGAAGGTCTCCAGCCTACAGGTCGAGTGACCTGGGGTGGGGATTGTACCTGGAGAATACGCGAGGCCTTCTGTTTGTAGTCCAGCATTTCCTGCCGGACGGCCTCCGCGGCGCCGCGGGCTACCCTCAGCTGCTGCTGCAGCTCGTCCGCTCGCCTCTTCTCCTCCGCACTCTTCCTCTCCGCGGCGGTCAGGGCCTCAGCCAGGGCCTGGCGCTCTCCCTCCACCTTCGCCTGGCGCGTGGCAGACTCGCTCTGCGGGGCCAGAGAAGCACAGCAGTCACCCTGCTGGACGCAGCCCGGCCGGCGCCGCGTGTCTCCAGTCACATTCCTTTTTCAACGTGCCGCCCACAGAAAGGACAGGAACGCAGCGCAGAATAAAGGACGTAGTGTTTGCAGGACGAGCATCTCCTTCATTTTCCATTGCATGATCCCACAATGAGGGAGTGAACAGGAGAGACCATATTCTCAGCACGGTACAGGCCTTGGTGGCAGGCACCTGGGGTCTTTATACATTATTTATCCAAAAGCATAAACGAACACAGAAGCTAGGATAAGAAAAAGAGGAATATAACTTCACCCTCATTATAATAAGCCCAAAGCTTGATCGCTGTCAGCCCATATTTCTAAGTCAGATGAAGATGCCTTCTGCTTATCATTAATCAGCCTTGGAACATGGAAAGACTTCAAATTAAGGGGACTAAGAAGCCCCATCTTGCAAATATCCATTATTTTCCAGTTCTTTCCCACTTTAAACAAGATCTGTCGTTTTCAACCATGTTAAAAGGGGATGCTCAGAAAATACTGGTTTCCACCTTAACTGCATTTCTGCTCTGTGATGCGACACTATCCGTGATGGTTATCATTATGAGTGAGGCCAGTCGGGGCGGAACGCGAGCCGTCGCTGGTGAAACCTCTGACCTGCATCTGCCGGTAGCTCTCCTGCTCACGCTTCAGGAAGGCCTCGGCCTCCCTCAGCCGCTCCTGCAGGGTCTGCAGCGCCTGGTTGTGCAGGCTGCTCCCCTCGTTGTGGTCTTGCAGGATCCTTGACGGGTCGAGAAGGGAGACGTTACAATTAACCATGACGGGGGAAAGACAGCACCATGCAGGAAGGGGAAAACATTCAGCCTCTCGATCTCGGAAGCAATTTGTCGCTTGGGGTTGTGCTCACAACCTGTTCTCCTAGCCTGCATCACTGGCTCTATCACCTTAAATACCTTTAAGCAGCTCTTCAATTCACATCCACTCAAATCAAGCAAATAAGAATATGTTCTAACAGATTTACACCTAAAGATTTATGGCAGCTATACCGAGAGATCCCTGTAGGATACAATTGCTTGTTGAGTTCAAAAAACACCTTGAATTAATCTGTACTGGCCTCTGGACTTATTGTGCAGTGACCCTGAGTCTAATTTGGGAAGAAAAACCAGCACAAAGAGCAGCAACTGCAAACATAGTTGGGGATTGTGGGGATTGCATATACTCAAGGTCACTTGCACAATGCTGCCACCTGGTGGACTGACACTGCACTTGGCCTATAAAGTCTAATTTGACATTAATCAGACTCTAGCAGGCGTTCAAACTCCTTAAGGCTGGGAAGTGTAATATGCACTGTAATATGAAAACTTAATCCCATGTAGCAGTCGCACGACATTTACACCAAACCGCTTTCATCCTTATTGACTGTAATGTGCAACTGCTGAAATCACCGGCTGACAGCCCCCCCCCACCCCCCACAGATCTATCCTCGTCTAGGATGACAAGGAAGACAGGGAATATCATGGCTGACCCCTCACATCCCGGCCACTCTCTCTTCCAGCGTCCTCCCTCTCACGAAGACCAAGAGTGAGAGCCCTAAGATCCGGGACTAACCGACACCTGCACAGTTTCTTCCCCCAGGCCATAACTCTTATAAACAAGGACACTTCTCTCATCCCTACCCTGTGATCAGTTACATTTTCATTTCAAGGCACATGCTACCAATATTTCCTGTAAATATACGCAGTAGTCACTGTACATTTTATCACTCAACTGTATTTACTTATACATATGACTTGTACGTATCACTGAGATTTGTTTTGAGCAGTAGATTTTTTCTGTTACTTTTATCTTTGTGGAATTTATGTCGACACCTGCACCTAGAGGCATTCTTTGTATATCCTGTACTCGGCGAATAAGAGTTTCTGATTCTGAAAAGGTAAGGCAGCGACAACACCGCTTTCTGAAGCATGAGCGATGCAGAGCTCCCGGCAGCCCAGCAGGCACACGTGCGCTCACCTGGACCGCTCGCTCTGCGCCGCCTCCAGGGCCTCGGTGCGCGCCCGGAGCAGCTGGTCCGCTTCGTCCAGCCTGACCCTCAGCACGGCCAGCTGGGCGTCCTTGGCGGAGGCGGCTTCAGTGAGGTCGTCCACCCGCGAGCGCAGCTCTCGCGCGGCACGGTCCGCCCGCGACTGGTCGCCATTCCACTTGTCCACGCGGGCCCGTGTCTTGGTCAGCTCTGGGAACGAGCATTCACAGCCTCCGCGTGACCCCGGGACACACCGAGGAGCTCACAGTGGCTCTCCAAACCCTCAGAGAACTGCCAATCAGACACCGCTTCCTGGATGGATTCAACCTTACAAAACCAGACTCACTCTATACTCAAGAGTTTCCTTATTCTACTCTCTCCTCTTTTATTCCTCTTAGCCACATCCCTCACTCTCCTCCTCCGCTGCTGCCTGGAGCTTTAGTGTTAACCATCCGTGTTTTCCTTTTCAACTCTTAAAGCATCTCCTTGCACACACACCTGCTTCCTTTTCTAAAGACAGAAGCAGGACCCTCTTAACAACAGCTTTTTCCTCTCTCTAAACTCACCTCCCCCTCTGTCACAGCCAAGATTCCTGCTTGCTTGCTTAGTTAGAGTCTTTTCGCTGCCTAACTGCTCCCATTCTAACTCTCACATGGCTACATATCCCAGGACATTCTCATTATGGCTGTGGGAAGAGCACAGAGGATTTACCAGCAATCAGTGAGATTCACACCACCATCGCAATGAAGCCCAATCCATCATTCAGGATCCCAACCATCCCGGCCACAAACTGTCCCCCCCCCCCCACCACCGCACTCTGGCAAGTGGTACGGCACTATTAAAGCACGGACCACTAGGCTTAAGAACAGCTTCTCCCCTACTGCAGTGCGCATCCTGAACAGTTAGCTGCAATGCCTCAGACATAATGCACATCTGCACTATGCACTTTTGGCATGGGCTACCCTGTTTTTTCTTCACTATTACACATTTATTGTTTTCCACAGCACATTTATTGTTCTGGTTGTTGTTATTTATTGTGTTTGTAATGTACTGTCTACATTGTGTGGTGTTGTCTGTTGTACCGCGGATGTCCCGAGAGAATCCCCATTTACATGTACATACAGTATGGCAATAAACCCCTCTACTGTACTCTTAAGATCCTTGTCCTTTCCTAAACATTCCCTTCATTACTCCGATTGTTCCCTTCTTTCGTCTCGTCTTCGCTTGCCTGTTTAGCTGTTCCTAGTCTCTCTATTTTGAGAGCATATCTAGGCGTATAAGGACTGCAGTGTCTCTGTCCAGTTTCCAACACCTGTTCATCTAAAAGGAACATCACTACTTGCAGAATGGAAACTTGAAATCATTGCCACAGGGCTCGAGCACATGAGCCACTGTGGGAGATCAGGTCAGAAGAACGTTTTACTGGGTTTTCGAACACACGAGAGGCTGCTGCCACGCCCTCAGTGGGCCAGCCCAGCTCAGTCCTACCTTCCTGTGTTTCTTTGGATCTCTGGATAAGGGCAGCCATTTCCTGATTGAGAGAGGACACTTCGTTGCGGAGCAGCTGGTTCTCCAGGCGGAGGCTGGACAGCACCTGGCTTTGCCCGTTGTCTTTCCCTGGGAGAGCCAGGCCATCCGCAGTGGGCAGCTCTTCTTTGGCGGGCTCCTGAGACCCCGCCAAGCCCGAGTCCGAGCTCTCAGGCGTGTCTGGACGGGGAAAGAAGCCACAATGTCACCTCACTCCCTCACTACTGTTTTTTAAAAATGGCTTAGCAAAATGTTACGAGCCGAAATAAACTTGACAAAAACTGCTAAGCATAAACGAATTGTGCAGCTGTCTCCGTGCCAATCAAGGCTTAAAGAACACACAAGGCAAAATACTCTTCCTACAAAAACTGTTATAGGACCACTACAGTCACTCTGGGCCATTCCTCAGCAAAGAGCTTTAAATAAAGCACTGCAGTCCCACAGAAAAACAGGCTTTGTACTAAGCAATCCCTCTCATCAGTCCTAACCTTCAGACTTGGGCATATTTGACCACAGGTGGACAAATGCTTGTGCCTGGACAGCTAAGTGTTGAAACATGGGCTACTGATACCCTAGATCCAGGTTCATAAATGGGGCGTCACTCTATTTAAAAGGCTGTGATGTTCGATTCTTCCACATGGGCGAAATAACAGACGCAGTTCGGGGAGAGGAGAGGCGACACAGTTGATGTGCTGTTTTTTTCTCTGTTCGCACCAGACAAGACAGCACGCCTTCATCTTTAATGGGCGGGTACACAAACGGACCAATAAGTGGCCAGTGCAGTGAAAACTCTCAGCTCCGAAGAGGAAGGAAAACGCCCCCCCACCCCTCGAACCCGGCCTTGCCTTGGCCCTGCTCCCTGCTGGAGCCGTCCTCGGAGGTCTTCACGCTCTGGGTGCTGGTGGAGATGGAGCTGAGGCTGGAGGCCCGAGACAGGCCCTGCGAAGAGGCAGCGGCGGCGGCCTTGGGCTTCTCCCTCTTGGCGTCCAGCTTCCCGGTCAGGGACTTGTCCGTGCTGTTCAGGAAATCGAAGAGCAGGTCGTCGTCGGGCTCCGTCTTCTTCGGCCTCACGAAAGGAGCTCTCGAGGAGCCCACGTCGCTCGTGCCGAGGGCGGGCCTGGGGGCGCTGGCCACGTTGGCGGTGCCAGCCAAGAGAGTGACCTGCTGCTTCTTAATGTTGCCCGCGGCTGCCGTGACAAAGCTGGGGGCCTCGGGGGGGGCACGAGGAGGCCCTGCCTCGTGCCCGTGGTACGCCCCCGCATACTGAGAGGCCGAATCTGCAGCGTCGTAGGCAAACGTCACTCTCTCCTGCTGCTTGCTCAGAGCGCTCGCCGCCCCCTGGTCCACTTTGTTCAAGAAATCTTCTGCCTTCCCAGCGATGTCCGCCAACCAAGACATTCTGGACCTTCGAGGAAAAAGGCTCAGGTTACACATACAGACCCTTCCGTTCTGCAGCACATCAAGAGCTCAAACTCGCAGGTTGAACTGGAAAATGAACAACACAATGGGGGAGGCAGAACTAAAATACTGAGAAGTGCATGAAGAAAAAACAAGCAGAAGAAGGCATGTTACATCTGAATCCAAGGGGGAAAAAAGCACTCATCAAATACCAGCGGCCAGATTATGAACATTTATTCTTCAAGTCACCTGAGATCTTTAAAGGTGGTATTACGGTTTAAACTTCATCTCCAATAATTCTAAAACACTTTGACAGCCGGCAATATTGTCTGTAATTAAAGGGAAATACTGTGTAAATTGTTTTTTTCTACGTTTTCTCCGGTTACGTAAGGATCACAGTACTGTAGCAAAATAAATACCAAATCTCTCCTGCTCCATCCCATATAGTTACTCCAACGGAATTTACTAGTACAACTCGTGAAAGCTGTCACTGTTCAAACTGCAAGCATACACACACCCTAAAACTAGGAGGAAGATTATTTACACACTCCTAGACAAATCATCCCAATGCCTGTGCTAGTTTTTGAACAGTTGTAAAAACAAGTCTCCATTCTAACGGCTTTGCAAGATTTCTTTTGCCTTTTGAAGATAGGCGCATGATTTTACTCGAGCTATTCCGAAATCACAAAGCCACGAACGATGATAAAATTACTATTCAGTCATTTTACCTTATTTTATTAACAGCTCGAAAAAGGCCAATATATTATAATTATAATCCAACGCAGTTTTAAACAACCAACCGGCGGTCTGAATCGCATCACCTTGATTCATACTCAGAAGAGACAGCAGAGTTCCACACTGGGCGGCTGAACAAATCAACAGAGTAAAGAAATACAAGAATAAAAACAGAAAACACGCAGCGTTTCCTTGGGATGCGTGTTTATAGATTCGTGCGTCAGAGAGTGCAGCTTAACCAGTGTTCTGATTTAGTCTGCAATTCAGACACAAGGTAGGTTCGCTTATATGGTAATGACGGTACGTTTACGGCACACGTTGATTACTGCAGTGTCGAAGAGAAATATTAAATGAAAAAATATTGTCCCATTCAAGAACATCACACCTCTTGGGGAATTCGCTGCAGTTGGCTAACTCTCATAGGTTAACTCGCTGTGGGGGCCTCTGAACGTTTTTACCTGATCTGTCCTTCACTTACCTGCAACGTGTCTGGCCTAGATATGCACACGATATGTAGTTTTGTAATCCCGGCAGTAAAAAGCGAGCAAAGAACAAGAAATTTCAAAGGGATGAAGATTTCGGTGTTGGTAAAACACTCTGCTCAGCTGCTGCTATTAACCCTCCTCCATGATGATGATCTTGGAGACGTGGACCAGGAACTACTGATTCAGGACCCAAAACAGAGTGCCCTCCGTGCTGCCGAATCAAAAATAACTTCCAGCAAAGGGGAAAGGAGACAACTATACATTCCGTGTAATCAGCCAACGTCCAAAATTAATTGCACTATTTAAACAAGTGTATCTCGTAAACTGTACTACCGGGTGGAGTACTAAAATTGATCCACATAGCAAATGGACAATGGTGTTACATATTCCCACGGACATCGACAAACTCCCCACCAGGGGGCGCTAGCTTAGTGCACTTTTTTCCATGGGTGCATTGGACTACCACAACAAATAGGCGTTTAAAGAGTTCATGGATGATGCATACGTGTAACCCGTGAATAGGTTTTATAAGCAGCTGCGCCATATCACGTGAATATGAACTCACAACTTAACGAAGAAAAAAGACTTCGATTGCAATAACTCAAGACACTTTAACCTTGCACTTGATCTGTGTCTGAAGCATAAATTTCATGATAATGGCCGAGTTGTTTTCGAAATTGTAAAGAGGAATCTAATTTTCAAAGATCAGAGCATTATTATTATTTTTATTATTTCATTTGCTAATAAAAAATTCCTATTAGGGATGGGAGGCTCAAAATAATGTTAAAATTTACACACATAGTACTAAAACAAAAGTTATTCTTAAATTGACTAAATTCTAGAAAATGAATGCTCCGGTTATGTCAAGGTCTTTATTTTTATTTTAATTACGTTATAAATATAAGCCGTCATAAAACAGAAAGGAATGCCTTATTCAAGACGTCCAAGGCAAACAACCAGGCAATTTCATTTATCATGAGGACAAAAGTATTTAAAAAATAAAACAAAGACAACTAGTGAAAACGTATTCAACTAGTCGAGACACGTTATCTGGGATGACCCATATTAAACTTTTTCGTATTTTACATTGAAAAGCTTTGTTCCCAGATACTATATTTAACGCTATCCGTTGGAAAGTGTGATACATAGTATACAGTAAACTTAGTCTCCAAGTTACTATTTAATATTTTAACTGCAACTTTTTACAAATCAGAATCCCTCAACGATGCGTTAATTGCAATATTTATCTTGCTCAAATAGGAAAGTAACAAAGGAAAAATCCAGTACAGTTTAACTACATGGACAGAGCAAGTGACGGTTGAAAACGTGATCTGCTCCTACAGTTCATGTTGCTTGCAGTGTCTTAGTGGCAATTTGCCAGCATTGTCTTACTCCAGTAGTTCGTTTGTAGGGAGTACATTTTAGTAGGAAGACTTTCAAGTAGCTGCGTCAGCATGCGTAAAGTAGGGCACATAGGAACAGATACATTTTATTCCAGGCTAAAAAGGGAAAGAAAACAGACGCAACGTTTCGGCTGTGGAGCCTGTCCATCTGAGTAGGGAGTATTGTAACTTGTGTAGTGGCGGGTATTATGCATTAAGTAACCACTCAAAACGGAACGTTTTGCTTCGTGGACGTTTTCGCGGTCGTGTGCTGTTGTTCAGGTGTGGTGGGGAATGTCACGTTACTGTCACGAGGGATGCAGCACGTGAGAGGAAATGCCAATGCCGTCCGAAGTGGTCAGGCCGAAATGGAGAACCGTTTTCCAAACGATAAGAACTAAGAGAAGTTATTAAACGGAGTCGTTATAAGACAGCAGTTAAAGTGCGTAGGTGTACGAAAAAGGGGAACAATGCTAGCTGAAGAGAGGACGTTACAGTGAAAGTGGGTACTGTTAAATTGTGGCTTTTAAAACAAGTGACTTCTCTGATCTGGACGAATAAAAGTATTTTTATTGTGGTCTATTTAAGGGAGAACTTATCAAGCGAAAGGCATCCAATGTGCAGAAAGTCTTAACACTAAAGCTGAATTTCATGGAGTCATTGTAGGACTAACCAAAACACTAAAAACAATTTCCAAACAATATTTTCCCAATTGCAAACGTAACGCACTTAGTCACAATTTTAGAAGTGCACTTAAATGGAAAGACGTTAATGTGTAAATTCAGAATACCGCCTTTGCTGAGATGAACGCTTACAATGTGCATGTACAGCGATCGTGTACTGCTCAGCAGTTTGCTATCCCCGTTGTGAAAATGCGTCATTTAGAACAAGGTTCTTTTTACACTGAACAGTTAAGTCATAGTGCTGAATTGACACATTAATTGAAGCGCTTCTGAAACATTCCGTCCTGTCTCAAGGTCTCCCAGTGAACGCCACCATACCTAAATATTCATTAAAAACTACGTCTTACGTGTTTTTTTTATCAACATAATGTATTGTGTACGCGATAAAGGGTTCGGCTGATATGATTAATAACACTTAATCAAAATTAACTGATTTCCTTTGTACGGGTATATTGAGGACGAAGAATACGAAACTTTTTTTTTACAAAAAGAGTGGTAGGTGTCTGAACTGCCTTCCAGGGCCGTCGCCAGAACAATCCGGGGGTGCGGGTTTGAGACACGTGACTAAGCGGACACGTAGTAACGATTTTTCCTGAGCTGGTCTCCGTTAAGGAGAGCGGAAATTTCCTTGTCATTTTTAATGCGCATTTCATGCACCTTCCATACGGCCTTGCAGGTTAAATGTTCCTTCAAAGTGGAGTGTTTAGGAAACCCTTTGTCCCTCTCTGCCACGTCTTTCCAGTCATGGTACCTCCTACCTGTAAAAGTTGAGTCAGTTGCGCGGGCACTGTTGAACTTCCTACAGGGTTAGCAAAATGCTGCGTCGGCTTTGACCCTATTCTCGAGCCATTCTCGATTATGGTACCGGCAATAAGATATAAAAGAGCGTTTCTTAACCCTGAAACAGACGGACAGGGTATCGATGTAGAACGATCTGGTTGGGTTTTTCAATCCCTAGGTCATCAGGGGGCTGCGCCAGTGGTCCATAAATGACCGGACAGGAGCCTTTATAGGTTAAACCGGCTCCATCTTTAACAGCAAAATAAGCATGGCTGGAATTAGCATGTGCACTTCTGCCGTTGTCCATGTCGAACACCCTATCTCCTTCCCTCACTTCTGCTCCATTTTCCCCCACTACTACAGTAGCCACCCCTTTGGTGGTGACTGGAGATGGCCCTTTGAACCATTTTCTTATATCCATTATTTAGACTAGTTAGCCTAGCTTTCTGATTAACGAAATGAGATGAAACAATTTCTGGCTACAAAACCGCCTTGTGTTTTGCATTATAAATCCCGTACTGAAACCTCAGATGTGATGCATGCTCCAGCTACGTTTTTTCATTCGTCATGACAGAAAAAAAAAGATTGAAATGTTAGGTTAGTTACATAACTATTTTTCAATATTTCGAAAAAAAAACGAAAACGTTTTTTGCCACTTTTTTTGAAAATTATTTTCTGGGGGCACTGCCCCCTTAGCGACGGCTGTGCTGCCTTCCCAAACAAGCCGTCCAAACTCAGGGTTCTTTTAAGAAACAGCCGGACAAAATGATAGGCCGATCTAGCTTCTAAACTACCAATCGAGCAAGATTGGCCCGAAGGCATCCCCTCGTTTGCAACTTTTCTTAGTTTTTATGCTTTAACGCATAGAAATTGTTAAAAGCGTACTTTCTGTGAGAACATTTTAAGGGTTTCAAGGTGGACATCGCTAGAATAAGAGGCCGGGCTTCTGAGAAATCTTCTGATCTGGACAACTAGCAATGGAGAAGTGCACAATGAGATGACAGTTTTCGAAATAAATGTGAACGGATAAATCAATCTCCCCCTCACCGTGCAGGAGAAGGTATTGTATACAGTGCTGTACCCGCCCATGCGCATAGATTGGCCCGTCATTAAGTCCGCCCCATATTGCCTCTGAATCAGGCTGCTCTGATACTGTATATAACAAAGATCTCTTCAAACCGCTATCAGTTTTCTACTGATCTGAGAGCGACTCGGTAAAGGGTAAGATAATTTACTACAGAGATATAAAACCTAGTGTGTTGTATCAGAATAATCCGTGTGTATGTGTGTGCGGGTTATGGAAAGAGTAACGGTGCAGGCGCCTGATGGCCAGGCAGTGCGTTTTTGGGAATGTCAATAACAAGCCTCCGGTGTGCATCCAGTCACGCGCCCAGCTGGCAGGCTAGCCTTTGTCGGCAGTGAAAATAGCTCGAACCGTTACAAAACCAGCTTACCGCTGTTGAGAATCGAGAAGGATTGTTTCATACTTATTGGATCTCTGGCAATTGTGCAGGATATGAAGGTCACACATGACACTATAGTTTGAACCTGCCGCTTTAAAAATGTTCTGCCTAGACGAAATCTATAAACCTGTCGCGTTTTTAGCAGTTATCGACCTCTGTTAATATGACCACATTATTCACTGTTAAGTTACAAAAGATTGGAAAATGCTAAGGCAGCAAAGCGCAGCTCAGTGAAGTGTTTTCGACCAAACGCTTCCTTTTTATTGCTCCTACCAAGTTCAATCATTAACCTCTTGTTAATTTCATGAGAGAAAGCCGTGGCTTTCGCCTACTAAACATAGGAGATATCGATCTTATTTTACTTGAGTGACTGCTTGGTCGTCGTGTATCGCACGCTTAGCTACGGGAAAACAGCACGTTCCATGTCGAGACAAGAAAATTCCGTGGAAATTCACCACACCTAGTACTAGTACTGTACATACTGTTTTGTATCTGTCTCTTGACGAACGCCAAGAGTCTCCTGCGGCGATTCTGCCCGTTCCCAGGGCCGTAGACCGTCCCCAGTCAGCCTTCGGGAAGCTCTAGGATGGTAGTTCCAAGTCACAAGTAAATGTTATTAATTCCGCGCTGAAAAAAAAAAATAGACGAAACGCTACGTTTTGGCCGCTGAGTCTTCTTCAGGTGTCAAGCTCGCAGGGGCTTCGCCGCATCTTATCGTAGTAGTACTAGTACTTGGTAAACAAAATCGAAAAAACACCATGAAATACAGACAAAAGGTTTGTTAATATACATTATCCGTGCATTTAAATTGTCAGCCTTTTGTGTTGCTTTAGTCGATAGGTGGTAAAATATTAGACTAGAAAGATATAGTGTAAATAGATATGTGTAGAAAATATAGGACTTTATTTTTATATCAGTTTGTGTTTTAGCGCTCCTGTCCTGCAATCCTTGATTTCCGTTGGTTTTTGCCTTTAGTATTGTAGGAGTTTCCAGGCGATTAGCGTCCTCTAGATGAAGAGTCGGCTCTTTTAATGGCAATATTATTTTCATATTTAAAAACGGAATAAACTATCAAAAAAGTTGCGAATACTTGTGTGAGAACATTAATTGTTTTAGATGACGTTAACGTGATGAATAATTTCAGGATAACCTTTACAGTGAAAAGCACTTTCTAATGAAGTGGTAGTAGATACACTTTAGTAATCTGATATATGCAGATAGAGAGTAGGTTTCAGAATTAAAGATCACATCTTTCTTTCTTATACTTTATTATTGGTAAAACCAAGCCAAAGGGAGTTATGCTGTGGTTTCGAACAATAATAAAAATAGTACAATTTGTTGCTTGTTTAGACAGTAGGGGGAATATGCTTTTGCTTTTTTTAAAATGCATTGCTGTATCGGTTTAAATGGTTGTTGAAAAGTTATTTTTTAATTAATTCCTCTGAAGTAACCTGTGACAAGGAGATTTCAGCTAGAACGGTAAATGCTACCTTTTTCACAGATTGGAAATCTTATAGGTGTCTGACAGGAGATTAATCTTTAATGTCTTGGAGGTAGCATTGAGATCAAGGCTGTGCCAGCAGCAGCCGCTGTTACCCCTGCATTCACCTCAGGTCTTCAGGAAAGAGGGCTGCGAGTTGTGTAACAACTCCTCCTTACAACGTCGCTACTAAGACAGACCTGGAACCTTCTTCACATTTCTACCTAATAAGTATGGAAATGTCAGAGTAAAAAAAAAAGTCTGCATGTCTTCTTTCTCAGAGGGGCAGGACAAAGGCAGCGTCAGGATGTTTCTGAAGACTGTAGCACTGGTGGGCCTTTTCCTGGTCCTGGGTGCGTGGGCTCTTCCACTGCAAGAGGCAGAGAACGATGGGAAGAACTGGGTGGTGATCGTCGCAGGCTCCAATGGCTGGTACAACTACAGACACCAGGTATTTTTATCCATGTGTTATTTTTCAATTATAACAGTGCCGCTTTTGTCCAAAGAGGGACTCATTTGTGCCCATTCATGCAGCTGGGTATTTTCCTCGAGCAGTCTCTAGGAAGTGCCTTGCTCAAGGGCCCAACAGGAATGTCTCACCTGAGTTTTGATCCCCAGAACCTTACAGTTACTGGTTCAGAGCCCTGATCACTGCTCCAGTTTTGAAATTAGCCACACGTCACTCTGGTAGCCTTTAGCTCAAGTTCCATTTGTGTTAGCCAGACAGCCGGAGCCTTTTGCAGCTTGCATATTGTGTAGTTTTCTCTCAGGGGTGTTGTGTGTGTATACTCACCCTGGCGAGTGTATTTGTTAACACAGAAATAGAGAGGATGTAGCTGTTGAAGTGGTGGAGTTACACCCCAAAAATGAGCCATCTGACTCTTTTCCAGTATTATAATAATCAACACCTAAATCTCTGGGAAAAAAGAAATTTATTATACCAGACATATTACAGTGACACACAGAAACTACACATAAAACAATCACAATTACTGATGTTTTTCGTTACGTTGACGTGCTATATACTGTAGTTTCATTTCCCTGCACATGACAGGGTTGTCATCCAAGCATGTTGTCCTTTACTTTCAGAACAGCTATTTTTGAGAAGTGTGTTTTGACAGCGTCGCAAAATTACTTTTAAAAGCTATGAGCCTGCAGATTTGGGAACCGCAGTACGTTCTGTTACAAATAAAGTGAATGAAAACCAATTAAAAAATAGATTTCAGGTTCAAATATGCTTGTCTCGCCAGTACTATCTATTTTGCAAAAATACTAAAATGTATAGGAACAAATAATAGGTTTATTCCATGCTGAAAAGAGATGAAAGAAAACGCAACATTTCTTTCTTCTCTTTTCAGCATGGAATAAACCTATTACTTGTTCCTTTGCAGCCTACACATGCTGACGCAGCTACCCACTTGAACTACTAAAATACATACTACATTCATGAAAACTAAAAAAAGATACTTTTAGATGAATAACGTCTGTTAAACTAGTAACATCTATTCAATTTAAGATGCTGTTTATTCAGCTTGAACCTGTTACCCTTTACCACCCTTTGTTTAATTGCTAATATTTGGAAAAGAGTACTGAGAGAATTGACAGAACAAAAGAGTGGACAAAGCATTGAATGAAAAATGGGAAACACATAACATATTGAGACTCACATTATAGGAAAGGACTGCTTATCAAGGTGAAGCAAGCAGTATTCTGTACTTATAAGAAGTGACTTGCACTTTGTGGCTTTCGTGATAAGCACACCACTGTTAGTGTTGTTTACTGTACTTCCTTTTGCTCTGCTCAAACTTACAGCTGGGTGTTCCTTTCGAAATTCAGCTGGAATTATGAAATACCAATAAATCTATTTTAAGATGTGAAGTAGTTCCCTGTCTAGACACCTGGACATTTCACAGAAAGTGTGTTAATTTAGTAAAATGAGATTTTTCAATGCAATCATTTTTCCCTTTTTATAATTTGATTATATGGTTTATTTGACATGCAAATTACTCTTGGCCACAAGTAAATATATATTCTGTAATGGAATGAATATTGAGGGAATGAAAGTTTTGAACACTTTCTAACTTTTCCTAAGGCACGTGACGTACAATGGTTTAAAATGGGATTTCCCCCACAAAAATCTAATCTTTTCTTTTAATGATTATGAATTCAAGACCTAGAGCACATCTGTTCACAAAACAAAGAGGTCTAGGTCCAAGAACCTATTTTCTTTCCACTCTTGGTTGCTTTAAACCTCACATGCTGTGGTTTGCAATTTGCCTCTTTATTCTGAAAAAGAATGCCCTAGTACAGTATATGACGTTACATCTGTTCTAGTTCCTAAGTATGTTAGTCACTCTGTACATTCACAAGTTGAAAAGTGTGCAGCTGTTTAGTAATTTCACTGTTTGTACAATGTTGAATGAATAAATTTCTAGAATGAAACAGCCGAAATAGTTCAAGCCATATTCCTTTTCAGTAAGCCAGTGCAGAATTAAACGCACTTGACCAGTGTCTTACACAGCCAGTCTGTGCCAGGGAGATTGAAATCACATTTCTACTCTAACCAGGCCTCAGTGGGTGCCTTTTTAAATCTTGACAATCGTTTACACAATAGTCCTCCTTATATAAGGACTGAACCTGTGTGCTTGTGTCTCCACCACATTCATCCATTTTCAGTCCTGGATTAGTCCAGTGCACTGCAGCCAGGCAGACAATAGGTACGAGGCAGGATACATCCCGGACAAAGTGTTTTTGGACTGTGAGAGACCACAGGAGCAATTGTAAACCATGCAGACTCCACACAGAAGACCCCTCAGGCTGGAATGGAACCCAGGCCCCAAGAGAGAAAGCAGTGTTTGCTGCCTCACTCATTTCCACCATGTTTTTCAATAAATTCTGCTGTTGTTTTGCGCAGGCTGATGCGTGTCATGCCTACCAGATCGTCCATAAGAATGGCATTCCCGATGAGCAGATCATTCTCATGATGTACGATGACCTGGCTCAGAATGAAGAGTAAGTGCCCCTGACAACACAGACTCAGGCAGCGTGGACATTGTGTTCTGCCTTGTGCTGAACTGAAGTATCACATGCTTTCTTTTCTAACTTTTATATGTCATTTAATACTGTACATGTTCATTAATGGTAATAATGGAAACTACTGCGAAGATGCACGAGTGATCTTTTTTAAAATTTTCCTCAGCAATTTAAACAAGCATTTGAACATGCTAAAGTAATCAGACGATATCAGATGCATCCTTTCATGCATAACGTGAAGAGTCACAGGATTCCAATTCTTTACTCCAGTCTAACTTTTAATCTGTTTTAATCTGTAAAACGATGCTCTGACTGTTGTAGAATGTGTGACCTGAATAAGAATGTTGATGTTATCGGTTTCTTGTTACAAGCCTGAATTCTGTGAGGATGCTCTGTGTTGTGTCTTCATAGGTGTTTCAGATTGAAATAGGGACTTAAACCTATAACTGAACTTAATTTAGAGAAATTAAGAAGATTTAAATGCAAAGGCTCAGCAGTAAAAGTCTTCAATAAGTAGCCTATATTAAAGGTTACTGTGTCTTTAAATGGGAAGTACAACACCATATTTTGGAGATAGAAAGAGTCAGCATCAATCAGTGCATTTCAAACCACAGTAAAAGAAAAAATGTACTCCGTAAAACCTCCATTTTACATCACAAAATAGATGATATTTCCAGGTGTGCACAGCGCCGTATTCTGTGATTCAGAACAAGACAACCAAACTTCCGGTGACGTGTTGTGGCCTTATTACATTGTAAAGAAGCAGGCTTGTGAATCCATATCTTTTAATCCAATAGAAATATTGCTCTTGACTTAGAGACGGTTTAGTCGACAAATAATATTTACAGTGACTAGTGAGCAGGAAGGGCCGCATTATGTCGCAATTCGTGGGAACTCTTGCTCCTGCCCTGTGGTGAGACTAGGGGTTTGTAACAACATGGAGACGTACACAAACTTACTTTCACAAACTTTACGATTTTGTGCTTAATTCAGAATTTGAACATTTTTACTGTACCGTTAATGAATTTATTTTGTTGCCAAGATTTAATAACAGGTCTGAGAAATTGGGACTGCAGTTCCCCTTTAAGTATATTATACAACAGTGCTTATATAGCTACACTCAGTTTATTGCAAATAGGCTGTATATCAATCACCACGCTGTAACACAATAGTGAGGGATTGCATTTCAAGTTTTCAGGTTTATTACCTGTCATCTTCATATACATTTGTTTTTGAACACTTGCGAAATGGGACAAGAGCCCAGTTTCTTAACAATGTCAACCTGTAACCTTAATCTTTGTATCAGCCAGTTTCTTTTACTAGTCTTTCACTATGGTGGGATTTTATCATATTTTACTGCTTTTGTCACAATGAGCCATTGTTAAAGTTGTATTTTGTCACTGTCGTCGCTGAAAATTGCATCATCTAAAAGTTCTGTGTAGCATTTGAAAGAAATCACTTCCACCGATATTAATCTTTATTAGGCAATTTCCTCTGGCAGTTTTGTTGATTTCTTTGCAGCTAACCTGCCTTGCTTCCTTTAAAAGTTTTCTTTGTGTTTTCATGTGTAGTTGTTCAAGACACCACTCTGTTATGCAAATCAGTGGCTTAGTTTATATTGCCTCCATTTTTTAGTTGATGTTTTGATGTGGTTCTGATCTGAGAAAGTACAAATAACAATAACAGTGGATCACATGAAATACACGCAAATGTGATGCTCACTCCTCATCTTGGAGAACCAAAGCCTAACCTCAGCCTCCTCAGTGACTCCATTGAAAAAGCAATGAAGAAATCAAGATTTCTGCTGTCATTGAACTGTCAAGCCAGACAAGTCTTCTCGAGTTAATTCAGATCAGGCTCAGTATCGATCCGGTGACGGCACCTTGCTTGATTTTTAATTTTTGCAGTTTGGATCTGTCTGGAAAAGATGAAGAATAAGTTGCAATTTAATTCCTGACAACAGAAAACATGTTTTTTAAATGGTGGTATATTTGAGATAAGCAGTGGCACTCCAGTGATGATGTTTGACAATACTGATGACTGATAATAACAATTACCTGTTATCTTTCAGGAATCCTACTCCGGGAATTGTGATCAACCGGCCGAACGGCACGGATGTGTATAAGGGAGTGGTTAAGGACTACATCGGGGAGGTGAGGCCTCTGAGTTCAGTGGGGTAGCCAGGAGTTTGTTATTTGGGGGTGGCAGGAACAGATATGGGGTGGCATTTTTAAATAGTATTTTCTGCCTTCTAAAATAAGATGTACTGTTAAAAGGTGTCGTATTCTTCTTCTATACTGGTAACCCCTGTGAGGTGGAACTGAGGCCCAAACAGGGCGGGTTCGCGCAGAGCTTGTATTCACACCGGGTCGCGACTCTGAAGCGCATTCTGCAAGAGGAAAGATCCTCGAACCCTGTTATTTCTCAGTGTTTTTTCGGTCATATTTTGAAAGCGTCTTAAAGAGCTTTTCAAAGAAAGTTCAGTAAAACTCATAATTCTCAATATAACAGAAAGTCTTGGTGAAGGTTTCACTTTGTTGGTTTTTTATGTCATAAAAGGCTGTTTCCTTAAAAAAGTATTCTCCCATTACTGTAAAAAATAAAAAGGGACAGGTACTTTGACTCGTTCCTGTGATTTAATGTCAGTTATGATTATATTATACAATATCTTTCATCCCCAAGCTAAAATCTTGCGCAACTTGGCGGTATGGGAACGATCTACAGTGATCTGAAACATTTGCCTGCGCTAATCATTTGCAGTATGGGCTACGTGTGCGCTCTGGAAAAACACATTTCTTTTGTTGGTAAATGTACGACAGTATGATGCCTAAAATGAGGTGGCAAAGCCTTAATTAAGGGTGTCAGCTGCCACCCAGTGCGACCCCTCTGGCTGCGTCCTGTCTGAGTTGTGGTCACCGCGTTCCACTTCATTCTCACAAGAAGCACTGGAGATTTCCCTTATTTAGGACATGCAGAACACCTCCAAAGACAAGTGTAAAGTAAAGGGCAGTAGTATAGAAGAAGGATAAACTGCTGTTTTCATGCCAGCATTTCTGCATTTCTAAAAAGAAGCCCCAGGCTGGGGGGGGTCATTACATAAGAAAACGCTATCTCTCACTTTGACATTCCTCAGGTTTGAACATGTTAAATGGGCTTCACCCACACCGTGCTTTTGACACTTTACGGTCAGATCTGGATGTGTTAGTTGCCCCACTTTCCTACTGTTTTTTCCAGTCCAATCCGTCCAGTTGTGCTCCTTTCAGTTGTTTCCCTTTTTTTTTTTCCCCTCACTGAACCCTCTTCCGTTGTGCTGTCCCGTAGGATGTGACACCTGCCAACTTTCTGGCTGTGCTGAAAGGGGACGCGCAGGCGCTGAGGGGCGTGGGGTCGGGAAAAGTGCTGAAGAGGCAAGTACACAGAGAACGACGAGGAATTCAGCAGTTCTGCTTTTTCCTACTATTGTGTAAAAAGCACGCACGTGACATCATGTCGTGTGTGCCTTGTGTAATTCTTGTTTTTACAGTAGAGCTTATTTTCCATTTTACTTTGGAGTTCTGGACAAGAGTGATTCTGAAAGGGTGTCTGTCTAGCCCTGTGTGAGGATATTAAGTGGGATTTATTTTTGAGTACCTTGTTTGAGTACCTAC
The DNA here is from genome assembly GCF_055471065.1 of Atractosteus spatula. Classification (NCBI taxonomy): domain Eukaryota; kingdom Metazoa; phylum Chordata; class Actinopteri; order Semionotiformes; family Lepisosteidae; genus Atractosteus; species Atractosteus spatula. The sequence goes on from NC_142714.1 coordinate 20,446,718, forward strand.
AGTATAATGCGTCTCCAATTACTTAATACCCTTCTGTGGTTTTACTATTCGTCATCTTAAAAGATATCTAACAGGCTTTCATTGTTCTCTATAGTATCTCTTACCCCAAAGTGGACAAATAGCATGTGTGCGATTAGCAGGTTAAACCTGATTTACTTACTGCGGGTATTCAGTCCTTTCCAAGAGGACAGGAGCTCCTCTGATGCTGAAGTACACAGAGAGCATCAGGAACTAGAATTGAGATATCTGTGCCAGAGCTCTTTCCCAGCTCCCTCTCCCACTGTCCACTCCCGGAATTCTGCGTCAGTCCCCTGCGGATTCAACATATTGTTTAGTGTGAAAGTTTGCTAAATAGAGCATTAAACCATAGATGGGTAAAGATAGTGTTAAATATTTTGATTCCAGCATTTTGGTTTGCTTAATATAAAAAAGGAAGAAAATAGTTTGCAATGCAAAACTTTCTCTCGGCCCCAGGAGTTTTTTTTACCTCGACTGAAATAATTTATTTGACACGCATTTGTAGTTTAAATGAATGTCTTGATGAGTGCATTTCCTTCAGATGTCTGTCGTGGGTTTTCCTCTTTTGTTTGCTTATCACAGTATTTAATTCCCTAAATCTTTATAGTTAATATTTCATTAATTACACTATCCTTTAATGTTGCAATAAAGGGTCATGACTAAAGAGTTTCACAATGTTGAGTCACTAAAGGCACACTGATGCCTATGTAATGGGTGCAGGCCAAGAAATGGCTCCTCAGCTCAAGTGTTTTTCCGTCCGTTGTGCATTTACCTCTGCCAGCTTCCTTGTTTTGCTGAAAAACCACCAGGCTCTATTGAGGAAGTTCCTGCAGAGGGCATTGATGCTTTTTCTCTTCTTAGTCATTGTGTTCACCTGTGGAGTCAGACCAATGGTTTTTGAAAATTCTTTCTTTTTATCTGCTTCTCCTTGGCAGTGGTCCCAAAGATCATGTGTTTGTTTATTTCACGGATCACGGTGCCCCTGGGCTCCTGGCATTTCCAAACGATGATGTAAGCAGTTTTTTTCTAATTTCTCAGGAAGGATTAATGCCTTAATGCACAGAATCATACTGCTACCAGTGATTCAGTAGACCTTTGTTCTTGTGATGATGATTCCTGGGAGGAAGTGTGGAAAACAGTCATAGTCAACAGAATATAGCCCCACCCAGGAACATTGTTTTTCTCATCTGGTCTTGTGACTCTTGGTTAGGTATAACTCTGTTATACAATAGCGTGATGCACTCATTTAAATTGTATTCTAAAAAAACTTATGTTCTGTTTTTCAGCTGCATGTGAAAGACCTTAAAGATGCTATCGATTACATGCATGAAAATAAAAAATACAAAAAGGTAATTTATTTTTTTTTAACAAAAGGGGACACTATCCATTAAAACATAGTGGTGTGTCTGCTATACTCATAAACCCACTGCTTGGTAGTTGTTCATGCTATTATCTCGTGAATTTCTATGACAAATTCCAGTTCATTCCTAAAAAAGACAACATGTGTAAAAAATCACATCATTTCCTGAAGTTTGAATAGTTTTCACAACTGTTTTTGCTAGTTTCGACAAAGCTTTGGCCCAGTGTTTTAAAGTTAATAAATAACTAATCTGTATTTTTACATTTGGAAAGTCCTTGGGGCATGAGCCTAAACATTAGATAGCCTCCATCAGCTCTGAAGATAGTCAGATAATGTCCATTTGCAATCTTGGACAAGTATCGTATTTGAGAGGAGGCCAGACAGAACAGCTCTGGGTTTCCATATGTACCACAATCATGTTTGCTATTGACATGTCCTAAAGCTTACCTTGAGAGCAAAGGGAAAATAATTGCTGAATCCCCCAGACCTTGTGAAAACGAGCAAGGATCAGAGGTTTTAGTGCTGTGTGTGGTGTCCACAGATGGTGTTTTACATTGAAGCCTGTGAGTCAGGGTCCATGATGAACCACCTGGCTGTTGATATTGATGGTGAGTGATCACTTCTGGACTGTCGAGACACAAAGAACAATACAGGGCTGTTATGATCAACAGCTTAATTTACACAATCTAAACCTCTGAGTCTACACTTCAAACATACTTCAACATAGCTCTGGTTATGGGTTAGAGCTAAATTGGTTATTTGATCAAGATGATCTCTAAATTAGGAAATCACAGTTAAACTGTGTTCTTTAAAGAATTGGGATTCTCTAGGACCAAGAGCTGAGACACCCGTCTTGAACATCAACTCTTGTTTTACATGCACTATTTTATGTAAATTACTTCTGAAGATACTGAATGCTGTTGTATCAGTTTAAGAGAGGCACATGATCTCCAGTTAAAGTTGAGCTCACAGTTCCATGCAAAGTGTGCTTCCCTTCTTCAATTGTCATTTCTGTGCAGTCAGCAGGATGCCAGGTCAGGCTCAAGTGTGTCACATCACAAGGTCTGCTTGTGACGGCTGACTTGCAGTTAAAGTAAAATTGTGACTAGCTGAGGTTTTATGATGAGATCAAGGTTCTTCTTCAGGTTTTTGCTTGGAGGCTCCTGTCTTTCAATTTGTTGAATTTGAACAAATAAAATGTTATATTTGAGGCATTTGCCCTCAATTCTAAGGTCAAGAGGCTTGGCTATACAGTATACCTCATTAAATGAGATTTGCAGTCACTACTAGTATCAATATTTCTTGCACATTAATTGAAAAAGAGAAAATGTACATTTGTAAAACTAAGTCATTTTTCTCCTGGAACAGATAGGTATTCAGCAATTTCAGGTATTTGTGCAGTCATACAGTAAATTGTACAGCCCTAATATAGGCCCTGTGTACTCACTGT